>NC_044563.1:90227028-90537300 GCF_007565055.1 Rhinopithecus roxellana | reverse complement strand
TTCCTATGAGTTGTGGTATGGTGGACAAAAGGAGAAGGAATCAAGGGTAGACAAAATAGAGCTGAGGCTGGGAGTTCCCTGTTCTCATCAGTGTTACTGGTTTTGGCTTGGCCAAGTTTGACTAATCTCACTGAGGAAGGTGAGGAAGGACACCTGCAGTTCAGAGCCCGCTCACCTCTCCTCATCAAAGAGAAGCTTGTGGTCCTGGTGAACCCCAGAGTCTCTGGCATGTGTCACACCTGAGGAAGAAGAGCTCATCAAAGAGTAGCTTTGGCTGGGCATGGTGGCTCATGTCTGTGATCCTAGCACTTTGGGAGGCCAAGGCAGGAGGATTGCTTGAGCCCAGGAGTTTGAGACCAGCCTGGGCAACATAGCTAGACTCTGTCTCTACAAATAATTAAAAAATTAGCTGGGCATGATGGCATGTGCCTGTGGTCCCAGCTACTCAGCTGCAGTGAGCCATGTTTGCACCACTACACTCCAGCCTGGATAACAGACCAAGACCCTGTCTCAAAAAAAAAAAAAAAAAAAAAAAAAAAAAAAGGCCGTCTTCCAGGCTTGAACCACCCTAGTTGGCCTGCATGCAAGCAAGTGGTCTGGAAAGGCTGCACCCCACAGCAGAGAGAGAGAAGGGTTGTTACCCAGCAGTAATGCAAGAGCGTTTAATGCAGGCACATTAAGCCCAGCTCTCCAAGCAACACATCCAACAGGAAGGTCCTCCTTTTCTCTGTTTCTTGAGGCAGCTGGGGATAAATGAGCAGCTGCCCTCAAGCAAACCAGCTGAGTGTAGAAATTTACTTCTTCAAGAAGGCAGGGGCTTGGCATTCCTTGACCTGCTTTTCCCATGCTGAAATCCTGTCTTTTTTGTTCCTAATTACACAACTAATAAATTTTCATTATTAAAAAGTTTAAACAGTACAATTATATGGAGTAAAAACACAAATGTTCTTGACAACCTACCCCCCAGTCTCATTTCCTCCCTGCAGGTAACTATGGCTAACAGTTTGACATGTAGCCTGCCAGACCTCATGGATATAGTAGTATCACACATTGTATGTTGCCCTGCAACCTGGCTGTTTTTTTCTTCTCTTCATCTTTTTTCATGTAAGTACAGATCTAATTCACTCATTTTTCTGAGAGCTGTGAAATGTATAGTAGTATATGCAAGAGGAAGAACCTTCTGTAGAGTGAAGAGTGTGGGTGTTGAATGGGGAGTTCCGCTGAGCATCCAGAAGGGTTTGGATGGTGAGGGTTGGGGACAGAGTAATGGAGAGCTGAATTACTCTTTCCAACAGACGAGAGGGAATCTGGAGCTTCTGAAGCTCCCTGGAGTGGAGGAAGATTGGGGGAAGGAAGAGGTTGCTGACAAGATGGAATATGAGTGCCGTCCCCCAGTGACCCTCCCCACAGCCCTCACATCTTCAACAAGTTGACTAAATCAGTGAATGAACATATTCCCCACCTAATATCTCAAGGATGACTATAGCTCTTGGGACATTGTTTGTGAAATTGTTATTTCCAAGGTCTGTAAGAATTACGCTGCTACTTATGTTTCTCTGTGTGGGGAAGTGGAAAGAAACCATAGTTTAGGACGTGCATTTCTGAAATCTGAGAATGGAGATGATCTTCACAAGGTCTGGCAGAACAGCCCATGAATATGGAGGCCTGCTGTGTGCCAGCCCCTGTGCTGCACTGAAATGCTGAGGCTGAGCTGACTCAGGCGTCAACCTCAGCGCCCAGCCCTACGGGGCTGACAAGCTTAGGGGTCAGGCATGCATATGGAGAGTGGCCACACTGGGCACGGTGGCTCATGCCTGTAATCCAGCAGTTGGGAGGTCGAGGCAGGTGGGTCACCTGACGTTGGGATTTTGAGACCAGCCTGACCAACATGGAGAAACCCCATCTCTACTAAAAATACAACATTAACTGGGTGTGGTGGCACATGCCTGTAATCCCAGCTACTTGGGAAGGCTGAGGCAAGAGAATCGCTTGAACCGGGGAGGCAGAGGTTGCGGTGAGCTGAGATTGCGCCATTGCACTCCAGCCTGGGCAGCAAGAGCGAAACTCCCATCTCAAAAACAAAACAAAACAAAAGAAAAACAGAGAGTGGCCACAAATACTAGGAGAGCCACAGACAAGGAATTACAAGTATGTGGCGCCTCTGCTGCTCCACTCCCCACATTTACTCTTTTGGCAAATGTCCCTGATTGATCACGGAAGTATTTCTTGCTGAGCCCAGAAGCTGATTTGGAATCTTCTCAACACAGTGCTACAGGCAGCTGTCACCAGTTAGTCAGAATTGGATGGTTGATGGGATGTATTTGCCACCCTGCTATTGCAAACTGGGAGTTTAAACAATCAACTTAAAATGGGATTCTGAAATGTTGCCTTGTACAGAAATTTTAGTTTTCTTTCTTTCTTTATTGTTATTATTATTATTATTTGAGACCTAGTCTCACTCTGTTGCCCAGGCTGGAGTTTAGCGGCATGATCTTGGCTCACTGCAACCTCTGTCTCCTGGGTTCAAGTGATTCCCGTGCCTCAGCCTCCCGAGTAGCTGGGATTCCAGGCGTATGCCACCATGCCTGGGTAATTTTTGTATTTTTAGTAGAGACAAAGTTTTGCCATGTTGGCCAGGGTGGTCTCAAACTCCTGACCTCAAGTAGTTTACCCGCCTCAGCCTCCCAAAGTGCTGGGATTGCAGGTATGAGTCACTGTGCCCGGCCAAAAAATATTGGCATGGTGGGAAGATGGGTGAGGGGAGCTCAGTGGGGGAGCAAGTCCCCTGTACCCACTTCCTGAGGCTGGCCTGGGTCGCATCTGTTGAGCCTGGAAGCCCATATTGGAAGCCCCAGGCACTTGAGGAAGCAATGGTGGCTGGCTGATAGTGGCAGGGGAACCTCAGGAAGGGGCTGGAGCACATCTGCTGGGCCAGTTGGTATGCTATCTGCCAGGAAGTCAGGGCCTGGAATCAGAAGATAAATGAGGGGACTGTTCTGCCCAGCAGCCGTTAAAGGCCTTTCATGATCCTTGGACTTGAACCAGACATCGCAGGGCCAGAAGATGTGAAAGCCACATGAAAGCTCACAGCAGCTCTGTGCCTGCTGTTGAGTGAACTGCCTTGCACAGGGTTGGTTCCCTTTGCTTCATTTGTCCAATGGTAGTTACTTCTCTGGAAATTAGGCAAGAAGTGCCTTCTCTTCTCTATCTCATTCCCACCAAAGACCCAAGGAATCATCCTCAGAGACCAGTTTCCTCTGACTTTGGGGCAGTGTCTTCCCTGAGGGGCTCCTGTGGCCTCCCGCACATCCCACCTTGTGGTCAGTCCTGGGTCACTTTGACCTTGAATTGCAGCTTCCCCGGTCTCTGTGGGTCCCAGATCCTGCCTTTTTGCTCCTTGTCTTGCGCTTATATCTCCCCAGGCCCCATCCCACGTAACTGCCCACCTGTCTCTTGCCTACCCAGGATCCTCACAGGCTTCTCTTAGTGCCCAAGCCACTCCCTCTACAGAACAGTGACCCAACCTGCCAGATCCTTGAATACTGGCCTCACCTTCAAGCATCCTCCTACCAGCTGGGCCACAATTGTCATCCCTCACTAGGCTGTTGGCCCCAGCTCCTGTGTGGCCATCTGGGAACTGCCAATATTCGTCTGTCCAGAGTGGTCTGAGCAGGAAGCCCATTTGTGTTGACAATACAATGAATTGGGCACATCTAAACAGGAAGTAAAACCACCAGGCATGGCTCACTGGAGCCTAGGATGCATGGTGGCATCACTCATAAGGACATCCCTTCTGTCTGAGGTAGCAATGGGTGGTGTAGAGAAAAGAAAAGGGACTTCGGAGTCAAGCAGACTTCACAGTCAAGCAGCGAAGTTTGAATAATGGCTGAACCACTTAATACCCTGGATGAATCTCTTAACTCTTCAGAGTCTCGCAGTTCTTATTTGGAAAATGAGGCTAAATAAAAATATCTTGCTCATTGAGTTGTCATAAGGACGACTGAAATAAGTAAGCATGATTTACAGTGAGGATTTTTAAAGTATGTTAGTTTCCTGTGGCTGCCGTAACAAAACATTGCGAACTGGGAGTTTAAACAACCAGAAACTTAACGTCTCACAGCTCTGGAGGCTGGAAGTTCAAAATCAAGGTGTCGCCAGGGTTGGTTCCATCTGAGGGCTGTTAGTTAAGCATCTGTTCCAGGCCTCTCTCCTTGGTTTGGAGATGGCCATCTTCTCCCTGTGTGTGTGTCTCTGTGTCCACATTTCCTTTTTTTTTTTAAATGAGGACATCCATCAGTCATATTGGATTAGAGCCTATCTTACTGGACTCATCTTAATTAATTACAACTGCAACAACCCTATTTCCAAATAAGGTCACATTCTGAGGTGCTGATGGGTGGGATTCACCATGTGAATTTGGGGGTGGCATGATTCAACCCATAGTAAGCTGTCACTATTTGTTATAAGTTTTACTAAAACCCTGATTATTGATGGAATTTTAGTGGAATTAAATGGTAACCATTCAGCCTTTTGCAGTGAGCTGCATTCTCCTTGAGATGCCTGTTGTATCAGTCACACACTGGTAGTAACAGGTCAGTTGGTGGCCCCACCAGCCTCCAAGTCCATGTGTAGAAGCCAAATGCCGAAAAACTCCCCCACCCCTTTTTCTTTAAACAGTGGTGGCAGTGATGACAGTGGCAGTGGCAGTGGTGGGCTCCCAAGTGTCATGCAGGCTACACCTGAGCCAGGTGCCCATGTTGGATCCTTAGGGCCTGGGGCCTCCTTTGGACCCTACCACCAACCCAAGTCACTATGAAGATGCTTCATGCTCAGTGCAGATTCCAGTCTGACTGGGAATTCTTTCCCTAAGAAGTGGAGGGGATGGCAGCCCTAGGGAAGCCTCCATCATTCTCCCTGTTCTGTAGCAGAGCTCGATTCCCACAGAAGCAGTGCCCAGCAGCTGATAAGCAGCCCTTCTTATGCCACATGGAAGGCAATGGGGAAGTGGAAAGCCCAAGGGACACTGAGTGTGATGCAGGTGGAACAGAAGAGCTTCCATGACCAATAAGTCTTCTGCACACCCAGTCCATCTTGGCAGGGTTAGCTGAAGCCTAACGTCTTGGCTGATTCTCCCTTAACCCTCCTCCAAGGGGAGCCATATTCAGGAAAACTGCTCTGAAAGTAAGGTCCAAGAATGGGGAGCTTGAGTGTCTCGGACATACTTTTTTTTTTTTTTTTTTTTTTTGAGGCCGAGTCTCACTCTGTCACCTAGGCTGGAGTGCTGTGGTGCTGTCTTGGCTCACTGCAACCTCTGTCTCCTGAGTTAAAGTGATTCTTATGCCTCAGCCTCCAAATACTTGGAGTTACAGGCATGCACCACCATGCCCAGCTAATTTTTGTATTTTTAATAGACGGGGGTTTCGTTATGTTGGCCAGGTTGGTCTTGAACTCCTGACCTCAAGTGATCCACCCAACTTGGCTTCCCAAAGTGTTGGGATTATAGGCATAAGCCACTGCGCCTGGCCTGGTACATGCACTTTTGTTGTCAATGTCTCAGCAGCTCAGCACCCAGATGACCTGTAGTTTGGACAGTTGTCGTGTCTACTTCTCACCAGGTCAAGGCTCTGTCTCTGAATGTTGCAGCAGGATTCATGAGGCTGGAGACAGCTGGGCCCTTGGGGAATGGCGAAGCCCGAGGCTGCTGTTACTTCACTCTTAGCTTCATCTATGAGGCTGTGCTAGTTTTGTGGAGGACACAAGGCCTCTCTCTTCTCTCTCTTTTATTAAAGGAAATTGGAATTTCCTTTCTAATTTCATCTTCTAGCTCAGCTCTGATTCAGCAAATATTTATTGAATATCCACATGATGCTAGCAATTACAGCTGAATAATAATATATGATCCAGGCTTCAAGGAGTTTACATTCAAGTGAGGGTTAAAAAAAAGATGTGGAAAAGCATTCACTGAAGCATAGGCAGAGAGCAACAAGGACAGCTATTTAGGTGATGGCAAGTACCAAGAGGCAGAGAGAAAAGAGCGGTTACTTCCAATTAAGGCACCTGGAAGGCCCCATGGAGGAGGTGGTATTTGTTTTGAATTGTGAGGAATGGATGGGATTTCAATGAGTAAAGAGGGAGGAGTGGAAAGAACAGATGGAGCAAAGTTAGGAAGATTGAAACATGCAGGGCATTGTAGAAGGATAGCATTCAGGTGTGGTTTGAGCATAGGATGGTGGTAGGGATAGGGTGAGAGATGAAATTAGAAAGGAAAGTTGTGCCTGGATCATGTAGGATCTTGGATGTCCCATGGATGATTTAGATTTCATTCTGTAAGCAACGAAGATGACATGTAGAGATCTGGACCAAATTAACAATCTGATCAGAATGCTTTCAGAAGATTCATCAGGCATCTTTCTGTGCCATGGGTTTATATAGTAGAGCTGGAGGCAGGAAAACCACATTAGGGGCTGCGGCAACAGTCCAGGAGAGAGACGAGGTGCACCTTACGATGGCTGGGGCAGGTTTCATGGATGAGGAATCAGAGCAGATGAATGGTTACTTAGAGCAGGACAAGCAGAAGGGTCTTCCCCCACCTACTCTGTAGCTGAGAAGGAGCTTAGATGTGACCCAGTGGCAGGTCACACCAAGGATTCTGCCTGGTATATGCAGTGATCTACTTGTAAGCAACAATTATTTCCTGTCCCTCACCTGCATCAAGTAAGTTGGTGGGGCATCTTAAGTAGTGAGCAGGAGGCAGGGAAGCCCAGGTCGGCAATAGCTGGAACCCCAGGCAGGTATCCTGGAGCCAGGAGCTTTGTTGCCGGCCCTGCCTAGCTGTGCAGCTTTGACCAGGCATTTTCTCCATTCAGCTGCATACTCAGGTCTCTTGATCAGATCAGCCACTGTCCAGGCTATCTTGTGGCTTCCAGGTTTGCCCTTATTCAGGTGCTATGGTCCAAGAATTGCAAATTCCATCCCCAACCCGATCTCTGTAGCCAGTGCTTCTTCTCCAAAGTCATCCACATTTTCCGAGGCCCAGGATTCCATTGTGAGAAAGATATGGAAGTGCCAGCTGGTCTTGGGCCCTTTGGGATCCTCTATCATCCTTAGAGATGTGTCTTGGGTCTTCTAATGATTTCATTGCTCTTCCCATGAAATAGGAAGGGGGAGTGGCGGGCAGCCACTCAGCTTCGTCTATGAGGCTGTGCTAGTTTTGGATAGCCTCAGCAGATGCCTTGTTACATGCAGATGCAGGGGCCAGGCAGATGGTACACTTCCATCTGGCCAGGTCTGGCAAAAAGACGATGACCCACCTCTTCTCCTAGAGCCAGTAGCAGCTAGGCCCACACTGTTCCAGCTGCACTAGCTTCTTCATTGCTGGCTTTGTGGGAATGGCTCTATATTTGTTTAGTATCTCCAGCTACTCCACCTCTCAGGGATACTCCATTCTTCAAATTGGACAGTGAAATTGGATTTTGTTTTATTTTCTTTTTTCTTTTCCTTTTTTTTTTTTTTTTTTTTTTTTTTTTTTGTTCACATTCTCTAGGATTTTTGCACCTCTACTGATGAGCTATAATCCAGAGAGGCTTTGATGAAGCCATTGGCATTCTTTTCAACTGGGGTGACAAACTTGCCCTCGTAACCTAATTGTCAGGCTCCCCTTAGTATTTGAGCTCTGGGAAAGATTGCTCCCAATACCGAATTCCACAGTCTAGGGAAGTCCAGAGCATTCCCCAAGTCTACTGTGAATTCTCATGGTGCTTCTGCTTCTGGGCTCTTGCAACTGTGTAAGCCATCGCTGATCCAAATGCCCCACGTCCCCTGTATGCACAATTCATCCCTTCACTGGGACTACAAGGAATCCACTCACAGGGAGTATTTATGAACTTAGCAGAGGGACAGGGATCACCTCAGAAACCACAAAGCTTCTCGTTGGCGTCTCTTTCCCATTACTGTCATGTCTTCCTCCAGAGTGTTGTCTCGCTTCCTCCTTTACAACATAGAGCAGTCCGCCACCTGACACCTCTTTCCTGGCTGACACTCGGATCTTTGAAGCTCCTCTTCCTGCCTAATAGTTCTCAAGGTGCTTTCCTCAACAAAGCCATTTTCTTGCTAGAAAAAATTCTAAAGCGTCACATCTTACAATAATACAAATTTTTCTCTCTGATTTCATATTTCTCATACACAGAGTTGGGGGTTTTAAGAAATTCCCTTTAGCCATTAGGATGTGATTTAACAGGAACCCAATTCAAAGCAGCCTAAACGCTAAAGATTATTATTATCTCACAAAATTAGAAGGCCAGAGGCAGGTTGGCTGCAAGCTTCAGGGCCTCAGCTCTATCTCTTTGTTCTGTTCCAGGCTTAGTCTCCGACTGGTAGCGAGATGACTGCTGCAGTTCTAGTCTTTGTAGCAGACTCCACAATGTGCTGGACAAGAAGGAATGGTCTCTTTCCATAGCTCTTCTTTATAGGGAGGAGTCATTTCCCAGAAGCCCCTGAGCAGACACTGCCTTCCCATCTCATTCCTGGAGCCCATCACCTTCCTGGAGTAAATTATTCTTATGATTTGAGGAATTTGTATTCTTGTCTTTGTTTTTCTATTTACAACATGCTAGCAGCCTTCTGTTGGCCAGGTTTGGGCACATGTTTAAACCCATGACTGAAACCTGGGTGGGATCTGCAACTGGCTTAAATTAAGCAGGAACCATTTTCTGCAGCTGATAGGGTGTGGAGGGCATGCAGTGAAGCATGAAGCTGTGTGGAGGAGGATGGACACCCCAGCACAGCTGGGGCACCTCAGCATTCCTGCTGCTCTGCCTCCTGGCCCTGCCTGATGGCAGGTTGTCCTCCCCCAATATCACTGTCTGTTCCTATAGCTGCAACCAGAGAGGAAGCTGCCAGATCTGAATGTCTCTGTCTTTATAGGTCTCCTCCCATCTCTGCACCAAGGGCAACCCATCACCTTCCTGGAGTAAATTATTCTTATGATTTGAGGAATTTGTATTCTTGTCTTTGTTTTTCTAGTTACAACATGCTAGCAGCCTTCTGTAAGCAATTGCATGAAATATTTTTTGAGAGAAGTTACAGGCATCTGGGGGATTCCAAAACTTGCATTTCACACAAGCTCATAAGAGTCTTTGTTTTTTATTTGTATTTGTATTTTTTTAATTTTTTAATTTTTATTTTTTGCCTTTCACTAGTTAGGACAGTGGTTCTCAAATTTCCATGGGAATTTCTTAGAAAACCTGTTAGAAATAACTGTGCCTTCCCCCACTCCCCTTCTGCAATCTGGAGTAGAATCTAGCAATGTATATTTAAAGTATGTATCAGAGGTGACCACATGTTGAGAAACACTATTTTAGGAGAAGGTGTGCTGATCTAACCCTGCTTTAATAGATTAATTGAAGAGGGGGGGCAATTCTAATTTCATATAATTTCATTTTTGTTTATACGAGGGACTTGAGGAATGCAAAAGCAAAGGTAATATGAATCTTAGATCATCAGGACATTTTTTTCCTTTAAGTACATTTACAACTCAGAAAACAAATCTCTCACTAGGCTGTCTTCCTAACTAGACTTTAGGATGTCATTTGTTCGGATGAAATGGTAATTGCTTATTTTCCAAATGCCAAGTGTTGGGCTGCTTAAGACCTTGAACAGTCTGGGCCTGGAAAGAAAAGACTCTGGTACTTGGAGTATTTTCAGGGTGTTGAAGTCCCCAAGTTGGTCTTCCCTGAATAGATTTGCTTCTTTATAAATGGGAACCTCTCCTTGTGAATTAGGTCAAGTTAACATTGGACCGCGAACTGGCTGCAGAGTCTGCTTCTGGGGTTCTGCCCCTCTTGCCCCATTTCCTGGCAGAGTTGGAAGCTCCCAGTGTGGAGGAGGCGGATACAGTAGAGATGCAGTGAGTCAGAAAAGGTGGCCACTCTCAGCAGGTCAGGGAGCAGATGGAATCAAGGACACTTTAGAGTAGCCTCGATCTTTTGAGTTGGAACTGGGCAGCTTTAAGTTTTGACTTTCAGGGTGTGGAGATGGAGAGTGGAGATCCTTTTTCCCTTTGGAGAAGGTTCCCAGCACTGCAGCAGCAGAGGGAGCATCTGAGAAAACAGACAGAGACATGAAGAAGGACCTACAAGGGGCCAAGGCCTTTCAGTCCCTGATATCCGGTCCCCCTCTGTCGGAGACCATAAGCAACAGAGTCAATTTTAGAAGTCTCTCCATGGCTGTTACGGGGAGACTGGATTGGACAGAAGCAAGAAACAAGGAGACTAGTTAGGAGGAAGTAGAAAAAAGTATATGCTTATTGAAGGAATGAATTTTGTGCTGTGATATTGAGCTTTGGGTCCCTGCTTTGGGCAAAGGCCACTTGCACCATGTTCCCTAGGGACTGTGGTAGGTCATCAGGCTTCTAAAAGAGTAAAACTCTTCTATTCCTGCTCTCCTCCACTGACCCTGTAGATCTCCACTCTTCCCCTTCCTGGGAAGTCCCTGTGGCTGTAGCCCCTGAGATCCCATCCTGTTTTTCTCTGTGCTCTCTGGTGTGTTTGGAGCTCAGTCTCAAGCTGGTATTAAGTCTGGTTCTGCTTCGGTGAACCCCACTTCGTTGCCTCTTGTAGTCTGAGCTGTGGCTTGCTTAATAGCAAACACTATTTTTTTTTCACAGCCTGTTTGGCTCACACCACATTTTTAGCCCACCAGAATTCCCACCCCCACCCTCTACATCCACATTTGAAACAAAGCAGGTAATCTCTGGGCCAAGGGATGACAGTTTACGTGCAGAGCGAAGGTGGCTGCCAAAGTCTATACACTTTTGAGGGGGTTACCCACTCTCCTCAGGCTCTTGCTGCTCTTGGGGAACCCACCACCTAGGTGCTGTGCCCCCAGGGTTCTGCCTTGCAGTTTTCCGATCCCAAGATGCTTAAATACTCAGAAAAAAACCAGGCATTATTCCTATCCGTGAAAGATGAGGGAGGTCTCTAGCACCCCTCAAAGCTAGCTTTTGGGCCAGGCATGGCCCAGCACCAGCACTTTGGAAGGCCAAGGCAGGAAGATCACTTGAGGCCAGGAGTTTGAGACGAGCCTAGGCAACATAGCGAGATCCTATCTCTATTAAAAAAAAAAAAAAAAAAGTTGTTTTTTTTTTTTTTAAACTAGCTTTTGGAGAATCTAAGGCAGGCTTAGACGCTTTAAGAAGATATCTTTTTCTTTTAATCTAGAAGAAGGAAGGAAGATCACAAAGGAAGGCTCAGATCCAAAGTGAATTCTTCATCTAGTACATGGTTTATTTTAAATGGGAAAGTTCAAGGTTACAAAAACAAATGATTTGGATGGGGCATTTGTGAATTCTGAAGCATAGATATTTCTTCATGTTTGAAAGATGCGTTCAGATATTTGTGCAATTTTTGTCATTGTTGAAATAAAAGAGGTAGTGAGGCTGTGGAACATTGCACTTAGAATGATGTAAAAAATAAATAAACAACAGTACAGGCCCTAGGGTCCCAAGGAAGGGAAGGAGAGAAAATGTGGTCCTGTTTGGTCTTACTCTCACGTGGTCCCAGAATACCTCAATGAAAAGTCTCTTCCTGACATACCAAATCATGAGCTGGATGGCTTTACTGAATGAATGGAATAAATTGGCCAGGTAAGCTGTTGTCAAGAAGACTAACCTGCAGAAGCGGAATGTTTACTTTTTCTTTGTCGTTAACCACTTGATTTTGTTAAAATCTCTTTTTATGACCTTGGCATTAGATTGCATTGACTTGATTAGATAGCTTTTGGAAATGAATTTCTTGGGGGAAAGAATTGAATTCAGTGTCAGTAACTGGATTAAAGGAAAGAGATGGGCTTTGGGTGTTCATGCCTAGTCCTACCATATAGCACCTGTGTGATCTTGGATAAGGCATTTCATTTCTCTTTTTTTTTTTTTTTTTGTTGAGACGGAGTCTCGCTCTGTCACCCAGGCTGGAGCGCAGTGGCGGGATCTCAGCTCACTGCAAGCTCCCCCTCCCGGGTTTACGCCATTCTCCTGCCTCAGCCTCCCGAGTAGCTGGGACTACAGGTGCCCGCCACCTCGCCCGGCTAGTTTTTTTTTTTTTTGTATTTTTTAGTAGAGACAGGGTTTCACCATGTTAACCAGGATGGTCTCGATCTCCTGACCTTGTGATCCGCCCGTCTCGGCCTCCCAAAGTGCTGGGATTACAGGCTTGAGCCACCGCGCCCGGCCAGCATTTCATTTCTCTAAGTTTCATTATCTTAACAGGAAAATGCAGACCAAACTCTTTTTGCAAATATGCTTTGAGAGTAGGTGATGTATATAAATTGCCCTCTATGGTATCTGGTATAATACAAAGTAAGTCTTTGATACCTGGTTGTTTTCCTTTTCTCCTATCTCCCTCTTCGACTTTTGCATGTGTCCAAGATGTTCATCTTTAGCACTTTGGGAGCGATGTTTTTCGAGGGCATGTCTCAGAAGCTGAAAGACTGGCTGACTGGTTTCCTTCAATGATCATGACTTTCCCACTGGACTCTGAAATGTGGCTCTGAAAATCTTTGTGTCAATAGCTGCATGTCAGCATAAACACTCATACTTAATTTTTGGAATTAAGGTAGAGTGGAAGAGAGTATGAGCTCTGGAGCTAAACTGTCTGTGTTCAAATTCTAACTTTGCCACTTACATGACCTTGGATAAGTCACAACCCTCTAGGCCTCAGTTTCCTCATCTGTAAAATGAAGATAAGAATAGCATTTAACTTACAGAATTAACCTGTGATGAAACAGCTTAATACATATAAATACTCAGAACAGTACCTAGCACTAGAAGTAGCATTTGAATGTTGGCTACAGTGATGATAATGGGATGGTGATGATGATGGTGGTCTCCCTTGTTAGACTATAAACGAGGCAGGGAGTATGTCTGATTTGTGCCCCATGTCTAGCACCCAGCACAAGGGCTTAGTCCATGAAGGAGACCCTCAGAAAATGCTTGTGGGATGAATAAATGCCTACATGAATTAATTAGATGAAAATATTAAGGGATCAGTGTGCCAATAAGGCAGATGCATGTGGGTGCTTCGGATGTGTGTATTTTCCTTCTGGGTGAGAGTTCTTCAAATATTCCAGTTTCATTGTGAAATTTTTGGAGGAATTAAACCCAAAGAGCTTAAAAATGTGTAAGATTTGCATTCAGATTCCATGGCAGGGACTAAATGCTCAGGGTTGAGCACCTTGGTAGGGCAGGGGCACTCCTGCATAAGGCAGGTCACAGCCTGGGATCAGACAGGGATTAATGTGGGTCAGGTGGGATGGATCCTGGAGAGGTGGTCTTCATGCCATCCACCAAGGATCTGGAGCATCCTGGAGTCATAGGAGTCTGACCTGAGGCTAAGCAGGACCTTGGGAATGCTCTCACCTGCGTGGCCCCTGAAGAAACCAAGATCCCAAAAGCCACGAGCCATGCAGGACCTCAAGAGCTTGTCTGTCAAGTAGAAGGAGAGTGCCATCTGTCACGGTAGGCTGGCTTTGAGAGGGATAATCTTCAGGCCATGTGAGTGGGATAGGGTCTCAGGCATACCCAAGCACAAGAACAGACACAGCATGTCAGATTCTGATGGGGTGGGGCGGGGGGTGGTCATATGATCCTATCCAGATCCAACACTGTTATCATCCTTAGATATGAGTTCAAATCTTGGCTCTCACCATCTATGAGATCTTTGAACCTCAGTTGACTAATTTATAAAATGTGACTCATAGTGACACTTAGTAGGTACTCAATAAACTCATTAATTCATTCAGCCAGTCAGTCAAGAAACATTTACTGACTGCTTACTTACGTGCTGTTGTGGGCACCAGGAACACAACAGCTGACAAAACAAAGTTCCTGCTTTCACATTCTTGAGGCAGAATATAGACAACAGATAAATAAGTATATAACATTTTAGATAGCAATAAATGCTATAAAGGAATAAAAGAGGGGATGGAGTGACAGGGTAGAAAGTGATGCTTTAGATTGGATGGTCATGGAAGGCAACCCTGCATAAGGTGACATGTGAATAGAGACTCAAGAACATGGAGGGAGTGAGCCCAGCAGATAATAACTGGGGAAGAGTCTTCCAGGCAGGGGAACAGTAAGTGCAAAGGTCCCGAGAGTGGAAGATCACTTGGAAGAGCAGTGAGGAGTGAGACTGGCGATAAGGTCCGGGAAACCAGGATTAGATCATGTAGGGCCTCTTAGGCCATGGAAAAGATGTTGGCTTTTCATACTGAGTGATGTCGGAAGCTATTAGCAGATTATGAGCAGGGGCCGGGGTGGTGGCTCACATCTGTAATCCCAGTTCTTTGGGAGGCCGAGACAGGCAGATCACTTGTGGTCAGGAGTTCGAGACCAGCCTGGCCAACGTGGTGAAAACCTATCTCTACTAAAAAATATAAAATATAGCCAGGTGTGATGGTGGGTGCCTGTAATTCCACTTACACGGGAGGCTGAGGCAGGAGAATCACTTGAACCCAGGAGGCAGAGGTTGCAGTGAGCTGAGCTTACGCCACTGCACTCCAGCCTGAGTGACAGAATGAGACTTCATCTCAAAAAAAAAAAAAAAAAAAAAAGAAGGTTATGAGCAGAGAGTGACATGATCTAACTCATAATTGAAAAGAATCAGGCCAGGCACGTAATCCCAGCACTTTGTGAAGCTGAGGCGGGAGGAAACATCATCTCTACTAACAATATAAAAATTGGCCTGCCATGGTGGCACATGCCTATAGTCCCAGCTACTTGGGAGGCTGAGGTGGGAGGATCACTTGAGCCCAGGGAGGTTGAGGCTGCAGTGATCATCACCATTGCACTCCAGCCTAGGCAACAGAGTGAGACCCTGTCATAAATATATAAATAAATAAATAAATAAATAAATAAATAAATAAATCACTCTGCCTGCTTTGTGGGGGCAGGGGAGCATTTAGGAAGCAATTGTGTTGATTACGTGGCAAGAAATTGTGGTTGCTTACACTAGGGTAATGGCAGTAAAGATGGTAAGAAATGGCCAGATTCTGGATATATTTTGAAGGTAGAGAAAAAGGACTTTTTGATGAGTTCCCTGTGGGGTGCGTGGGGAACTGGAGGAAAATCAGGAATGACTCATGTTTTGTGCCTGAGCTACTTGAAGGATGGACTTACCATTGACTGAAATGGAGAAGACTGAGGGAAAAACAAGTATTAGGGGTTGGATACATGTTAGAAATGTCTATAAGATGCCCCTGAAAAGGTATTGAGTACGGACCTGGGTGTATGATTTGGAGTTAAGGGAGAGGCCCAAGCTGGACATAAACATTGGAGAGTTTTTGGAATGTAGATGGTATTGAAAATCATGAGCTTAAATAAGATCATCTTGAGAGTGAGGATAGGAAAGAATCTGGGTCTGGGGCCCCAGCCCTGGAGCCGTCAAGTGTTGCGCATGAGAGAGATGAGGAACAGATACATCCTTCCTTCCCCCACTCCTCCTCCTCCTTCTTTTTCTTTCTTTAATGCAGTTAGCCTTCACTTGAACAAATCTGCTTACAAAACTTCTTTTGGGTTTACTCTTTAAAAGTAATATGTGCACTTTTTAACTTCAAAGACTTTTAAAAAGAAAAAACACCCAACTCTGGGCTGTGGAACAAGGCCTCGTGGTGCAGGCATTGAACCAGGAAGGCCAGTGCATCTGGAGATCAAGTTCCTTTTAGGATTAGTGAAATCGAGCTTTTGTTAGCATTCATCTAATGGTGGAATGTCAACGTGAAAACCTCAGAAATCCTTTTCTGCTCCACATCTCTTTCTTTTTTCCATTTAACAGAAAAACTATGTGAAGCTAGAAGGGAGAATCTGAGAAAGATTTGACTCTTCCTTAGTGAGATAAACAATCTGTTATGTCATGGCACCAGCATAAAAATCCTGTGTTTGAAGAACAGGCTGAAACACAGTGTTTCTCAGGATAGTTTAGGAAAGGGCAAAGTAGGTATAGCTCAACTCCTGTGATAAAGATCTTAGGGTCTCAGTGGACCATAGATTTCCTATGAGCCAAGTAATGACATGGCTGATACAAGAACCAACACAATCAAAGAAGTCTAGTGTACTGGTCATAGGAAATCAGAATCCCCTGAATAAAGAGGATGCTGGTTGGATGACACAAGCAGTCCACGACGTTATTCCAGGCATTGCGTTATGAGAGGGTCTTTGGCAAAGTGTGTGGTGTTCGGTGGAAGAGACCCACATGGGACAGGTTTTAAACAAACAACAGGAGTTTGGCCTCAGCTGGAGCCTTGGACATCTGTAGTCACCTGTCTTTAGATACTTGCCAGGGAATCAGGAAGATGGGTTCTGTATTACTCCTCAGAGAGAACTAAAGGAGAGAAAGTGACATAGAAATTTTTATGGTTGGAATGGGCTTACACATAAGGTAATGAGCTCTCTCACCCTTTCTCTCAAATGGAGGGTAAGTAATCAATAGTCAGGGATGCTGTAGAGCAAAGACTTTTAGGTGGGGGCCAGTGGATGAGCCTCAGGAAGTCTGTAAATCCCATGAAAGTAAATGCCAAATGGTATAGGCATGTGTGTATTTTTCTGGGGAGAAGATTCATAGCTTTTTATCACATTCTTAGAGTTATGGAACCCTAAAAATGTTAAGAAGGGCTGCCATAGCAAACACCTATAAGCTGCAAGGTTTGAACCGTGTGGTCTCCTTAGACTAAGTTCAATGGTTTTAACTAGCTTGAATAACCCCCATTCCCTGACTGAGTGGTCCTGTGGAAAGAACATTGACTTTGCAGTTGGACAGATTTCAATTTGAATTCAAGCTCAGCTACCTTCTACTTTTGTGACTCTCGGCAAATTGCTTAATTTCTCTTAACTTCAGTGTCTTCATTTGTAAAATAGAAATAATAAAATCAATCTCACTGGGCCATTAAATCACATAATGCAGGTCACCTGGCACAGTTCTTAGCTCATAGCAGGAGCTTAGTAAATGTGAGGTCCTTTCCTCGCTCCTTTTCTCTGACTTATTTTATTGCCTATCCCACCTACAGTCACCCTGTTTATCACATGGTCCCAGCTATGGCTATCTGGTCAGAGAGGGGTATCTGCCTTAAAGGTAGGTAGTAATTTTGGAGACTTGGCTTAAACAGACAAACTAGGTCTTTTTTTTTTTTTTTTTTAAATCTGAAACAGGAGATAGCTGTCAGAGGGTTGGGGCAGGAGAAGGCTAGAGCTGAGAGGCCATGATGGCCCATAGCAAGGTGAGTGTGCAGAAAAAGCAGGAGAAGAGGTAGGAAGAGGAGGAGGAAGAGGAAGAGGAGGAGGAAGAAGAAAAGGAGGAGGAGGAGGAGGAGGAGGAGGAGGAGGAGGAGGAGGAGGAGGAGGAGGAGAAAATAGATTCCCAGAGAGAAGGGGGAGAGAGAGATTACATGGCCTGTGAGATCACATGGCTTGTGGGAGACAGGGATGCAGACATTCACACAGAGTGACAGAGTAAGGGCTTCAGTTCCTGACAGCCCTCTGCTCCCTCAAGGTCTGGGTGTACTTAATTACCGGTCCTTGGGTTCTGTGGGGGTTCAGTTATCATTGACACAGGCCCCTTTAACATTTGAGTCAGCCAGAGTTGGTTTCTGTTCTTTGCAACTCAAAGAATGCTGCACTCTCCCCATCCATTCTGCTATTGGGTCCAGCAGAGTCCGCTCACCCAGCTGGCCCAATCTGGAATCCCTTCCTCCTCTCTTGATTTTCCCTATTCAATTCAATACTTAAGGCCCCACTGAAGCTTCTGCCTTTGTCATGAAGCCCTTCCTGACCACTCCCGGAGTCAGAGACCTCTTTTTCCCCTGAGCATCTACAGCTTTTCTAGCATTCCCAGCCCTGCCCCATCTTCGTATGGGCAAGCCAGGTAGAGGTTTCCTTGTGGGCAGAGTCCATACCTCATTTCATTCTTGCCTGGCCTGGCCTGTGCCTGGAACCAAGCAGAGCCCAGCAGGCAAGTAGCCATTGGCTCTATTCACTCAGACCCAAACTGGCTACACCTGGGCCTCTCCTCTTAGCAAGGATGTGATTTCAATTCCTGTGTTCCCATGGTGTTTCTGGTGTTCTCAAGGCTCCTATCATGTTCGTTTTCTCTTCCCTATTGACTCATTTTCTCCATGCTCAAGTCGCTCAGATCTCCCCTCAAAGACCTAGAACCTATCTCTCCATACCCCGTAACTAGAATTTTTATTCTTCTCAGTTTAATTCAGCCAACATTTTCACTTAACATGTATTAGATGTTAAACTAGGCACGGGGGCTATCGCATCAGGAGGCAGTGTGAGCCGCTGGTTTTGGATGCTGGTTCTAGAATTTGACTAACTGGATTAAAATCTAAGCTTGCATTCTGACAGCTGTAACCTTGGTCAAATTACTTATCATCCCCAACCCTTAGTTTCCTCACCTTTAGAATGGGTTGATGTTCATAACAACAACATGCCTACCTTGTAGGGCTTTAGTGAGGATCGAATGAGATTATCCATAGGAGGGGCTTAGCCCAGTGCCTGGCACATAATAGATAATCTATGCTTCACTGTTGTCGTTGCTGTTACTATTATTATTATAAAGATGCATTGCCTGGGTCATTGTCTTTGAGGACCTCACAACCAGGGAGAGGAGGCAGACAAGCCCCAACATTAGGCCACTGACCATTGTCCATGTAAAATAATAACAATAATAATGAAAGAAAAAGAAAAAAAAGTAAAGTCCCAACATCAGATGATAGGTGTGCAATATTGAGTTTCTCTTTGATGTGCTCCAGCATTCTCACGGGCTGTGAATGGGGTAAAGATAGGCTGAGATACTGATTCCCACCTGTTCTTTGAATGTATTGGTAGGGTGTGGGGCTACCACACTCCCCAACTGACCACCTGCAGCCATGAACAGTCTTGTTCACTCACCCTTGTGAGCAGGTAGACAGCCATGGAAGGCTCTGCTGTAAGGATGTGTGTGAGCACAGGGTACAGGGGAGCTCAGAGGAGGGAATGAACTCATCCACCACACTTCTCCAAAGAGCAGTACTGCCTGCTCTGAAATCCTCACCTGGCTTCCACCTCATTTCAGGACTTCTAGGTCTCCCTGGTATCACAGTCCATCTTACAACCTCTCTCCTCCTTCCCCCATATACGACAGTACATAGTTGCTGAGTGAATGATGAAGTGACCCTCACAGCCTTCACCTCCATGACCTCACGAAACCCACCAGTCTACTGACAAGGCTTTCTAAGATCTGATAGCTTGTTTGCAATCCTCATCTCCTGGGCTCCCTGCAGTACTCTACAGGCCACCTCCTCCTCTTTTCCATGTACTAACAGCAGCTTCCTGTCTCTTGCCAGTTTTTTACTGGCTCCTCATTTTTTGGTCTTTTGTGTTCATTTTCCCCTTTCTCTTTCCAAGCCTTTATTATGTTCTCTCTCGCTCTCTCTCTCTCTCTCTCTCTCGCTTTCTCTCTCTCTCTCTGACTTTCTTCTCTTAGCTCTCTTTTCTCTTACACCCACCCTAATCAGTTTACAAAGGCCTGTGACTTAAAGCTCTCCTAGAAATCCATACTTCTGAAATCGATGTCACCAGTCTGCACCTCTCTTAAGCCACAATCCTTGTCACTCTGCATTTCTAACCATTTGCTGGGCCTCTCCATCTGGACCTCCCACCAGCATTTCAAACTGAACTCATGTCATCCTTAACCAATGCACTCCTGCTCATGGCTTCCTCAGGGCATTAACTTCTCTCTACCTGTCCAGACATCAAAACTTTGGAGTCACTCGCTCTTTTCTTCCCATGTCCCACATGCAGTTAGGGCACAAGTTTCTCGAGTCTCTCTCTCATCTGCCCACTTCATCACTGTTGTTCCCACTTCTCTGTGGAGCTTCACATGTTCAACTGTCCAAGTGCCATCTCTACTTGGATGTTTCACAGTCAACCAAACTTAACATGCCCAAAATAATACTCTGTGTCCATTACTCCTATGTCCCCAGCTCGCTCCTCCCAGGCTTTCTCATCTCAAGAAATGATTTTACTTTACATCATTGCTCAACTGGTCATCCTGGACAGCCTTCTATCTCCTGAGGGCCACGTCTTTATGGGGTATTTCAGGAGGGCCCAGGCTAATGTTCGGCCCATCCACCCCACTGTGGCCATGAATTGTTCAAATATTAAGGTACTTCCCTGCCAGTTGTATATTGCTGCTGCCCTGAGACCTCTCCCTATCACCCCAGTCACTCTGGCTCCTTCCCTAGGATTTCCTGGTCCTTGTCATAATTTGGCAACTGAAGGGTTGATGGATGCCTGGGACTTCTGGGGACCTCCAGGACCCAGCTCTAGCAGGGCAGTCACTGGTACCCAAACTAAGTGGCCAGTACCCAGGCCATAACAGTTGCCAACTTTCTTGAAGGCAATCCCCAGGGTTACTGATTTTGAAGATGAGGAAACTGACATTGGAGAGGTTAATTAATTTTTCCATAGTTCCCTGGAGTCTATCTGGCTCCAAAGTCCACTTTCTTTCCATGGCATTTTGCAATAATCCCCTGACTTGTCCCCTGCCCTAGACCAATCTTCTCAAAGCCCAGCTCATATCAGACACTTTCTCTGCTCAGAAACTTCCTGGGGCTCCCAGCCCACATAAAAGTAAGTTCGAACACCCAAGCCTGGGGTTTAAGGCTCCTTCATTATCTGACCTATTCAGCCAGCCCCAAAACAGAACCCCTACTAATGCATTCCCGAACACTTTGCCATACCTAGGCATGTACTACTTCTTTCCCTAGGAAGAAGACCCTCCCTGACCCACTCTCCATCCTTTGAAACCTTTACCTATTTGGACTTAATAATTGCCTCAAATGTCAACAAGAAAGCAAATCTTCCCAATGCTCCACTTCCTCCTCAGAGCTCCTGCAGCACTTGATTCAAGCTCAATGACCCCCAGCTACTGCCCACCCATGAAACTGACTGTATTCTTCCTTATAGAATAGTTTTACTAACAACACCTCATGTGAGCACACCAACAGAGCTTGCACACCACTTTCACATAGCTTGTATTATGGATGTTACTGACTTGGTGGAGTCTTATACTGTCAGCTCCTGGAGGGCAGGAGCCATATCTTGCCCACCTCTGAGCCTCACTGCCTAGCAGAGGCCTAGGCACAAGGTCTGTGCATAGTGCACATCTGTGGAGTGAATGGGTAAGTCATGCTCCTGGGGCGGAATGCAGAAAGTAGATGACAATGTTTTCAGTAGCTGTTCCCTCTAGTCAGGGTGCCAAGACCCCTTTGCTCCCCCCTTCTCCCCACCAGCCTACCTCAGGGCCTCCTTCTAATGGAAACAACACCTAGGCTCTTATTTTATTTTTAAAATAATTTTTAAATAAAAGCAATACCTCCACATTGCTTTTTAAAATAATCAGAAGAGAAAGCCTTGTAACAAAAAGTCCTGGTTTCCTACCCCGAGTTCCGCTGCTAGAAGGAACCCCTTTAACAATGTCTTTTTAGATTATTTTCCTTTTCTTGAGATGGAGTCTCTCTCTGTTTCCCAGACTGGAGTGCAGTGCTGTTATCTTAACTCACTGCAACCTCTGCCTCCTGGGTTCAAGCAATTCTCCCACTTCAGCCTCCTGAGTAGCTGGGATTATAGGTGCCTGAAGCCACGCCTGTCTAATTTTTGTGTTTTCAGTAGAGACAGGGTTTTACCACGTTGGCCAGGCTGGTCTCGAACTCCTGGCTTCAAGTATTCCTCCCTCCTCGGCCTTCCAAAGTGCTGGGATTACAGGCGTGAGTCACCATGCCCAGCCTAACAGTGTCTTTAGATGGATACTACTGTAATGATGAATAATATAAATAATGTATGAATTATAGCCATATCCCAAGGGGACCTCTTTAATTGTCTCTTTGGATAGTTACTGCCATAACTGTAAATTATAAAAGTAATTTATGAGATTTAGACTTTATCCTTTGACTTTATGCCATAATAGACGTTGCAGGAGCTCACTCATACTACTTCGATTTTCATTCCTTTGCAGGTGTCCTGTTCCCCCTCCCCCCACCCCCACCTCCTTCCTGGAAGTTTTTGGCTTCTTCTCTATTTCCTTGTTGGTCTAAATTCCACAGTGTTATGTTCAAGTGTACGCCTTTTCTCATTTTTGTGTGCAAGGCACCCTGTGAGTTCTTTCAATGTGTAGACTCGTGTCCTTTGACCTAGAGGAAATTTCTATTATTTCTTTGATAATGTCCTTCCTTCTACTTTATTTTTTTTATTTTTTTTTCCTGGAATTTCTATTCATTGGGATCCTGTGGTTTGGTTCTCTATGCCTCTTATTTCTTCTCTTTCCCACATGTTTATCTGTCTGTTTTGCTTTATGGAAGTGGTATTCTCCCACCTCACCTTTGGAAATTTAATTTTGGCACTATCTTGATATCCAAGAGTTCTCTTTTGTTTTCATTTTTAAAATTAGATTGCATTTTTTAAAAAATCTTTCTGTGGATACTAGTTAGAATTACTTTAACAGTTATCTTCTGTTTCCTGGATTGTCTTTGTTTTCTCCATGACCATATTTTTTCTGCTCATTCATTTCTTCAGTCTAAATTCATTGCAGGCCTACTATGTCCATACACTATTCTAGGTACCAGGAAAAGAGAGATTAACAAAATAGACAAAAACCCTATCCTTATGGAACTCATATCAGGGAGGCTGTGGGAGAGAGAGAGAGAGAAATAAATAAATTAATTAAAATACAAAGTTTGTCAGATGGTAACAGGTGCAGTGAAGTAAAACAGAAAATAAGAATAGGACTGCCTTGGCAGGGGTGGGGCTCCATATCATGAATAGGGTGATCAGACAATGCCTCTTTGGGAATTGATGTTTGAGCAGGCACCAGAAGAAGGTGAGTGTGTGAGCCATGTGGAGACCTAGAGGAAGAGCATTCCAGACAGAGGGAAGAGCAAGTGCAAAGACCCTGAGTCATGACTGTGTTTGGTTTTATGTTTTCCTTTCATGTGGGCTTTCCTTAAATACCTGGTTGTCCTTTGCTGCCCAGGTAAGAGTGAAGCAATAGAGGAGCTGCTAGCTCTGAGTGCACAGGTGGCCTGCTTTGCTGGCTCACTTGGGGAGGGTGGGGATTGTTCCACTTTACTGTAATTCCCTGTTAGGGAGTGGCTTTCCAAAATCACAAATCATGCCAATTTAATCAGAACATTTTTGGGGTGGGGGATAGGACCCAGGCATTGGTAGTTTTATTAATTAATTAATTAATTAATTGAGACAGAGTCTCGCTCTGTCACCTAGGCTGGAGTGCAGTGGCGCAATTTCGGTTCACTGCAACCGCCGCCTCCCACATTCAATCGATTCTCCTACTTCAGCTCCTGAGTAGCTGGGATTACAGGCTCCCACCACCGTGCCTGGCTAATTTTTGTATTTTTAGTAGAAACTGGGTTTCACCATGTTGGCCAGGCTGGTCTTGAGCTCCTGACCTCAAATGATTCTCCCGCTTCCCTAAGTACTGAGATTACAGGTGTGAGCTACAGAGCGCAGCTGATCAGTGGTTTAAAAAACTCCCTAGGTGATGCGATGTGCAGCCAACTTTGAGAACTGGTGCATCAGGACAGTGCACAGTACTGGAATCACCTGAAGAACTTTAGCAAATTACCAATGCCTGGGGCCACATCTCCGAAAACAGTTAAAGCAGTGATCCTAACATATAGCCAAGGTTAAGGACCTCTGCTTTAGAGGATGGGGCTGGGCTTTCAGCCCATTCTGTTTTGCCACCCCACCCCCAAATGCTGGACTGCAGAGGGCTTTCTTAACTTAGGGGCAGCAGCAGCTCCCATAGGAGCTGGTCTGATTTATCCCAGGTTATTCAGTTTCCTTAGAAAGAGCCCTCTGTTGCTATTGTTCTTGTTGTTGGGGGTTGTGAAATCAAATATCTCATTGCCAAACTTGCTTTCTGCTTGCAGAGGTAGGGGAGAGGGTGAGAGTAAAGGGGTGACTGATGTTTGTCTCTAGATCTTGTCTATATTGAGATTTGTCTTATAGACTCCAACTCCCTCTTTTTTTTTTGCCATAATTTCAGACTTACAGAAACACTGCAAGAATAGTACAAATTGGCCGGGCACAGTGGCTCATGCCTGTAATCCTAACACTTTGGGAGGTCGAGGTGGGTGGGTTGCCTGACCTCAGGAGTTCGAGACCAGCCTGGGCAACATGGTGAAACCTCGTCTCTACTAAAATACAAAAAAAAAAATTAGCTAGGCATGATGGCGTATGCCTATAGTCCCAGTTACTCCAGAGGGTGAGGCAGGAGAATTGTTTGAACCTGGGTGGCGGAGGTTGCAGTGAGTTGAGATCACGACGCTGTACTCCATCCTGGGTGACAGAGTGAGACTCCATCTCAAAAAAGAAAAAGAAAAAAAAAGTATAGTACAAACAATTACTGTAGATCCTTCACCCACATTACCCAAATATTTATGTTTTATATATACTTTGTTTTATCCTTCTATCTAGTTAGCCATCTCCTGCCTACCCCCGACCCTGAACTGTCTACAGACCTTTTTCAGAATTTGCCAATTGTCTCAGTGATGTCCTTTAGAGCAAAAGAAAATCCTGGATCATTTGTTGCATTCAATTGTTATGTCTCTTTAGTCTCCTTTTTTGTTTTCTTCAAATAACTGCTCTGTCTATTCGTGTCTCCTATGATATTGACATTTTTGAAGAGTACAGGTTAGTTTTGTTGGATTTGGATTTGTCCTCATGATTACAGTCAGGTTATGCATCTTTGGCAGGAATATTGTCTTAGTCTGTTATCACGCTGCTAATAAAGACATACCTGAGACTGGGTAATTTATAAAGGAAAGAGGTCTAATTGACCCACAGTTCCACATGGCTGGAGAGGCCTCACAATCATGGCAGAAGGCAAAGGAAGAGCAAAGAGATGTCTTATGTAGCAGTAGGCAAAGAGAGAACGAGAACCAAGTAAAAGGGGCTTCCCCTTATAAAACCATCACATCTTATGAGACTTTTTCACTACCACAAGAACAGTATGGGGGAAACTGCCCCCATGATTCACTTATCTCCCACTGGGTCCCTCCCACAACATGTGTGGAATTATGGGAGCTGCAATTCAAGATGAGATTTGGGTGAGGACATGGCCAAACCATATCATTCTGCCACTGGACCCTCCCAAATCTCATGTCCTCACATTTCAAAACCAATCATACCTTCCCAACAGTCCCCCAAAGTCTTAACTTATTTCAGCATTAACTCAAAAGTCCACAGTCCAAAGTCTCATCTGAGACAAGGCAAGTCCCTTCCACCTATGAGCCTGTAAAATAAAAAGCAAGTTAGTTACTTCCTAGATACAATGGGGGTACAGGCATTGGATAAATACACCCATTCCAAATGGGGGAAATTGGCCAAAATGAAGGGGCTACATGCCCCATGCAAGTCTGAAATCCAGCAGGGCAGTCAAATCTTAAAGCTCCAAAATGGTCTCCTTTGACCCCATGTCTCACATCCAGGTCACACCGATGCAAGAGGTAGATTCCCGTGCTCTTGGGCAGCTCCACCCCTGTGGCTTTGCAGGGTACAGCCCTGCTCCTAGTTACTTTCATGGGCTGGTGTTGAGTGTCTGTGGCTTTTCCAGGTGCATGGTGCAAGCTGTCAGTGGATTTACCATTCTGGAGTCTGAAGGACGGAGTCCCTCTTCTCATAGTTTCACTAGGCAGTGCCCCAGTAGGGATTCTGTGTGAGAGCTTCAGCCCCACATTTCCCTTCTGCACTTCCCTAGCAGAGGTTCTCCCTGAGGGCCCTGCCCCTGCAACAAACTTCTGTAGGCGTTTCCGTACATTTCCTTTGCCTGAAATCTAGGTAGAGGTTCCCAGACCTCAGTTCTTGACTTCTGTGCACCCAAAGGCTCAATACCATGTGGAAGCTGCCAAGGCTTGGGGTGTGCACCCTCTGAAGCCACAACCCAAGCTGTACCTTGGCCCCCTTTTAGCCATGGCTAAAGCAGCTGAGACGCAGGACACCAAGTCCCTAGGCTGTACACAGCAGCAGGGCCCTGGGGCCATGAAACCATTTTTTCCTCCTAGGCCTCTGGACCTGTGATGGGAGGAGTGGCTACAAAGGTCTCTGACATGTCCTAGAGACATTTTCCCCATTGTCTTGGTGATTAACGTTTGGCTCTTGGTTACTTATGCCAATTTCTGCAGCTGGCTTGAATTTCTCCTCAGAAAATGGATTTTTCTTTTCTATTGCATCATCAGGCTGCAAATTTTCTGAACTTTTATGCTCTGTTTCCCTTTTAAAACTGAATGGTTTTTAACAGCACTCAAGTCCCCCCTTGAATGCTTTGCTGCTTAGAAATTTCTTTTGCCAGACACCCTAAATCATCTCCCTAAAGTTCAAAGTTCCACAGATCTCCAGGGCAGGGGCAAAATGCCACTGCTAAAACATAACAAGAATCACCTTTACTCCAGTTCCCAATAAGTTCCTCATCTCCATCTGAGACCACCTCCACCTGGATTTCATTGTCCATGTCATTATCAGCGTTTTGGTCAAAGCCATTCAACAAGCCTCTAGGAGGTTCCAAACTTTCCCACATTTTCCTGTCTTCTTCTGACCCCTTCAAACTGTTCCAACTTCTGCCTGTTACCCAGTTCCAAAGTCACTTCCACATTTTTGGGTATCTTCACAGCAGCACCCCCTCTACTGGTACCCATTTACATTATTAGTCTGTTCTCAGGGTGCTAATAAAGACATACCTGAAGCTGGGTAATTTATAAAGGAAATAAAGAGGTTTAATGGATGCACAGTTCTACATGGCTGGGGAGGCCTCACAATCATGGTGGAAGATGAATGAGGGGCAAAGTCATGTCTTACATGGTGGCAGGCATATACCCACATACATCTCTATCTATCTATCTATCTATCTATCTATCTATCTATCTATCTATCTATCTATCTACCTACCTACCTATCTAGCAATCTAGTTTACTCCAATTCCTATAATTCTAACACAATACTGCATAATTTATTCTATTTTCCCTCCTTTTTCATATTTGTAACTCCCTCCTTTGACAGTGAGAAACTTTGCTCTCATTATCCAATATTTACTAATTTGTTCAACCATAGAATACAAAGAAAGTATTTCAGAATTGCTAATACACATGTCTATGAAAAAGAAGCCTATTCAATATTTGTTTGTAGTTCTTTTTGTCTTTAGCCTGATGGCATCTAGTCCAAATCTACTACAAAAGTTTCTTGAATTAATTCCCTTTCTGCCCCTTCTGCCCATAAACTTTAATTCATCCCCTCTCTGTTTGGCTCCATAACTCCTTCCTGTCCTTTTCACCCCTGGTTTTTCAAGTCCAGAGCCTCTCAGGGGTCTCAGAGCGGGTGAACTCCCTCTCTAGGCGTCGTCTAGGGCTAGGCCGAAGCTTTCTTCTCCCTGCCTCATTAGGCGCCTCTCTTCCATGCTCTTCCCAGCTTCCAGAAATATGTTCACTCATGCCTGCCCTCTCCCTCCATTCTTTTGTGGCTAAGAATTTATTCCTTTTTAAGGAGTTCTTTGCTATCATTTTAATGGGATTGTGGGACAGGGAGAGACACCTGTGTTCCCAGTTTGTAGTCTCAAACCTGACACCCAGGAATTCTAAAGTCAGAGAGATCTGGGTTTATGCCCTGCAAGACATCGGCAGGCATCTTGACCGCCCTGCATCTCAGTTTCCCCATCTAGGACGTGAGGGTAAGAAGCTCCGCACCACATGGATTTGGTGAGGATGAACTCTACCATATATGTAAAGTGGCTGATGGTGCCAGGCACCATGTTCAGTATGTAAAGTGGCTGACGGTGCCGGGCACTGTGTTCAGTAAATGATACCTGTCATTGTTGCCTGAATGCAATTCCTGCAGATGTGGTCTCTTATTTGCTCACTCACTCATCCAAGGCTGAGTGCTGAGCATATCACAGAGTTCCTGTCTAAAAGGGGTAGGGAAGTCAAAACACCCAGTGAAGCCAACCAGCAAGCGGTCGCAGAGCTGGCAGCATTCTTGGCAAGAAGCTGTTTTTCCTTGCTTGGCTCCCCTTGGTCCCAGGATGTGCCTTTTGCCTGAGACTCTAAAACTTCTTCCCTGGCCTTGGATTAAATGGCCTGTTGGGAGAGCCTCCCCGAGCTATGTGCCAGTGTGCCTCTGCTGGGCCCCTGCTTTTAGGCGGAGGACACATGACTGTCTCTGATGGGAATGAGTGAGGAGCTGAAGATTTTGGTAGAGCGAGGCCAAATCCCTGTGTGGCTCCAGGAACAAGGATAAATATAGCCAGAGTAATTGCTCATGCTCTTTTAAGGATTAAAAGTCAGCTTTTGGGCAAGCTGTGAAGCTCCATGATAGCAAGGGACACAGTTCCTTTTTTAGAGTTGTGGTCAGCACTCCTTCTGCATTGCTGGATCCCAGGCCTCCATGATGCTATTCCCACTGGAGTTAAGGGATCGCCTTCACTAGTCTACCTGACACGAGGGAGGGATGGGTCTGAGGTGTTCCTGCCACATCCCTTGTCCAACATGATGTCTGGCGCACTAAAGGTGCCCAATAAGCATTTTTAAATGGATGAGTGAGCTGTGAGAAATTTATGCTTTTAAAAATAACCTTTAGGATACGATCTGTAGTCTAGTTAACAGTAGCATCCCAGTGCCAATTTCCTGGCTTTGAAATATACTGTACAACACTGATGTGAGATGTCTCCGTTGGGGAAGTTGGATAAACGGTATGTAGGACTCTGTACTATTTTTGTAACTTCCTGTGTATCTATAATTATTCTAAAGTAAGAAATAAAAAAAATTGTAATAACCTTTAGTCAGGATCATGCCAATACCCTTTGACACTTGGGGGAAGCAGTGCTGGAAGATGAAGTGAGTAAATCCCTGTTTATAGCAATGCTTTTGTTTTATTATTATTTGTGAATGTAAACACATGTTTTGCTCATACAATTCAAAACTTTAAATGTATCAATAAGGCATACCATCGTCAGTCTTTAACCCAGTCACTTAGTTTTACTCCCCACTGGCAACTAATCTAAATGTTATTCATTTCTTGTGCTAATTTTAGAGATGATATGCATACTCACATATGAACTTGTATGTATACATGAACATAAGTGTATATATGTATTTGTGTGTATATATGTACATATTAAAATACATACACACTCTTTTTCATTCAAATAGTAGCATTTGATAGACACTGTTATTTTACTTTTTCTACTTAATGTATCTTGGAGTCTTTTCAGGTCAGTACACCAAGAGCTTCCTCTCCCTTTGTTGTGGCTGCACTCCATCTTCTTTTATGGCCCCAGTTGCTAGACAGTTATGTTGTTTCCAATCCTTTTGCTTTTGTAAATAACGCTGCAATGAATAACCTTGTTCATTTGTCGTTTCCCAAGTGTGGGAGTGTGTTTATAGAATAAATTCCTAGAATTGGAATCAGGTCAAAGGGTGTAATCTTGATAGTGCTAAGGTATCCTCTATAGAACTTGTTCCATTTTTACACACTGACCAGTCATGTGTTTTATAAAATGGTATCGTTAATGCAATGATTAAAAAGTTATTTGGTGATACCTTTGTGTGGTGAAAGCTGTGGGTCTTTACCCAAGAGAAACACAAACCACATAGTGGCTTACATGCAATTTCAGTTGGCTCAGAGATCCCTGAAGGTCATCCATGAACCCTGGGTTCTGAAACCCTGGCTGAAGGGTAGGCAGCATGACAAAGAGGACAGAGCTTTAGGGACAGACCACCTGAATTCACATCTCAGCACTGTCACTTACTTACTGGCTGCGGAACATCAAGCAAGTTGTTTTACTTCTTCCAGCCTCAGTTTCCTTTTGAAGGAAAGGCATAGGTACTTGTGAGGATACATAGAGTGCTTTTATGTAAAGCATCTAATCTAATGCTAGGAATATAGTAGGTGCTCAATACAATATATGATTTTGAACTCTCTCTCTCTCACACACACACATACACACACACACAGCCAGCCCTAGGTTCCATTTCAACTTCTGATTTTGATTGTCCCTGTAGTGCCTGCTGCTGGACTCATAAGATCAACCTTTGAAGCAACATTCCCTAAAGTGGGATCCTTGGACCAAGTACATAAGAATCACCCAAGGGTCTTCACTAAAATGCAGATTTCTGGGTCCATTTCAGATCCATAGAATTAGAATTTCTGAAAGAGGAGCCCAACGAGCTTCACACCTGGGGGTTCTAATGCACATTGAAGTTGGAGAAACAGCACTGAAGAGTTTGGTCAGTTCCTTCTATACCATATACTTGCAATTCTAGTAGTTACTGCCATGTGGCTTTGCAGGGGACGGGGGTTGTGGGGGGAGCCTGCACCTCCACGTGGACAGGTGTGGACACTTGAGAGAAAGCTTGGCTAGTACCCAAGACAGCCTCCTCTGGTTTCATTTACAAAAAACAATTATTGATGAGGGTAGCAGACTTCATGCACTACACCCCTGTTAGTGATCTCTCTTACAACAACTACACAGAAAAAACAGGACTTCCTCAGAACCACATGCCTGAGGAAGGGATGGAGGCTCAGTGGGCCAGGCTCAGTGGAGAACGTCTGCCACTGCTGCACCACTGATCTGTGGCCAGGAGCTGAGTACAAGGACTGTGTTTGCCAGGAGGGCTTGAGGCCATAGGCCTTGGAGCTCCAATCCCTAGTGCTCTCTACCATGACTACTGAATGTTTTCTGGATGGCTAATGATGGCCAAAACTAGGGTTCCCGGATTTATCAAACAAAAATAGAGGATGACTAGTTAAATTTGAATTTCAGATAAATAACATTCTTTTAGTACAAGTATGTCCCATGTTTATCTGAAATCCAAATTTAAATGGGTGTCCTGTAATTTATCTAGCAACTTTACCTAGGGTTTCTCTGTGCCGCTCTAACCACAGAAGGGGCTGAAGTCCCCATGTAGCTTGCCCCCAGCTTGGAGCTCCATGATCCTGGCCTTGGGTGGGTCCTATACCCAAGGCAGGTGAAGAGTGTGTATGGACAGGGTGTGGATTTCCTGGGCAGGGGCAGGAAGCTCATTCATGCTGATCTAGCTCTTATGAGATGCTGGCAGTGTGTTAAACACTTGACTAATATTTAATCCCCTGACTACCCAGTGAGTTAGGCATTATCATTATTATTCCCACTTTAGAGATGAGGAGACTGAGGCTCCACGATGTTAAGACCACAGGCTGTTAAGTGGAGGAGCAGGGGATGTTAAGTGGATATCCCTGGGGCCTGTGCCAAGTCTGGTAAGTGTGGGAGTAGCTGAATCTCCCAGGCCATTCTCTCTGGCAATCCCAAGAGTTTAACGCAGTGGGAGCAGCCCCTGCCCCCAAATCCCCAGGACAGGAACCATTCCCAGTTTCTTTTGGCGCTGGCCCAGGGTCTTCTCCAGGCTCACATGCTTGCTGGAGGCTCCAAATGGGTGGCGAGATCTGCAGGGTCCCTTTGTCCCCGTCCAGCCAGGACAGTGTCCAGTGGCATGAGTTACCATGGGGACTGCCATCTGCTGTGTGGATACCCATCAGAGGGGCCCAGGGTGAGCGACTGCCCCAAAGGCCCAGCCTGCCCTGAGCCCTGAGGCCAGCTGGTCGGCTTTCCCTGCCATTATCCCCCGAGCCAGGCCGAAGGGGGGCTCCCAGAGCAGCTCTCGGCTCTACGTCCCAGCCCCTCTCAGAGGAGGCGTGCGGCCGAGGTTCTACAGCCAGAAGCTTCTCGGCTCCGAGCTCCAGAGCCAGATGTAACATTGACCTTAAATGGTAAAAGCTCCCCAGAGTGAAGAGAGGCTGGCCAGAGGAGGAAAGGAGAATAACTCAGTTTTAGGTAAGCCTCCCCTATATCCTAGAATAACCTGCCTCTTCGACTGGGAAGCAGAGGGATTCTTCTCCTCCTTAAAGGTACAGGGTGCTGGGATGGGGGCGCTAAACTTTAACTTTCCTGGGGAGCTGGCTTTATTGGGTGGCATTTCAGCTGACTATCTTTATTGTTGCTGTCTTAAGTTTTAAATCAGAAGTGAATCTTGCCAGTCCTAACTTAACTAGATTGTGCTCCTTTTGCTTGCTGTTGGAAAGTGTGCACAGCTCAGGGTGAAAATGTGGGTCGTGACAGGCGATTGCAACCGGTAGCTTTCCTGTGGGCCCGTTTGTGGCAACAGTGGGGTCTTCAGCTTAGGCAAGTCTGCTAGGCAGGGCTTTCTCCCCTCTGTGCTTCCCATGTCTCTCTCTCTCTCTGTCCCCCTATGTCCCTCTGCCTTGAACCTGGGCGGCATGACCTGTCTAGATCCTTAACTCTCCCCCTATTTCTGTCTCTGCCCTTCCCATCCTGTGTTCTGGTCACAGCCCCTGTTTTTATCTCTGTCCCTGTCTCCTCTTTTGTCTCCAGCTTCCCCTGGCCTGTGCAGTTCCCCGCTCCCTAGAGGGGGTGTATGTGCCCGGCTCATGCCTGGCCCTGCTCACCTCCAGGGCTCCGAGTTGAAGCGATTCCTAGAGTGAGCAGCATTTGGACTGGCTTTTTCCAGAGGAAAAGCCAGTGGAAGCCAGAGGCCAGAGAGAGGCCCAGCTGTCTTGCTCCCTCCTGCCCAGGAAACAGTTGTAAAGGCTATAGAGGCTCTGCAGTTTGAGTAAACAGCAGCCTGGGGTCTGGGACCCCTGGCCAGCGCTCCAGCCTCCCAGAACTCGGCAGCTGCTGTTTCCCAACACTCTTCAGGCTGCTCGCCGGGGTGGTGCAGGGAAGTAAAGCTGGTCTGAGCAGGGTCTTTTGCAGGGAAAAGGAGGAAGCTTCCCGGGACTGTGAGGCTGGGGGTCCAAAGGAGACAGGACTTGCCAAGGATTGTATTGCCCCCACAGAGGGACAATGACATGCTAGTGAGGCAGGTGGAGTTGCCCATCCCCCTGCACTCCCCTACCCCAACACTTCTATGGAGGAGGGAACTCAGGTTAAGTGACTTGCCTAAGGTCATTCTACCAAGATGGAGTGGTACTAGGACTCAAACCCAGGTCTGTATGACTCTAACTCCAGTGCCTGTGCCTCTCAACACAGCCGTGAATGCCAGGGTATGATCTTACCTCCAACTGTGTCTTGCAATTTTTGACCTAATGGAGAAAACCGTTGTCATTATCATGTTTGTGCCATCCATGATTCCATTGTGCGTGTGTGTGTGTGTGTGTGTGTGCACGCGTGCATGCATGTTTGGTGGGTGGCTGTTTATGTTCACAGCGGATGTACCTATCTTTATGCTTGGAGGTAAGGGAGGCATTCCTGTGTCCTTTATCATCTTGGAGGGATAACCATGTGCTAGCTGCTACGACATGATTGGTTATCCTCATAAATGTGTTTCCGCAAGAAAATAAACAGCAAACACATGGTTCTTACTGTGTATTGAACACTGTTCCCCTTCCCATACAGTAACTCATGACTCCCACAGCTCTACAAAGCAGGGGTCATTCTTTCCACCCTGGTTTTGTAGAGGACACTTTAGCACAGAGAGGCTGCTCAGCTGGTGCTCGGCCCCAGGCTGTGGTCTCTGCAGGCTCTGCTCTTGACCTCCATGGTCAGCTCCCCTCTGCTTGGGACCCCATGTCAGAGTGCAGCAGGGGAATCACTGGCCCCCTTGCAACACGGTGCATCTGAGGCTTTCCACAAGGGATTTCGCATGCCCCTCACAGAATGCCATGAGGGATGTGTCTTTACCTCACTGCTCCAGGTGAGGACACTGGGGCTAAGGGATGTTAAATGACTCATCCAAGCTCACCCAGCCACCAAGTGACAAAGCAGGGAATTTAAATAGTATCTTGGGTAGGGAAGTTACAGCCATGTGAAACTTACTTGAAACTGAATCCCTGGGAGGCTGAGAGGGCTCATGGTTTGGGGATGAGGAGTTCTGTGGGTCTGTGTAAGGAAGCTCGGTTCCTTGCTTGATGGGCTGAACTATACATGATGGGTCCTCAGCTTTCTAAAAAGCCCTGCGTCTCTCCTCTAAGCCTTTGTAACAGAGGTGGGCAGAAGCACCCCACACCTCCTGGAGGAGCAGACTGAGCCCTGCAAGGGCAGAGACCTTATTCTGTTCCTCACCCGCTGTGTGTCTAGCACCAAGAATGATGCTGGGAGCACACAAAGTGCTCAGGTTCAACCATGTTTCTGTGAACACATGGACACAATGCTCATAAAGTGGGTTCTGGTTACACAGGGCCCCAGGTTGATTTTGTACACGTGCCTGATGATCAGATTCATCTAGTTTGACTTGAGAGAATACAATGTCGGGGCCTGAAGTTATCCACCTCTCTCCCCCTACCTCCTCTCCTGGGTCACCTCACAGAGCCTGGACTGCCCCTCAGCCACTTTCTCCGGGGCTTATTATCAGCAGAGGAATTCTGTTTGCTGACTGAGTAGGTGCAGAGGCCTGGGTAGATAGGGAGAAGAGAGCTTGGGGCCCCTAGACTCTGGCCCTGCCCCTGCCCCTTGGGGAGCTGAGTCAGAAGAGGGAGATGGAGAGCTGAGTTCTCAGATAGTGATGCAAAAGGAAAGAGGGGAGAAAATTGGTATTAATTGAGCTCCTACTTGGTGCCAGGATCTGTGCTAGATCTGTTATTTAATTTAAGCCTCATGTTAGAGATGAGGAGAGAGGCATACAGCTAGTAGGTGGACTCCAGCTCAAGCCACCTTGGTCCAAAGTGGGCACTTCCTGCATTAGATGTCACCTTGCCTCCAGTTAGTAACTTAGGTCCTGGGGCAGTTATTGAGTATCACAGTCCAAATCATGGGGAAATCATGAATAGAGGGAAAGGGGATATCATGTTAGTCCTGTGGACCTTGGAGGCTAGACTCTGAGTTTAGGTGACCGTCCAGAGAAGCCTCACCAATGGGCCTTCAAATTCAGAGTCTTAGCAGAGGCAGCCCATGCCCGTGACCCTGGACAAGCCCTGCCTTCTCTGCAAGGACTTTCTCCAGGGGAGGTGGAAAGCAGAGGACAGTTGTTCAGACAGGAAACTTTTTTTTTTTTTGGAGACAGAGTCTCGCTCTGTCACCCAGACTAGAGTGCAGTGGTGTAATCCCCACCTCCCAGGTTCAATCGATTCTCACTCCTCAGCCTCCCAAGTAGCTGGGATTACAGGGAGTACCACCATGCCTGGCTAATTTTTACATTTTTAGTAAAGTTGGAGTTTTGCCATGTTGCCCAGGCTGGTCTTGAACTCCTGATCTCAAGTGATCAGCCCACCTCAGCCTCCCAAAGTCTGGGATTATAGGCATGAGCCACTGCACCTGGCCAGACTGAAAACTTTTCCTAGCAGGGAACAGATGTAAAAAAAGTCTGCTAAGGCTGGGCTTAATCAGCTCTGGTTACTTTCTTCCTATTACTTTATTTGTAATTTGTAATTTTTATTCAGTTTTTTCTAGTAAAAAAAAGTAATGCATGTTCTTTGCTAGACTTTCTTGGCAAATACAGAAATGGATATAAATAAGAAATTCAGAAATAAATATAAAGAAATTAAAAAACCCTCTAGAATCCCATTCCTCAGTGATAAGTATTGTTTATATTATGGTGTGTTTCTTTCTTTACATTTCTCTATATTTTGTAAAACTAGGGTCTTAGTGTATATGTTATTTTTTAGTCTGCTTTTTAAAACTGAGCATTCTAATATAATCCTTTTTTCCATACCATTAAAGATTCTCCAAAACATGATTTTTCAATGGTTTTATAACATAGAGTCATTTTAGCTGTGCAGCAATTTAATCACTGTTCCTCTTCTTGGCATTTACAAATGTGAGTTTTCTCTGGGGACTTTCTCAGTGGCACATGTGACGTGACGGCTTTTCCATAGATTTATAGCATTTGGAGACTCAGCTCTCAGAGGTGGGTTTGTGTGTGGCCCAAGGTGTGGGCTTGCTCTGCAAGATGATTGTATGTGGGATACGGACCCAGCCTTAAACACACAACATCACATTGTAAGAACATTATTCCTTCTTAAGTTCTTTTTATTCCTTTAAATGAAGGAGAGAAAGCCTCTATTTGAGGTAGGGTGACCAACCGTCCAGGGCCACCCAGGAATGAGAGTTGCTGCCGGACCTTCAGTGCTAAAATTGGGACAGGTCCTGGACAAATCCAAAAGGTTGATCACCCTCATTTAAGCCTCATATGCCTTCAACATCTTTCTGTTTGTTTCCTTTCTTGACAAAATGAGAGCAGGCCTTACCTAAGGTTTAATAACTGTTTTCATTTTATTTATTTTTATAACTCTATTTGTGGTAAGTGGTAGTGCTTTATCCATTTAAGGTAGGAATATGAAGTTTCCCTTTTAAATAAAAGTAATGACAATGATAGCTAACACTTGTTGAGTGTGTGCCATGTGCTAGACACTTTCCTAATGCTTTACCTGCATTCGCTCATTTAGTCCTCACAGCAACCCTCTGAAGTAGTTACTGTCATTGTCCTCCTTATACAGATTAGGAAACTGGGGCACAGAGAGGGTAAGAAACTTGCCTAACAACACAAAGTTAGTAAATGGCCAAGTGGGGTTTCAGTCTTCATTTTCTGGCCCATTGCTCCTCGAATGAAAGAATATTAAGTAAATAAATGCATAAGTAAAACACAGGCACGGCAAAAATTGTGAGCATGGTGTATAAATGAGTCAGGTCATTCCACCACAGCTTGGTGGAAATTGGGTTGTATGAACTTGGTGGAATCCCGGTATTGGTGAGTGCAGGGTGTTGGGGAAGTTGAGTCATCCCAGCAAAACCAACAGGAATTTAGGAACCAATGGGCTCAGTGAGAGAGGCTGGGAGGGATGAGACTATACACTGCACACAGCCTGGCTCTAGGGGTGGGATGTGGTTCCCAGAGTGGCCACCAGGGAAGGGACACAGAGAGGCCACAGAGAGTTCTGTGGCTGACAAGCCAATCAAGAGGGTGTTTCCAGAGACCCCAAGGTTCGTGGCTCATCAGAAGGAGAAGAAAGCCTGAAGACATTCTTGACTTTGCTCATACAGGTGTGGTGAAAATAACCCTGGACCCTGAGTCAGGAGGTGGACTCAGTGTTGGCCAGCTCTTCCCTTATTATCACAGTGGGGAGATGACATCTTGTAATGGAGGCAGCATAGTGTCCCTATGGAAAGTGTGGACCCTGGAGCGACCGTGTGGCTCCACCACTGACCAGCTGTATCCCTTGCGCTGCACCTAATCTGTTGGAGCCTCAGCTTCCTCTCCTGTAATATGGGTTCAGTATCCCTTGTCCAAAATGCTTGGGACCAGAGGTGTTTCAGATTTCACTTTTTTTTTTTTTTTTTTGGACTTTGGAATATTTGCATATTTACCCAGTTCAGCATCCCAATTCCAAAAATCCAAAATCTGAAAGGCTCCAATGAGCATTTCCTTTGAGTGTCTCGTCAGTGCCCAGAAAGTCTTGGATTTTGGAGCATTTTAGATTTCAGATTTTTCAGATTTGGGATGTTCACCCTGTAATGATAGTGTCCATTTTGCAAAGTTAAATCACTTAGCCCAGTGTCTATTCTTAGCACTCAGTATACATTAGCTCTTATTATTTCTAGCCCCTGTCTGTTCCCCTCCAGAGATTCCAGCAAGAAGACTTCTGTACTGGGTTTGAGGCTCTGACCATCCACAATCCTGGGTCCTATTCTCAACTCCAAGAACACCCAAAGTAGAGTGGTGGACTTACTCTCAAGAGGATTGGGCATCTGTATCTGGTGAAGTCTTTAAGGAGGCCCAATAAATAACACCTTTTCCTTCACTGAAGCTCTAAGGCTTGTTAGGAGTTCAGAGACTAATATCACCCTTATGACTGATGAAGCTGGTATTGGAGAATGTGGTTTGGATCAACAGGCAAGTAGGTTTTCTAATACTGTATCGAATAGATTTATCCCCCAGCCCTATGGGATGCTCACTGGGGAAAGTAGGGCCCTTTAAATATTAAAGCTTGGAGAAACAGAGCAGAAAGCGTGTCCCCTGAAAGCAGCTAATTCCCTAGAGAAACAGAAGAGGGAGGGCTGAGCTCTTCATGCAGACGTTTCTCAGAACTCACCATCAGATAGCCATTCTCCAGGCGTGGAAGAGTCTGGCACTGAACTCTGGGGTACCACAGTGAAGGCCTGGCTAAAGCCCACTTGCAAGGCTGGTCTCTCATGGGCACCTGGTGAGACTTGTGCCCTGCCCTAGTGAGAGACAGGCAGGGCCAAGGCTGCAGGAGTTGCCACATGGTCCCATGGGCACCCCCTCTCCTCCCTTTTCCAGTTAATCAATCCTCACCTTTTCTCCAGAGATGCCTGGTGGGGAACTTGTTTAATGCAGAGACCTTCCTTAGACAAGGCAAGCATCTGACTAGAAGTATCTGTGGGGATGAATTTTCCTTTTTTCACAGAAGTTTCATTTAGGCAATTCTAGACAGGGAGCAAGTGATCACTTAACTCCTTTCTTCTGGGTTACTTCTTACAGGTAGATGAGAAAATATATGGGAAAGGAACTACAATTGTTTGAGCAAGTTTGTATGTACCAGGCACATTTTATACAATATCTCATTAAATCTGTACTTTAGCCATGCAAGGGAGGTATTTGTGAACAAACTGATTCAAGGAGGATAGTAACTAGTATGAGAAGAATGAGAGTCAAACCAAAACCATCAGACCACCAAGCCCCATCTCTTTCCATGTCTCTGTGGCCTATAGACCCGGCTGCGGGACAGAGTGATAATGCCTGACCCTTCGTTCCTGCCCCTATAAGAACAAAGCCCTGGAGGTCCCAGTGCTGCTGCTGAGAGCTGAGGTCCAGAGCTCTTGGGGCAGGGCACTGGAGCAGCTTCCCCACTAGGCTTGCTCTTTTTTGCACCTCTCTTGGTTTCTTTCAGTATGTAACGATCTTTATCAGGTCTCCTAATCTTGTTTATGAACAAGTTCCTTCCTCTATTTGGAAGGAAAAATACAAATTTAGAATCATAAGCTTTTTACTGGCAAGAAATGTCATGTCCTACATTGTGTGTCTTGAGTCGCTTTCTATGGCTCACCAAGATTTGTGCCCTAAAAGTCTATAAATGTTGCCAAGGTCACCCAGTCTGTTCAAATCCCAGCCCCACAACTTACTGTTTGACTTGGGCAAATGATCTAACCTCTGAGTCCCCTTACCTATGACATGGATTGCTAGATCTAAAGAACTTATACCTGAATAAGTACCCAATAAGTAATTATTATTATTGGAGCCCAGATTAATATTGAACACATGGGTCTCCTCTATTTTGGATACCCCCAAATGGTCAGGTTTCCCCAAGGACTCTCTTGTCATATTTTCGACTTGTATGGGTATGGTAGAAAGAATGGTAGAAAGAATGTAATGTCTTCCTGGGCTTCTTACCTAAGACATCTTTCTTGTTTCCCACCTGAGATCTAACTGGTCCCTGATGTAGGTTGCAAGGCAATGATGATAAGACTAGGTGTCAAGAGAAACCTGGCTAGTTGGCTTCTAAGAGGCTTCCCCAAGGAGCATCACCTTGGGGATGTTCTAGAGTCCTGGACCCATCCCTAAGCCTGGTTAGTGACCTGGAATTGGTTAGTTGATTGCTTATGCAGAGACCGACTCACAGTAATCAAACTCACAAGAGACTGAAGTATAAATTTTTTTTTTTTTTTTTTCAAGAGAGGCAGGGTCTCACTCTGACCCCCAGGCTGGAGTACAGCGGTATAGTCACAGCTGACTTGCAGCCTTGACCTCCCTGGCTCAAGTGATCCTCCCACCTCAACCTCCCAAGTAGCTAGGACTACAGGCATATACTACCTCGCTTGGCTTATGTTTTAAACATTTTTTTTTAGAGACAGGGTCTTGCTATGTTGCCCATGCTGGTCTCAAACTCCTGGCCTCAAGTGATACTCTTGCCTCAGCCTCCTAAAGCACTGAGATTACTAAAGTATACAATTCTTTTAATTTTTTTTTTTTTTTTTTTTTTTTTTTTGAGACGGAATCTTTCTGCGTCACTCAGGCTGTAGTACAGTGGTGTGATCTCGGCTCACTGAAACCTCTGCTTCCCAAGTAGCTGGGATTATAAGCGTGTGCCACCATGCCCAGCTACTTTTTTGTATTTTTACTAGAGACAGGGTTTCACCATGTTGGCCAGGCTGGTCTTGAACTCCTAACCTCAAGTGATCCACCTGCCTCAGCCTCCTTTCAAAGTGATGGAATTGCAGATGTGAGCCACTGCACCCAGCCAAGTATACAATGCTGAATGTCTATGTGCCGATATATAATGGGAGAGAAACCCTTTCCAATGAGGGGAAGGCAGAAAGTTCTGAGGGGTGGGTCACCTAGGCTATGATGCGGCCTGATGAGCCACCTCTGCCTGCAGCAGAGAGACTTCCCCAGAGCTCAGGAAGGGCCTCTTTCCTCTGGGAAGTTTGGACAAGCCTTTCTCTTTGCTGTAGAAAAATGCTCTATACAATGGTGGTTATTATGTGATATTTACATAGTCTGTTCCAGCACACAAGAAATTGCAGATCCCACCTATATATTGGTTAAAGTTCTTTGATTGCCAGGTCTCAGAAACCTATGTTGGCTCACTTAAGAGAAAGTGGGATTTATTATAAGGTATTTGAGAAAATCAAAGGAAAAGGTAGGTAGACAGCAATGCCTCAGGAAGGCAGGACCCAGGGCAGCTTTCGGGTCCCAGCAGTAGGAACTTGCCAGCCTTTTCTCTATAGGAGTGGTCTTCAAGTGTTTTGGATGTTGCATCTTATTAGTTTAGAGAAAATTTTTTTAGCATGCACCTCCAATTTATGTATATTTCTTTATTATAAATGGTATTCATGAGCTATTGTACTAATGTTTTACTTTATAAAACATATAAAAATAGAATTTTTTAAAGAATAAGAAAGATGAAATAGTATTTTGAAAATCATGCTTTATCTTTTTTAAACAGTGTCAATGACTTTTCTGCTTTCCCTAAATAAGTATTCTTTAGTCATGACTCTGTGTGCTTCTTCAAGGGGAAAGAGAAGAAAATCGTGTTACCAGAAGCTAGTGAGCTCAACAGCCAGGGAAGAGGGTCCATCTAGAATGAGCTGTAGCTAAGGAGAGGCACAGTCACTGTCAGAGATGTGGTGCTGGAGCAAGGAAGGAAAGGCCCAGGCCTCTCTCTCCTCCCATCCCCTACTGGTCCATTGGCCAAACTCAGCCAGCAAGCAAAGGAGCCCAGGTTATACATTCCATAGGTGTCATCCTGAAGCACACAGCAGAGAACCAGGGGGCAGGGCAGGGAGAAAGGGAAGGAGGGCAGAGGAAAACCAACTCAGATACCTCATGTGGAAGAGGGACATCCTTACTTCCTGAATTATTATATTAAATTTTCAGTTTCATCCACTAGTTTGTAAAAAAAATTTTTGAGAGTTACTTTTAGCTTTATTGGTAGAAGTATTTTCATTGTACTTTTTTTTTGCATAAGCCTTTTAAGCCACATACCCATTTTATGATAGTAGGTTTGGTTAAAACTAGGTAAATATGTTTTATTAACCTACTTGGGCACCCACAAACTGTGTCACCCTTCAGGGAAAGCAAATGGATACATGAGGGTGCTACATCAGTTCCGTAACATTGTAGAACTCCCCGTGAGCCCTTATAACAGCTCACAAACTGGACGTAACAGTGGCCTTTCAATACATGAACCAGCACCATTGCCAACCTGTTTATTAAATATTAAGAAGTGTACCTTGTTACTATTTTTAATTAAAAATTGAAGGTTTTTATTTTAAATTTCCTTCCTATATCCCACCAAATCATCCTGCATTCCCTGGATGACATACTCTACTCTGAAGACCACTGCCCAGGCCACAGGCCCAGTTTGACTAGGTTCCAGAAGCTCCTGGTCTCTAAGTTCTTGAGAGAAATAATCTGATAAGTCCAGCTTTGATCAGAATCAATCAGTCATGGCCAGGGGACAGGATTGTGGGGTATAAATGTGGTCATGGGGAAGCCATCCGTCATATACAGGGGTTCGTACTAAAGAAGGGAAAATTGCTTAAAGTAAAAATGTCTTCCAAGAATGTCAACACCTACTTATTTAAAGTTGTCTTTCTGTCCTGTCTTCTAGAGATGTCTGTTAAGCCTCCCAACTCTGCAACCCCATATACAGAGAATTTCTTGGGTTACTTCCATAGATAACTAATCATGTCCATTGGGTATAGGGTTTTTTTTTTAACCTTGTTAATACATTGGAGGGCAGCCCCATCTCCTTGTGGTTATCTCCACGTATAGCCAACATTCCTAACAGGTCTGGGGTTCACAGACCTTATGAGACTTAGAGGAAGACTATTTCTCAGGCCAGCTGGGCCCAGAAATGAAAAAAAAAAGATATGGTTGGTTATAGACATCAAGGATCTGTTGCATTAGACCTGAAAACATTTGGCAAGTTGTCCCTATATCACGATTCCTATAGTTTATAAAGCACAAAAGTTGCTTAGGCACATGAACAAAGAAAGCCTGACTTTTTAGAGTCCCAGAGGGGAAGATTCCATTTGGTGAATCTCCAGAGACTTGTTTCACATGTCAAGAACAATAATAATGTGCTTATTACTGTAACACCTGTCATTTATTGAGCACCAGCTAAATACTATGTTAAGTTCTTTACGTACATTATCCCATATTTTTGCAGCATCCTATGATACAGGTTATAATAATATCTCTATGTTACTAATGAGAAAATGGAGGCTTTGTGAGGCTGAGTAGTTCACTCAGGATTACACAGCTAGAAAGTGGCAGAGCCAAGGCCATATTGCCCTTGGTGCAAAGTGCATGCAGCCCATCAACAGATAGAAACTCATACTTGGAGTTTATCAGGCCAGGAGAGAGTAGAGCTGGGACAATAAGATTTCAAAAAAGCCCATAATAGATCATTATGGGCTTATAGAAAGGTATTAAGGAAAGCTAGCACCATGGCAAGTTTGTAGCAGGCGTTTGGTAGAGACATTAAGTAAATGAACAAATGCATGCATGAATGAAACCGCTCAGGTTTAAGGGCAGTTAAGGTCTTCCAGCATCCATCCCTGGTGCCACTTCCTAGGCTGAAATGAAGACAGCATATAAGCAGTGGTCCTGAGTTGTAGACCTGGTTCTGCCTTCAACTCATGTTGTGCTCTTGAGCAAATCAAATCTTCTTTCCAAGTTCTCATTTTCCTCATCTGTGAACCATTCACCCCCCAAGGCCCAGTGATTCACCCCAATAGTTGCATAATGGAGCCCGTCACAGAGCAATAATTGTGCTGGGCACTGTCAGTGACAAGCAGGAGGACTGCAGGTGTGTTTGAAGAGTCAACTGTTATTGTTTACTTTCTACAATCCCATTCAAGTCCTTTGGTGACACTTAGAACTGGCATCGGGTCCAAAGTTAATGGAAGGTTGTGTTTTTTGTTTTTTGTTTTTTTAAATTTACTGCTAAAGGGAATGTCTATTTATTCTCTTTTTTATTAACAAGGCTCTTGACTCATGCGTTAGATATTTGCTGCTCAGATTGGAAATGATGGTCCAGGCATCCACTAGAACCTGGCCCCTCTCCTCTCACACTGTAGGGCCAGCTTCTCCAAAGTCTCCAGCTCTGGGAGCAGATGACTATGCCCTACAGGAGTAGTGGGTGGTGACAAAAGGACAGGATTTCTGTTCCTTGGAAGGGATGAAACTCCTAGGCACCAGAATTTGAGGGGCCTCCAGAAGGCGTTGGGCACCCCCTAAGAGCTCCCTAAGTAGATGAGACCTGGTGAACTTGAAAAGACCCAGGAAAATGGATCAAACAACTAACTAACATCTGCATAGCACTTTCTCCTCCCACTGGAACTCACTGACCCTCCCTGAGGACCATGAAACCATGCTATCTGTGTAATCTTTCATGAATTATCTGGATTTTACAATTTTATGCATCATAGGTAACATAACCCCTCTCACTGCCCCCTCTAATCTGCCCAGCCCCAAGGACCTTATTAGGATTTTTGTGAGCCCTATGTCACGAAAGGCATTGTTCTAAGAAGTTTATATTACATAATTCATGTGATTATTATTATCCATGTTTTACAAGTGAGGAAACTGAGGCATAGAGAGATGAAGCAGCTTGCCCAAGGTCACATGGCAGGGCTGGGATATGAACCCAGGCAGCACAGCTCCAGGGCCAATGGACAAAATTACTGTCCCCTCTCACCTCTGGACACCCTCTAACCTGAGAGGGTTTAGGGCATTTCTGAGTGGATATTTCTTTCTCCTTCCTTTCTTTTTCTTCCTTTCCTTCCTTTCTTCTTTCTTCTCTCTCTCTTTCTTTTTCTTTCTTTCTCAGTTTCATTCTTGTTGCCCAGACTGGAGTGCAGTGGTGCAATCTCTGCTCACTGCAACCTCCATCTCCTGGGTTCAACTGATTCTCCTGCTTCAACCTCCTGAGTACCTGGGATTACAGGCATGCACCACCACGCCTGGCCAATTTTTGTATTTTTAGTAGAGATAGGATTTCACCATGTTGGCCAGGCCGGTCTCAAACTCCTGACCTCAGGTGATCCGCCTGCCTGGGCCTCCCAAAGTGTTGGGATTACAGGTGCGAGCCACTGTGCCTGGCCCAGAGTGGAGTTGTGGAGTTTTAAAGAGGACACTTTGAGATACTCCTTGAAAAAACATTTCGTGGTCAAATAAATTTGGGAAATATTATATCCTTTCACCCCTTCTTGGAGATTATACTGCACATTTGCTTCTTAAAGGCTCTGAGATGTCCTGCAAGACAGAAACCTATCTCCTGCTGATATTCCCAAATATAGTGAAACACATAACCTTTCTTTTCAGAGCTCCTGACAACATCGCCCAGAACTGGAGTTGTATAGAACTCTATACAACTTTGGGAAAAGTGGCTAGTGGTATCCCTACTTGGGTGGACACAGGATGGATCACATGGCATCTACAGAGTCCTCGCTGCTTGCAGAACTGCTAAGAAAGGCTCTCAGTGAGCCAGGTCAGCTCACAAAGCTTCTGCCTGAGAGATAGACAGTGGGCCAGAGTGGGGAAGGCATGGCTCTGAAGGCTTCAATCCCTGTTTGGCCACCCATTAGCTCTGTGACTCTGGAGGTCACAGCATCACATTGAACCTCAGTTTCCTTATCTGCAAAGTAGCATCCACCTCATAGGGCAGTTGGGGGATTGAATGAGTAAATATGCCTAAAGCACCAAGCACCAGATCTGTGGTTGCCAGGGTCTAGGGGGAAGGGGAGCAGGGAGTGACTGCTTCATGGGTACAGAGTTTCCATTTGGGATGATGAAAGTGTTCTGGAACTAGATAAGGGTGGTAGGTGCACAACATTGCGAATGTACTTAATGCCACTGAATCGTATGCTTTTAAAAAGCTCTACGCTTCTGATGGATAGAGAATGTTGTTATTGTTATCATTGCCTGTTTTGCTTATTTCTACAGTCTCCTGGTCTCATATAGAACAGGACACTAAGATTGGAAGCTTCCAAGGAGCAGGATAGACAACTTCATCACGTCAGGCTGAAGGACCTTGTGCCTCTTTTCTACTCCAAAGAGGTCAGGGGATCCCTCGGTCCAAGGATAGTTTCCTCCTGAGAAAGGGAAGGGGATACTCTTGGGTTGAACAAAAGAACAGGGAGGAAATTTAGAGAGCTGAGGTTGAGTTTGTGGGGCACACTCAGATTTAGACTTATAGCAGCATCAAAAGGGAACATTAACCTGGGATTGCAGAAGGTGATAGAAGACACAGAAAAGGTAAACATTGGTCTGTTTGGTACAGGCAGAATCTGCCCCAGGAAAAAAGCTTCGATTATAAATGAGGTGCCAACTGGTAGAGTGTGTGCAGAGGTCTGTGCCAACATCGACCAGTCGCCTACCAAGAGGGCATTTCTAAACAATGGTGGGTCTGAGAATACATTTCAGAAGGTAGCTGTTTTACAAAGACTTTGGGAAAAAAGGCAAACTGAGAGAGGGCCACTGTGGTGGCGTGGAAAGGGCACTGGGCTGGGGTCAGTCTCAGCTGGGCTCCTAATGGCCGTGTGGCCTTGCCGCATCACTTCATCCTCTGAATCTGTCAGCCTCCGCACCTAAAATACAGACATAATAGTTTCCTCCTTATCGTATTTCTGTGAGGAACAAATTAAATAATATGTCTGAAATATCTTAGACAAAGGAAAGCTCTAAACAGCAAGAGATCAGTATTAAAAACTAAGAACATCCTTTAAGGACTGCCATTGGGAGATGACAAGATGAAATCCCTTCCTTCTGAGAAGCTTGGGCTCTCTCAGGGTGAAGGCAGTTAAATAGACCCAGTATGCTGATGAGGCTTGGAGATAGCAAGGATAAGCAGCTTCCTGGTAAATGTAAAATTTCCGTATGACCCAGAAATTCCAGTCCTAGGTATATATACAAAAGAATTGAAAACAGGTGTTCAAACAAAAGTTGTATAACAATGTAACAGCACTATTCACAATAGCCAAAAGGAGGAAACAACCCAAATGCCTATCACCTGATGAATGAATAAACAAAATCTGGGATGGATGGATGGATGGATGGATGGATGGATGGATGGATAGATAGATAGATAGATAGATAGATAGATAGATAGATAGATAGATAAGACAGACAGACAGATAGTTAGATAGATATGATGGAATGTTATTCAGCCATAAAAAGGAATGAAGTATGGATACATGCTACCATGTGGATAAACCTCAAAAACATTATCTAAGTGAAAGAAGCTAGACAGAAAAAGTCACATATTGTATGGTTTCATTCATATAACTATCCAAAACCGGTTAAAGCCACAGAGACAGAAAGCAGATTCGTGGTTGGCAGGGTCTGTGGGAAAGGGGGAACAGGGAGTGACTGCTTCCTGGGTACAGAGTTTCCATTTGGGATATTGAAAAAGTTCTGGAACTAGGTAGGGGTGATAGGTGCACAACATTGTGAATGTACTTAATGCCACTGAATTGTACACTTTAAAATGGTTAAAATGATAAATTTTATGTCACACATATTTTACCATAATTTTTTTTTTTTTAAAAGAAGTTTACTGGTGAAAAGGAAACGTGACCCAAAGTTTAGGCACCCCTCTCCTACAGTATGGTTGAGGGGAGGTGACAGGGTAGTCAGAGTTTGTCAGCTGGAAGCCAAGGTCTTCTGTCAGCAAATTCACGGAGGGTCTAGAGTGAGCAAATCTTGTGCAAGTGTCCCAGGGGATCCTGAAAGGAGTAAGACATGCTCCCTGCTCTCAAAAAATATATAAATTACTCTCACGTCATAAACACCAAGAGGTACTATAGTATGTACAAGGGAGACATTGATTCAGGAGAAGGAGACATTGACTCAGTCTGGGGCCATCCATGAAGCCTTCTTGGAAGAGAAGGTAGTTGTGGATCTGCCAGGTAGGTAAGAAAGAAGTGAGGAACTTCCCGGGAAAGGTACAGGGTTGGGAGAGTGGAGGGAGCATTTCAGAGTGGGGAAGAGGTTGGCATGAGTGGGGCACAGAGTATGCATGGACCCAGAGGGGAAGGTCATGGGAGAGACGTGCAAAGGGAATTAGGGTCAGATGTGGAGCTTTGCAGGTGGTCCTGAGGAAGTTGGGACATGATCTCCAGGCAGTGGGGAGTCAAGGCATCTTTTAAACCTGTGTTTGAGAAGTCAGTGCAGTAAAAGACTGAAGAACGAGAGACTGAGGACGGAGAGATGAGCTGTGGCATTGTCTCTGCAGAGGCCAAGGAGCACCCCTGCCCCAGAGCAATGGCCGTGAGAAGGGTAAACCTCCAAACATACTCAGTTTTGCATTTGCCAGGATTCTGGTTTGCCTGGAGTAGAAACGGATTCAAATTAGATTAGCAAATTAGCAGAATGTTCTGGATCGTATCATTGAGAGTTCTAGGGCAATTTCGGACATGGCTGGATCCATGGCCTCATTCCCTCTATCTCTCGGCTCTCCTTGGTATTAGAAGTACTCTCAAGTGACCTCTCCTGCGTGGTGGCACTGTGGCACCTGCAGTTCCCAGCCTATCCTTTCAGCAATGCTTGCAGCAAGAACTCCTCCAACAATTCCAACAGAAGCCACTGAACTGAATGTATTGACCTGGTCTGAGTCATGTGCTCATTCCTCAATTACAACCCAGAGCTGGGAGCATGGGATATTCTGTGGGGCCAGTGCAGTGTTATAGCTCCAATCCTACAGTGGGGTCGATCACCCCCATCCAAAGCACAAGTGTGATGAATATGCTGCTGTTACCAGAAGAAGGGGGACTGGGGGCCACATGGGCAAAAAGGCAGCTGTCCCCACAAAGTACTGACTTTGTGCTGAGTCATTTACACATCTCATGTCATCCTCTCAACCACTCTGAGGTGGAAACTGTTTTCTCCCACTGCACAGGAAGAAACCAAGGTGTAGATTAACTTATCCTCCCTCCTCACCCCTCCATCACTTTCTCTGTTCTGCGCTTCTGGAATCTCTTAGGGAGGCAAAGTGAAGCCACTAAGAGGCAGTACGAGCATCACAGCTAAGAACCTGAGAACTAAAGCACATGATCATAAAGATCAAATCACGATTCTCTAGCCAGAGAGATACCCAAAGTGCATTTAAATCAAGAAGCCCATGCAGTGGTTACAGATCCTGGCCATTTAGTTGTTAGATGGGAGGCCAGCCTCCATGAGGCAGGGGAGAGGCTTGTTCCTTCCTCACTCCTGTCCATGAATAAGGCAGCTGAGAACCATGGTTGATCAGTGTGTAGGAGAATGCAGGGTGTGAATCTCTAGGCATGGGAGTATAACCTGGGCGAAGGTGGCCATTCCAGAGCATTCATTGCTGACGAATTTAGTAAAGACTGCAGCTTCCCACTCTTAGGAAGGTGCTACATAAGAGGATGAAGGGACATTTGTCAGTCAGGGAAGAGGTCGAAAAGGGTGTTTCCTGCATAGAGCACAGGATGTGCAAAGGCACTGAGGTAGGCCTAGAGTGACAAGTCTTCATGATGATGAAATTCCCTGAGATTCCAAAATAATTTTATCAGAGAAAGACAAGCCACTGTGGAAATGGCTCCCTGTGGCATCAGCAGCAGACCAGAGGCTCAGGGTTCCTCAGGTGACTCTGCTTCCCCAGTCATCATTGTTAGGAATTAAGTCCCAATTCAATGATAGAGAGCCACCCAGGCTCCTTCTGCAAGGAGCCATTTCTGCCCTTCCAAGCCATTTGCAGTGTTAAAGTTCTTGGACCTGGTAACAACAAGTGGCAGGCATAAATTAGCATTTCCTCTTTGGGAGGCAGAGCACGTGACACAGTAGAGGGGAACCGGGTAGGAGCCAACAGACCCAGGAGAGCTTAACAGTGGCCCAGATCCCACTTAGGGTCTGACAAAGGCACTCTGAGTGAATGGGGACATTTTAGAAATACTGACATTCCCAGGAGACTGGCCCAGCCCAGGGTGGTAAGCAATTTTAGATACTCTGGCTACTATTTTTGGAGCCTGAATCACATTAATTCACTGCTGCTCCAAATGGTGCACAGCCAGGGAGGCCTTCAGGGAGCCCAAGGGCTGTTTCCCAGCCCAGCACTGGTGCAGCTTGTCCAGAATCCACAGGGCGGTGCCCACTCCTTTCTGCTGTAGGTCACCCTGCATTTCCTATTCGTGTGCCAGTACATGGTGTCCAAAGCCCCCAACATCTTCTCCAAAGAGAATCCTTCATATGAGGGGATGAACCCTCATCTTAGGATGTGACTTGAGGCTATTTCAGGAATATTGTGCAGCTTGGACTCTTGCTAAATCCGGAGTTAGAAGAAGACAGACCCGGGCAAGAGATATCCAAAAACGTCTCTGACCTTCCCTCCTCAGAGTAGGCTGAATCTGAGTCAGGCAGGGAATTGACACTGTGCAGGGAGCAGTCACGTTTCTGTGGAGTTTTAATTCCCTTTCATGAGCCTGTCAGCAGCAGAGAAACCACAAGACAGAGGAAGGGGCAACATGTGATACCTTTATTGGGCCAGGTCGCCAGGTCTGGATGGCATGAAAGGAGCGTGGAACAGAATGTGTTCTGGGAAGTTTCCAGCTGAAAGCCCAGAGGAGCAGTGCTGGTGTGCTTGTCGTAGGCCACATTCCTCTCTGTTTCCAAAGCCAGTCTCTCCCAATGAGAGGGAAAGAGTACTGGGAAGCTCTGGAGTGAGGGATGAATCCTGTCCTTCAGCCTCATTTTTATAGAGACTTCAGGGTGAGAACTGAAAGGTGTCACCCCCATTCGTGCCCATGCTTGTAAAAACCCGTTTGTTTGAATGTCTTTGCTAGCAGAACTCTAAATGCCTCAGATGAAGAATGGCTCTCCCTACAAAAATGATTCTACCTTTGGGAATGTTGTGCATGTTGAGTGTGATGTGGGGTGTGTGTTGCATCTGTGCACTTCTGGAGCATCTTGAACTACTGCATCCCAGCTCTCGCTCTTTGTGCTTGCTTGCAAATTGCCTGCTTACTGCTATGTCCCTTACCTCCGAGCTCAGTGCCCTGGTCTACCTGGTTTACTACTGCACAGAGCTTGGCACTTGGTAGGTGCTCTGTAAATATCTGTTAAATGGAAGAACACATGAGTAATCTGCACATTCATCCCAATGAGTCTGTCTTTCTTTTGCGGTGTAGTCTTGTCTCCATCTCTCTGTCTCTCTGAGCCCGTGTCCCTGTCCCTTCATCTCTATTTCTCTTAATCTTCTTACTGTTGCCTCCTCCTTCATTTCACCTCACACAAGCCCATCCTAGACACATAATCTATCTCTTTTCCTCAACCTGTTTTTTTACATTATGTACACTCAGCAATTTCAGAGATGGAAGGCACCTTATAAATCACCGAGCTTAATGTCTGATATTTATGTTTGAGGAATCTATGCCCAGAGAGGTCACAAGGCACTAAGGACCAAAGCTAGCTTCCTTCTCTTTTTTTTTAATGAAAGTTAGAAAAAAATTTTAAACAGCTTTGTTAAAATATAATCCACATGCCATATGATTCACCTACTTAAAGTGTACAATTCAATGGATTTTAGTATATTCAGAGAGTTATGCAGCCATCATCTCTGAATTTGGTATATTCAGAGAGTTATGCAGCTATCTAATTCCAGAATATTTTTATCATCCAAAAAGATACCCCATACTTATTAACAGTCACGTCTCATTTCCCCATCCTCCCAGCCCTAAGCAACCATTAATTTACTTTCTGTCTCTATAGCTTTCTCTATTATGGGCATTTTATATAAATAAAATAATACGTGTGGTCTTTTGTGACTGGCTTCTTTCACTTACTATAATATTTTCAAGTTCATCCTTTCATTCATTTTAAGTTTCATACTTTAGCATGAAACTTAAAACATATCATTACTTCATTCCTTTTCTTTGAGACGGAGTTTCACTCCGTCACCCAGGCTGGAGTGCAAGTGGCATGATCTCAGCTCACTGCAACCTTCGCCTCCTGGGTTAAAGCAATTCTCGTGCCTCAGCCTCCTGAGTAGCTGGAATTACAGGCGCGCAGCACCAAGCCCAGCTAATTTTTGTATTTTTAGTAGAGACGGGGTTTTACCATGTTGGCCAGGCTGATCTCAAACTCCTGACCTCAAGTGATTTGCCCACCTCAGCCTCCTAAAGTGCTGGGATTACAAGCATGAGCCACCGAGTCTGGCTCTTCATTCCTTTTTATGACTGAATAGATTCTATTGTATGAATATACCACATTTTATTCAGCCATTAATTACTTTATGGACATTTAGTTTGTTTCCATGTTTTGGCTATTATACATAGTGCTACTATGAACATTGTGTACGTGTTTTTATGTGGATATACATTTTCATTTCTCTTGGGTACATATCTAGGAGAATTGGTAGATCATGCGGTAATCCTATGTTTAACCTTTTGAGGTACTGCTAAGCTATTTTCCAAGGTGGTTATGCCATTTTACATTTCTACCAGCAATATATAAGGGTTCTGGTTTCTTCACATCCTAGTCGACACTTGCTGTTACTTGTCTTTTTATTTTAGCCACCCTAATGGGTGTAAAGTGGTATCTCATTACTGTTTCGATTTGTATTTCCCTGATGGTTGATGATATGGAACATCTGTTCATGTGCTTATTGGCCATTTGCATATGTTCTTTGGAGATATGTGTATTCAAATATTTTGCCTATTTTAAAATTGTATTACTTATCTTTTTATTATTGTGTAATAAGAGTTCTTTATTCTGGATACCAGTCCTTTATTAGATATGCTATTTGCAAATTTTTTTCAATTCTGTGGGTTGTCTTTTTACTTTTTTGATAGCATCACTTTCAATACAGAAGTTTTTTATTGTGATGAAGTCCAATGTATTTACTTTTCCTTTTGTTGCCTGCACTTATGGTGTTGTATCTAAGAAGGCATTGTCTAACCCAAGGACACCAAGATTTACTCACATGCTTTCATCTAAGAATTCTATAGTTATATCTCTCCCATTTAGATGTTTTGAGTTAATTTTTGTGTATGGTATAGGAAGGGGTCCAACTTTACTCTTTTACATGTGGTTATCCAGTTGTTCCAGAACCATTTGTTGAAAAGACTATTCTTTCTCCATTGAATTGTCTCCGCATCCTTGTTGAAATCAATTAACCATAAATGTAAGGGCTTATTCATGAACTCTCAAGTCTGTTCCATTGATGTGTATGATGTGTATGTCTCTTCTTGTATAGTGTAGAGTATCATACTATATTACGATAGTTTTATAGTAAGTTTTGAAATTGCGATGTGTAGATAATTCAATTTTTTCTTCTTTTTAAAGATTGTTTTGATTATTGTTGCTTCCTAGTGCTTCCATATGAAATTGGAATGAGATGGCATTCCAACAATTTAGGGCTTTAATTTATTTCAAAAATATTTCATATATCTGAGAGTAAAAGTTTTGCATTTATTTTGTTAAGTATATTTCTGGTGTTTGTTGTTGTTTGTTTGTTGTTATTGTCGTTGTTGTTGTTTTTAAGACAGAGTCTCACCCTATCACCCAGGCTGGAGTGCAGTGGTGTGATCTTGGCTCACTGAAATCTCCACCTCCTGGGTTCAAGCGATTCTCTTGCCTCAGCCTTCAGAGTAGCTGGGACTACAGGTGTGCGCCATCATTGCCCTGCTAATTTTTGTATTTTTAGTTTAGATGAGGTTTTGCCATGATGGCCAAGCTGGTCTCAAACTCCTGGCCTCAGGTGATCCACCCACCTTGGCCTCCCAAAGTGCCGGTATTACAGGTGTGAGCTACCATACCCGGCCAGCCGTTGGGTGTATTCCTAAATATTTATGCTTTTGATGCTATTTTGAATGGAATTGCTTTATTAATTTCATTTTTTGATTGGTCATTGCTAGTGTATAGAAATATAATTAATTGTACGATATCAATCATATATCCTGTAGCCTTGCTGACCTCATTTATTAGTCCTAATAGTTTTTTAGTGGATTACTCAGGATTTTGTATATATAAGATCATATCACCTGCAAATAGAGATAATTTTACTTCTTCAAAGGTAGAATTATTGGGACCTAGTCTAGAGAATTTTTATTTTATTAGAAAAGTTCTGAAAGGAGTTTTGTGGTTGGCCTGGAAAAATACTAAAGCAATTATTCTCCAAAATGTATTGATCGCAACTTCAAAGATTAAGTGTTTGAAACAGACTTGAATTTAAATCTGATATGGCTGAGAGATTCTATCAATAGCTATATTAGTTTGTCAGGGCTACTGTATTAAAATATCACAAGCCAGGTGGCTTAAACAATGGAAATTTATTTTCTAACAGTTCTAGGGAAGTCCCAGGTCAAGGTATCAGCAGGCCTGGTTTCTCCTGTGGCCTCCCTCCTTGCTTATAGATGGCCACCTTCTCTCTGTGTCCTCATATGGTCTTTCTTCTGTATAGGCACATCCTTGGTGCCTCTGCATCCCAATTTCCTCTTCTTATAAGGACACCAGTCAGATTGGATTAGAGTCTATTCTAATGGCCTCATTTAAACTTAATCCCCTATTTAAAGGCCCAGTCTCCAAATACAGTCACATTATTATGTATTGGGGGTTAGGATTTTGACATAAGAACTAGGAGGAGGATTGGGGGGCACAATTAAGCCCATAACAGTAGCCTTCTTGGTTTTCCTTTGAGAGATCTGATTTCTGGTTAGTTGCAACTAGTGAAGACAGAATTTGTTAAATAACCCATTCTCCATGACCACGAAATAACAGTGACCTATGGCCAGAATGAGAAAGCACTGCCTATTTCCACTGAGCTAAAGGATCCTTGTGCATGGTTTTGCATGATCCTAGAACTTGTTTCAGTTAAGGACTACTCTAAAGCCATGTCAGGGAGGGTGGATGACCAGCCGTTAGACTCAGACATGCACATAACACCTAGAATTTTGATTTACACTGCCGGCTTTAAAATACTTCCAGATCCTGTTGTGTGAACAGTATGGTGACATAGTTGTATGAGGAGTCCCTCTATGAAGTGAGCTTTATAAAGTTCTAAAATGCAATATCTCACTCTAATTTTGTTCTCTGTTGGGCTAAGGGTTAGTTTTGGAAGCTCAAGATGTAGCTACTCCTTGCTCTGCAATTCTTGCAATAGCCAAAAACAAGATGCTGCTGATCTCAATTTGTTATGTCAGTAGGAACTGAAAAGCAAGATTCCCATCCCTGTCATCCAGACTGAGCAGGCATCCCACCTCAGCTAGTGGAGCTATCTATCTCCCTCTTTCCTCTGCTCTCTTTTTCAGCATTTATTTTTAACTCACTTGGCCTCTGAGTGTTTTTATTGCCATCTGGCCACAAGCCCTTTTAGGAAGCAGGCAGTTATAAATCACCTGCTGGGAAATCAATAAAAGTCAGTTCAATCCACAGTTACACCGATTTGCCCCCAGATAACCAGAATCCTGCAGGCTCAGTATTTTATCCCATGGGGGTGTCTGCAAGGAGGGTGAAGGGTAAGCGGGGGAACTACTTTCTGAAAGAGGGGGTGGGTTGCTGCTCCCAAAGGCTCAAGGAAGGGATGGACTTTGGCTTTCATCCATGTGCTTTTCATCTGGCCTCGAGGGAGAGCTGAGTGTTTCCATTTCATCCAGCACAGAGTTTTCCACACCAGGGCATTTTCTTATCTTCTGAAGATCTACTTCAGGGCTAAAGCATCTTCTTTAAGTCTCAAGAAAAAGGCAGTAGGAATGAGTCGCTGTATTTGCTGGGGAGGACAGGGAATGTGTTACTGCAGCATGGAAGAGGGAAGACTCTCTATCAAGCTGCATGTTGCCAGGCCACTGTTTTCACTCACCATGAGTTGGTTCATCCCTCTGGCTAGAACTCCAGGGAGTCAAGTCTGAAAGTTGTTATACAGAAGCTGAAAGCTAGGCCCAGAGAGGCAGGTGACTGGCCCAAGGTCACAGAGTAGTTTCATAACCAGCTCACAAAGAAACGGTCTGACTGCTTGGAAATCCTAGTTCTCTTCTCCAAAGGAGCTTTGGTCAGGAAATGCAAATTCATGGGTAGTCAAAACTAAACAAAACATAAATCTCCAGAGAAAAAATACCAGTCCATTAGTTCATTTATTAAAAATGGGTCCACCAAATTGCCCCCTGTAAGGACCATGGGGACCATTAGACCATCCATTTGTATACTCTTGGATAATGGGAATATACTAACCTTTGAAAAGCCAACTTCCTAGAAGGAGTTCTTCCTCCCCTCTCTATCAGGAGAAATACTACAGCTGCAAAGCACAGAGTGCTGGCTTTTGGGTGGTGGGAGGCAGTGAGACTGTGGGATCCTGAAGCCAGGAAGGAGGCAGGCTCAGAGCCAGGTCTGCTGGCACTTGCACTTACCCCATCTTCCCACCAGGGCTTTCAGGAGATGTGTGTACTTAAACTGGGTTAAAAAATTATTCACTTTAATTTAACATATACCAAGCCCTAATTATATACCAAATGTTAGAGATACAAAGATGAGAAAGACTTAGTTTTAAAGGATGAATAGGAGTCTGCCATGAAGATGTTTGAGTGTCTCTCAGTCAAATGGAGGAGACCAAACTAAAAACAAATAATTGCAATTATGTTAGAGCAGGGTTGGCTAACTTTTCTGAAAAAAAAAAAAAAAAGCAGCTAGTAAATATTTCGGCTTTGTAGGTCAGACAGTGTCTGCCTCAACTACTCAATTGCCCTCATAGCATGAAAACAGCCATAGACAATATACAAATGAATGGTTGTGGCTGTATTTTGAAAAAATTTTATCTACAAAAACCATTAGTTGGTCAGATTTGGCCCAAAGGCCATAGTTTGTTGAACTCTGTAATAGAGGAATGCCATCATAATATAGGAATAATAATAATAAAAGTTACCATTTGGTTAGTTATTTTGTGCTAGACCCTGTACTAGACACTGTATATCAAATTTACATATATTTACATACTTTTCAAATTTGAATATTTTTCATAATAGTTTGTGAGGACATTGAAATTCAAGAGCCAAAGTCATAGAGCTAGAAAGTGGCAAATAGAAGGTTAAAGTCTATATTTCCAACTAAACAATTTAAAATGCTAAAAGGAAATGGGGCAGAGGGTTTAATCTGGTGAGGATCATGAGGTGGCTCCTGAAGGGTGAGTAGGGTCTTTCATGGAGACAGATGGGGGGGATGGCCTTCTAGGCAGAGGGAGGGACACTGAGGTTTGATAGCACATGGAATATTCTGGAAACTGAGCATTAGGTGAGGCTGGGGTGCAGGATCCCTTGGTGCTAGTGGCTGGAGAAAAAAACAGAGAGGTTTGGCAGTCTCAGAGCAGAAAGTTTTGCATGAGTGCCCAGGAACCCAGACTTCATCTGTGGACCAGGGTTTCTCCAGCTCTGGTCTTTGGATCAGATTCTCTTTAGGGGCTTTTAGCCATACAGATTTCCGGGCCTTATTCCCAGATATTCTGATTCAGTAGATCTGGGAAGGGTCTAGGAATCTTCGTTTTATCAAGCACCTCAGATGCTTCTAGTAAGCAGCCAGATTTGGGAGTCAGCACACAGAGGGCCACTTAAGTGTTTGACTTGAGGGAGGCCTGCAACCACAGCTATGTTTTAGAATTCCAGCTGTGTGGAAGATGGATTACTTCATAGGAGAACCACCCTCCACCCACCCCAGGAGTTGATTTTCTGGTTATCAGCTTTTCTCATCTGGACATGCAGAATGAACAGGGCTGCAGGATGGCTAGATTTTGATGAGTAGGAAATTGGGAGGTAACTGAGGCAGGAAAAGGATATCAGGAAAGCATTAAGTAGCTGCTCCCTCCCTCCTGTCCTGGGTCCCCTGCCCAACTTGGGCCTTCCAGTGCTGACCTGCAGGCTGAGCAGCAGCAAAGCTGCTGCTCCCAACCAGTCCCAACCACAAAGCCTGCCAGCCATACCCCAGCCAGCATTCTAGCCCAGGGCCCTAGAGGGCCTTTGCTTTTCCCAAACTCTACCAACCCTAGAGGAAGGGTCTGTGTAGAGGATCCAGAAGATCAGAGGAAAAGAGATGAAAGGCCAAGAGAACAATGTTCCAGGCCTTTGGGGCTTCTAGGATCCAGGGTGACTCCAAATTAGGTGCTTAAAAAAAAAAACAAAAAAAACTTCTGTTCTATAAATGTATGTTGTCGTATTAAAAGTATCTACATTCCTCTACATTCTATCATAGCATTAATGAAAAAATCATTTTATAACTAGGAAATACCAACTGTGGGCACAGGAAAGAGGGGTGCCTGGGCTGACGTAAGGAGCGTGGGGGCCACCCTGGGAAAATGTTCCCCAAGGTGCAGGAGCTCCACTCAGGCCTTGGTAATGTTGCTAGTGTGATCCAAGAAAACCCTGCCAAAACCCAGTGATTTCCACTGCCTATGCTCCTTGTGGAACCTGGGCCAGGAAGGGGGTCTGCTCACCTGCCTGCCCACTCACAGCCCAGAACAGCTCCTGCAAAACTGCTGAGGCATCTCCCGGCAGACCCTGGCCTTAACCTGCCCTCAGATCTCTCTTTACTCAGGCTTTTCTAAAAACAAGAAAATGCTTCATGAGAATGACTCAGCTTAACCCCTTGGATGAACTCTATGCTATTTACCAGTTAAGCAGAGATATTGCACATATAACAAACTGCAGGCTAACAGAGAACATAGGTAAATCTGATTGTTAGGGATGATACCTTCTCCACAATGACAAACTGGTGAAGCCTCAGCCAGGAAAACCTCTTCTGGTCCTATGTCAGCCTTTCATTTTTGGTTGAAGTTGTTGCTGCTGCTGTCGCCTGGCCTAGAAGCCTCCATTATGGTACACTGAGCAGAACCCTAGCCTTGGAGTCAGGCTACCCTGAGCTCAAACCCTGTTTACATTACTTAGTAATTGTGATGTCTGAAACAAATTACTTCACCTTTCTGAGCTTCAATTTTCTCACCTGTAAGATGGGAAAAATTGTACCACACAGAGCTGTTGTAAGGAATGGATAAGATAAAGGATGTAAAGAGTCAGTTAGAGCACCTGGTACAATAAATATCAGTTTCTCTCCTGCTAATGCCTCAGAATCACTCCCAGACCATCCCCACCTCTCCATGGTGGAAAAATGGCTCCCATGGGGAGAAATTCTCTATGGTTACTTCCAATCTCATATCATTAAGCAGTGACAGTTGCATGTGGGACCTTGAAATACATGTGCCTCCAATCACCAAAGCTTGCTGTTGGGAGAGGCATTCCCAGGCTCTACCCTCCCGGTTTCTACCCACCCCTGCCATTGCGTATCACTGTTCGCCAAAGCCTGTTCTCAACTTGGGCTTAAAGACTCAGCGAATGCAGCTGGTTGCATTGATCTGGATAACCAAGGGACTGCTCACTTTTACTTTATCATGTAGCTTCTTGTGCACACACCCACCATCCTACAGTTCAGCTCAGTCTACTGGTGACAAAAAGACCCTGGCCAACATCCACAGCTGCTCCCACCCTGCTGCTGGCCTCAGTGGGCAAGGTGTGAGCTTCCTTCCTGTCCTGTGCATGGGAGTCCCCACCCTAAACTCTGGCGCTGGGGTTCCAAGCGAAGGGCTGTGAGCCTGTTCACACAGTCAATCATTGTCCAGGTCTTGGGGTCTGCTCTTCTGGGGAGGACTGAGAGTGAGAGCCTATCCAACTCTGAGCTGAGGGATAGGTAGGTTGAGTGGTCACCCCCAGGAAGTAATGATGTTTGAAAGTCATTTGAAGGTTGAAATTTGACTCAACAAACATATCTTGGTGTGTACCAGTCTATCTTCTAGGCAGGAACATGGAGGTTGGTCAAATCAAGTCCCTCCTCTGGAGCCTTAAGAGTTTAGATGTGTGTATTAGTAGGAAGAAGTAGGGACAGGCATCCTGGAGAGGTGGGAGAAGGTTCTGTGGTTTGGATTGGCATTTCTGGCCAGATGCTGGGCCCATCAATGGTAGCAGGGAATGCAGAAAGAGGAACAGGTTCTGAGGAAAAGGCCATGGTGATATTCTAAGTTAGGGAATAACTTAGGGTGAGCTCATCAGCTCTAGATCTGAGTTCCCAGCTTAAATTCTCAGGTAAGCAGCAGAGCAGAGAGGTGAGAGAAGACTTTGGTGCCAAGAAAGACCCCACAGGCAGCATTATAAAGGATAGGCTGTTTGCACCAGTTGGAACTCTTTATTGCAAGTGCTAGAAAAGCTCATACAAGCCAACTTAAGAAAAAAGGGGTATTCACTAGTTCTCAAAACAGAAAAGGCTGGGGATATCAGGCATGGCTTGATCAGGACCTGAGAAGAAAGCCTCAGGACCTAGTTTATTTCTGGCTTTTAGCTGTGCTCTGTCTCACACTGATTTCATCCTTAGACAAGTTCTTCTTCATCATCTTAAGAGGGATTCTGTTTTCACCCTCTGGAACTCAAGGTTGCAGTTAAGGATGGCTTTCCCAGGATGCCCAGTAAAGTCTTCTTGCATGTCATTGGCTCTCGTCAGCTCACATGCTCACCCTCCAGCCAATCACTGTGATCAGGGGGATGTGATGGCTGCTTCCAGCCCTGGGATGCCAGGAAGGCCCCTAACTTCCTCCTGTGTGACTGCTTTCAATAGGCAACATGGACTTGAACTCATGGGACAGAAAGCAGGGATCAGGCTGGCAAGTTACCCCAGCCTTTACTATAGAGATGGAGAGACTGAGGCCTGAATGGTGAAGGAACTCATTCCTACACAGGCAGTTAACACGGCAGTCTGCTCTTCACTCCCCAGAAGGCCCTGTCTCTGAACCCCCATCTCAATCCTGTTTTAGCTTTCTGTAGCACACTTTACACCAGACTCTGCCCAGAAGCCCAGTCCAAGGTTATTGGGCCTATTTCATGGCTTTGGAGAACTGGGATTCCCAGAGTGGAGATGAACAGGAGGCAGGGACCTGAGCTGGGGTGCTCCATTCCAGCAGGGAAGAACACTCTCTTCTCCTGGTCTTAGATGATCACAGTCACAGCTGCTTCCTATCTACCCCAGGGGATGCCGTGAGAAGGATTTCCAGTTCCTCAGAGAGGGGCTGCGTCTCAGCTGGCGTTGTTCTTGTCGGCTGTGCTGGCCCTGAAGAAGGGCTGGGATCTGGAATGATCAAGAGCCCTGCCCTGTCAAAAAATATCTCTTAATACCCTTGTTCTGTCTTTGCTAGGATTAAAGAAGCATAGGAATAAGCTCTCTCTAAGGAAGAGCCAAACATCCCATTTTGGGCACAGGAGACCCAGTGTTTAATCCTGTCTCTGCCTTCTGACTATGTGACCTAGAGCGAGTCACTTTGCTTGTCTAAGGCTCTGTTTCCTTATCTGTAAGATGGAGATATAATTCCTTTCTCACAGACCTGAGATGGTTCAAGAGCTAGCATATCTACACTGTGCTGGGTGTGTAGTAGGCCATGTGAAAAGTGAGGCTGGATTCCTAGAGTCCTTGCTTTCAAAAGAAGAGATCCACCAGGTATTGAGAACTTTCTCTGTACCTGTGTTATGTTCTCAGCATAAAAGAAAGTTATCTGGCCTCAGACTTTGCAAATGAGATACAGAAACCACTGCTTGGCAGACTGGGATAGCCACACAGTGCTGTCACAGAGCAGAGAGAATATAGCTTCCGGGAGAGGTCTGGGAGGCCCTCCTGGAGGAGGTGGGCTTGGAGGACACACCCCAGAGCCCCAGTGCCCAGCACAGTACCTGACACATAGGAGGCATTCAACAAGCTTTTCTAGAATGGTTGAATGATTTAGGCAGGCACCGTGGAGGCCATCTTTTCCTTCTAACTTTCCCAAACCAGTTCCTACATATATTCCTATATGTATTCCTACATGTTCCTAATAGACCCTGATGACCTCTTCCTAGAACAAAACTGGGAAGGGAAGGGGAGATGGAGGAGAAGTAGGAGGAACTGAATGAGAGAGCCACACTGGGAACTGGGTGTTAATTTTCTTTTCTTTTTTCACTTATTTATTTACTTATTGGGCTGTGGTGTTGCTAAGGCAAGGAAATTTTGTTTTTATTTGGAACAAAATTTCTAAAGAATCCAAGGCAATAGGGTGCCGCTTCTGGTTCCTGGTGGTCTAGATGGCCCTTGACAGATCTCTGGGCCTGGACAAAACACCAGCTTGCTTTTATCCATCCTTGCCCCCATCCTAAGAAAAAGGCACCTTCAGGTTCAGAGGCCAGGAGATCCAAGGAAGAGGCCATTGGCTCAGATTCAGCCCACGTGTTGGCTTCTGAAAGAGCCAAGGCCCTCAAGGCCTAGTGAGATCCCATCAGGCAGGTGCAATGCCTCCTGCCTTCTCCCTGAAATAAGGTATATTTCCCAGAGGTCTGCTTCATGGGAATGGGCAATCCCAGGTGCTGGATTGCCAGGACCCCTAATACCAGAGTCTGTGCCTTTGCTGAAGCAGGAATCAAGCCATGAGTCCAGGTCTGGGTTTAGAGACAGTGACCACCTTGCAAAGCCTCCTGGCTCTGCTCTGTCAGGAAGGAGATGGTTCCAGAGTACCATGGCAGCAGACACGAGGGTGCTGCCTCATTCGAACACACACAACCAGCTGTTTGAGGAAAAGCTTTGGTCAGCATTCCAAGCGAAGCCAGAAGGGCTAGTGTGGCTGCTCTGTGGCCTTCTGTTGGGCTTAAGTTAAAGCTAGAAGAGCCATTGATAAGTTAATCTGAAAACTCACTTTGCAAATTACTCCTAGGTGGTAGGATAGAAGCATGAAGGTGTCAGAGAAGGAGGCCCTGCCCTTTTGTGAGGTTTTAGTTGTTGAATACTATGGGGGAAATTTGCACATCTGTGTGACAAGGAAGACATGAGACCCAGGTACAACATCGAGAGAAAAACTTGGCCATTAACCTGGGGAAGTTCAATGAGAATGAGGGCAGGCAAGGCTACCCACCTGCTTATATAGCAACCCAGATGATGGCTAAGTTTTGTATTTTTAGTAGAGATGAGGTTTCACCGTGTTGGCCAGGCTGGTCTTGAACTCCTGACCTCAAGTGATCCACCTGCCTTGGTCTCCCAAAGTGCTGGGATTACAGGCATGGACAACTGCGCCTGGCCTATGTAAAACCTTCTTATCTTCTTTTTAGAAATATGGTGTAATTCATTTATTAATTCAGTAAACATTTAGTGAATGGCTACCCTGTGTTTGACACTGTATTGGAGGCAGGTCATAAAAATATGAATATTTATAAGAATATTCATAAAGCTATGAATAAGGCAGAGTTCCTGCTCTTGAGGTGTTCAAATTCTAGTTGGGTTGAGTTCTGTGCAAAGTACCCAGGAAGGATAGGGCAGTAGGCTGAATACTACCCCCTCCCCAAGCTGTCTGCATCCTAACCCAGGAACCTATGAAGATGTTACCTTAAATGGCAAAAGGGCCTTTGCAGACATGATTGAATTGAGGATACTTAGATGGAGATTACCCTGGATTAACTGAGCGGGTTCAATGTAATCATGAGTTCTTATAAGGAGGCAGGATGGTGAAAGTCAGAGGAGAAGGAAATGTGAAGGGGGAAGCAGAGATCAGAGGGGAGAAAAGATGCCAGCGACTCTGCCAGCTTTGAGGATGGAGAAAAAGGGGTCACCAGCCAAGGAATGTAGGCAACCTCTAAAGCTGGAAATGGCAGGAAATGGATTCTCCCCAGAGCCTCCCGAAGAAGCACAGCCCTGCCGATGCTTAGACTTTAGCCTCCTGAGATGGATTTTGAACTTCTGACCTCAAGAATTGTAAGATAATGAAGTTGTGCAGTTTTAAGTCACCAAATGTATGGTAATTTGGTACAGACACAGTAGGAAACTAACATAGGAAGGGAGTAACTTTTCCTGAGCTGAAGAGGAGGAATGGGTTTAGGAAGGAGGGGATATGTGAATTGGGTCTTGGAGGATAAGTAGGAACCCATAAGGTATAGAAAGAGGACAGAAGGCAGTCCAAGTATAAGGAGGAGGATGTATGCAAAGGATGTAAAAAAAAAGCAGGGCATGTTTGGAGGTTGGCTTTTGGTCCACTATGGTTGGGGCATAAGGTGTATGAAGGCTGAAAGAGGGGATCAGCCCCGAGAGAGGGGCTAGAAGCTTGACTCAGAACTAGCCCCATGGTAAAAGGGAATCCTCAAAGAGTTTACGAAGGGGAAGGATGATCCGATTTATGTTTCAAACAGACTGCTCTGGTATCATTATGGAGGGTCATTGGAAGGGACCAAGCCAGAGGTAAGGAGACACATGAGGCTGTTGCAGTGACTCAGGTCACACAGAGCCATGGGCAGGGGTGGCGGGGATGGGAGGAAGGGCATTTCTGAACTAGGATTGACAGGACTCAGAGTCATCTAATTGAATGTGGAAGATGACAGAAATGAAGGAGTTACGGTGACTTCTGGGTTTGTAGCTTGAGTGCCATTCTCTAGGGCACAAGAGGAGTGGGCTGGGGAGGGAAAGAGACAATGAGCTCTGTCAGGGACATGGTGAGTGTAAGGGATCCATGGTCCACTTGGGAAAAGTTGTCCAAAGACAATTGGCAATGAAATCTCCATAACTATGCTATCTTGGGGTGATATTAAAGTCATCTGTGTTCCTTCTGGTAGGATTCTGGTAGGAGCAAGAATCAGGGAGCCTGGGGCTGAGTGGCTCAGTTGTGTGCTGGCAATGTTTCACAGCCAGCTCTCTGGGGGAAAAGGCCCTGATATGTATGTAGCATTTGCCGATTTCCATGGTATAGATACTCCGCTATGACCAATGGCAAGCTACTAACTCCACCTCACTGATCATGGAACTGAGAAGAGATGGGCAGTAGCAAATCATTATAGAGTGTTTCCACCATGCAGAGACAATAGAAATAAATCTTCCTAAGAGCATAGATAATAGTAAACTGTAGTAAAATAATTAAAAAGCAGTTATTTTGAGTATCTCCTTTTTGTTTAATGTAAGTTCTTATAATTTATTTTTTAATAATGTCTGTGTTTAACCGCCAGTTCACAAAATTCTTCAAAATTACATTAGACTCTTATGAGCTGGAACAAGCAGGCTCCTGTGCACCACTAAAGAGATTCCTCCAAAGTACAAGTTAGAAGGTTCCAGAAATCCACCTACTTCTCAGGCTCAGTGACTCTCTAAAGTCACCTATGTGGGGAGGCAGAGCCAAGCCTAGGGCCTAGGAGACAGTTCCTGATCCTCCATGTCTTCCTGGAGACCCCTAGGTGCCCTGCCCTTTATGGGATCTCACAGACCCGGGAATGCCGTGTGGTCCCTGACCCCAGGATGATGACTCATGTCACTCTGGAGTGAGTGACTCAGGGAAGAGGCTGCTGAGCAGCCTGGAACAAACAGAACTGGGCAAGATTTATATCTGCTAGGCACTAAATGGGAGGCTCAGATACTTTGCTGCTATTCTCGGTACCTTTGAACTGCCTCCGATTGAGCAATTGCACATATTTTGAAGAAGAAAAAATTTTTTCAAGTGGACCTGTTTTTAAAAAAAGAATTCCTGAAGTGAACAAGCCGGAAAGGAAACCTGGGGAGATGTTTGGGCTTATTTCCTGTCATTGGTCTGAGCAAGTACTGGCTCCTTCCCAGGGCACCCCCAGCCGACAAAGCCTATACGAGATCCACAGGAGTGGAGAGCAGGGCTGGAGAATATCGGGCGCTGAGAAGGTTTCCCACAGAGGTGCAAACCCCAGGAGTGTTGGGGTGCACGACTTTGTTTAGGGACACAGTCATGGGGGTAGTGCCTTCCACTTCCTCATCCTCCCTTTTCTGATGCCACCGAGGCTTTCTCCCTGCATCTCTGCCCTTCACCATTCCTGCTCCCCCACAATTCCCTTCAATCTAGATCCACTTTTAAGAGAGAATCCTGGGGGCTTCTACCACACACTGGAGGTGGCTCTACCCCATTCGGTCACTCACTTACCCACTTGTTCAGCACAGCACAAATGCCTACGTGGCCAGACACTGTGGCTGACCCTCTTCCAGGAGGGAGTCCACGCTAGGCCTCATGTCTCACCTGTGGAATGAAAACCTGTTTTCGAGGAGTCATCATGAGTACAGGGATAGTGGAAAAACTGTGGCTTTGAAACCAGACCAACCTGGGACTGAGCATAGCACAGATCTGGGGCAACCACAGCACAGACCTGGGACTGAGCACAGCACAGACCTGGGGCAACGACAGCACAGACCTGGGGCAACCACAGCACAGACCTGGGACTGAGCACAGCACAGACCTGGGGCAACCACAGCACAGACCTGGGACTGAGCACAGCACAGACCTGGGGCAACGACAGCACAGACCTGGGGCAACCACAGCACAGACCTGGGACTGAGCACAGCACAGACCTGGGGCAACCACAGCACAGACCTGGGACTGAGCACAGCACAGACCTGGGGCAATGACAGCAGAGACTTCGGACTGAGCACAGCACAGACCTGGTACTGGGTACAGCACAGACATGGGGGAACCACAGCACAGACATGGGGCAAGCACAGCACAGACCTGGGACTGAGCACAGCGTGGACCTGGGACTGAGCACAGCACAGACCTGGGACAACCACAGCACAGACCTGGGACTGAGCACAGCACAGACCTGGGGCAAGCGCAGCACAGACCTGGGACTGAGCACAGCACAGACCTGGGACAGGGTACAGCACAGACATGGGGTAACCACAGCACAGACCTAGGACTGACAAGAGCATGGACCTGGGACTGAGCACAGCATGGACCTGGGACTGAGCACAGCACAGACCTGGGACAACCACAGCACAGACCTGGGACTGAGCACAGCACAGACCTGGGACTGTCCACAGCAAAGACCAGGACTGAGTCTCTTTTACTTGCAGGAGACAAATCTGGGAGCTCTGAGCCAACTAGGATGAACACCAGAGTTTCTCTGAGCCTTGGCTTGGTTTTGTTGATGCCGTGCTTAGAGAACTCAGTTACCCTGTTTGGAGAATGGCAAGGGCGCTGAGTGTACTCTGTGTGCCAGCACCTTGCATGTATTTCCTGATTTAATCCTTACAACAATCCTAAAAGGTAGGTGCTGTTACCTCCATTTTCAAATGAGGAAACTGAGGCCAGGGGAGATTTATCCAGCAAGGGAGAGGCAGAGAAAGGATTAGAACAGAATCTGCAAAGCAACAAAGCCCCGTGAGCAGGTTAAGGTTAGGAAGCAGGATGGGGCTTTCCCAAGGCGGGCTCCCCGTCCGGCTCACGTGTGGAGGTGCAGAACCCAGTTCTGCAGTTGGTCAGGCCCAGAGGACCCCCAGAGGCACCTCTCAGCACTTTCAGCAGATCTCCTGTGGGGACCATCCTCTCTCCTGCGAGAGTGACCATGAGAGTAAGGACAATGACGAGCCACTGCCGAAGGACACCTGCTTTCACAGCACAGACACAATGGCTTACCCTTTACTATGAGCAAAACCGTCAAAATGAAAAGTCAGAAAGCTGCCGCAAGCAGCCGGGCTGGGGCGTGGGGGCTCTAGGGCCTCCTCTGACTCTGCCCCTCACCCGTGGGTGTGGCCTTGGTCACGTGCCTGGCCCTCTCTGGGCCTCGGTTCCCCATTGGTAAAAATGGGCGCATGGGTAAGACTGGTGGGCTCCCAGTGGCCCCTCCGTCACCCTCTGGATTTGTAGAAGGGCTAAGAGAGCTCCATGTGTAGTCACCCCAAACAATTCCCCCCATCAGTTGTTCATCTAGAGATCGACCCGTGGTATTAATAGCAACCTAATCTCTTTCACATTCTTTGTGCTGCTAAAATGAAAGCAAAAATTCAAAGCTGGAAGAACAAAAAAACTCCCTTCTGAGAATACTGAGTCACTCCAGAAAGGTCAGCGGAGGCTAGGTTAACCCATTGTTTCCCGAAAAGGCTTCTTAGCTCTTCCCTCAATGCTCAAAGATTCACAGAGAGAATCTGAGAGCCGCTCAGCTTACGGGCCATGCTCCTGAGATATTGTGGTTTCAGAGAGGAGTTTGGTCTCTTCTAGGCAGGTCACAAGGCTCTGGGAAAGGCATCTTTGGGGCCATGATGAGAGACTGCTGCTGCCTGCTGAGAATAGTGTTGGCCCTGTAAGAAAAGGGAGCATCAGACCCAGATTTGGTGAATTCCCAGCACTGCCATTCACGAGTGATGACATTGGGCAAGTCTCTGGGCCTCTGTTTCCTCATCTATAACATGGGTCTAATTTTAATGTTAATAATAATAATACTTACTCTCCCCATCTCACAGGGTTGCTGAAAGCACTGAAGGAGATAGTCTCTGTGAATTCTGTTCCTGAACCCTGCATCCTGATGATGGCTCTGTACTTTCTAGGATACTGTAAGGCCTTTGAAGCCTACAAGGCAGGGTTGACCTCCCCTTCCTCCACCTGCTGCTATCACCTTCCAGAGGACATGCAGGCTCAACTGTAGGCCACTCTTTAGCCCTCATAAGACCCCTGGCCCGACAACCGAAGCATAGGTCCTGTTTCCTCCCCTCTGCCTCCCACCATCTTTAGCCTCACTGGGAGTACTCACTCCAGCCCACCCCTGGGAGGCAGGCTTTTCTGCCACACTCAAGCAGAACTCCTGGTGAAGAAGCCAGAGTGGAAGAGAGGAAAGATGATGGGCCTAGGAGTCAGACTAGCCTGGATTATAACCCTTCACCAGCTACTTACGAGCTGTGTGATCTTGAGCAATTTGCGAAACCTCTTTGAGCCCTAGATCCGTAATATATTAAATGGAAATAATAAAACCTATCTCATGGGGGTTAAAGAAAATAGCACTTGAAATACATCTAGCATAGTGTCTGATGTTCACTAGCCTACTTAGAAATAACTGAAGAATGCAAGCATGAACAAAAGCATATTAGTTTGTTTTCTTTCATGAGCAGGGGCAGATAAAATATTTAAATATGGTTTAGGAACTTCTAGCCTCTTCAGTTGCACAAATGATTGGATAGTTATCCCAGCAGAGTCTCTTGGAAAATTTGCACCAGATACAAGGGTAGCTGAACCAGTCAAGTTGTTTCGTCTCTGCACCTCAGTTTCCAGGCCTGTAAAATGGGCCAGGTTCTACTTAGGCACTAGCTGGGGGCAGAATGAGTAGAGTCATAAGAGCTGATTAGCTCTTGGCACTGGCCCACCTAACCCTTTCTTAACCAGACCACAGAGGCAGCAAGAAGGGCCCTGAACATGGGTTAAAGAAGGAACAGCTTGGAGACCAAACATTGCTAAATATTTTTTCCTTTTATGGGCTGGTGCTCTAGATCACCACTTCCTGGAGATTATATTCTAAACTTTGCTGTGATGGATGTGAGGTCCGTGTGCCCACAAGCTCCAGCAGAACCCAGATGTCACCCTGGGGGAGGGACTCTGCTTTTACCTTGCTATTTTAAGCAGTGAGTTTATAATAATGGATGGGAGAGACAGCAAACAGGGCAGGAGCAGCGTGGGAATGGCCCTGGCAGGCAGGGCTGCTGGGGCTCCCCCTGAGGAACCTGGGGTTCCATCTTGTCAAGAGTGGGGCCTCAGCCAGCATCCACTCTACTTTTATGTTGTGGCAGCTGACATCTGACTTAATTTATTTGTTCTATTTTGCTTTCTGTCACAGAGACAGACTTAAGCTCTTTTTGGAAGAAAGGGAGGTGGAGGAAAGAAAGTGGAGGGTTAGAAAATGAGCTATGTCTCATGAGACTTCAGACCACAATCCCAGAATCCTGGGATGGAATTGTCAGGTCTTTCAGTTTGTTGTAGCTAAAAAGAGTCCAGGATTTCGGGGACTCTCAGAGTTAGAAAAGGCCCCTGAAGTGGTTAGGAATCCTGTGACCCTTGTCCCAGCCTTTACCAGAACCCTCCAAGGAATGGGGAGCTCACTACCTTAAAGAACAGCCTGTTTCATCCTCAGGTGGTTCCAACCACTAGAAGGTTGTCCCTTGCTGTCATCTGACCTTTCAGTCATTAGTTATGATGTCTATCCTTTGGGGACTGTAGAACCACATGAATGCTTTCCAAACATCTGAGAAGAGATTTTTATTTCTCCCTGCACTTCCTTTTCTCCAGGCTAAAGTTCTCTAGTTCTTTAAACACAAATTCTTGTTCTGCTAGCTTCTGCTTCCTGTTTTCAAAACATGTCCCAATTTGTCTAAATCCTTCTTAACAGGCAGAGCACAATATACTTTGTGTAGATTAAGACAAAAGAAAAGTGGAATAGTCACCTCCCATGTTTTAGAAACCGTACACCTGTTAAGACAGCCTGGACCTGTACATACATCACACATAACTTAAAAAGGTTTCCTAGGAGATGTAGTCAACTTCCTTTAGTAGAATCAGGGTTTGTAGCTACTCTTTTGCTACCCTCAACCCCTGTTACCAAATACTTTACCCAGCACCACTGATGCCACTGCTGCTGAAATTCAAGTAAAGATGATAGAAATTAATCACAGAGCTTACCTTTGGGTGAACCTGATGCTCAGTTTATTCATATAGTAAGAATTTGGCATGGAAGACACAGACAGCATGCCCTGGCCCCATAGTTCTCATTCCCAAGAGCCAGGTGAAGTCTGTCCAGTATGGCTTCTCCCCATCCTGTCTTATCTTCCCCACTAGACACCCAGCTAATCTGCTCCAAGAAATTCCACTCAGCATTTGTGTTCACGGTTCAGCTCAAACATCATTTCTAATGTGAAATATTTGCTGAAATCATGTCCCACCATCCCAGTTTCCATAGTTAGGCAACCCTTTTCTGGGGTCCTGCAACGTCTCACTTTCAAAATATTTACCCCATTATACTGTTCTCCAGTGTCTCCTACCACTGGACTCTGTTCCTTGAGAGCCAAGATTATCATCTTTGTATCACCAGCCCCTGGCACAGGCCTGGTAGAGTAGGTGTAAAGTGTTGGCAGTGAAAGAATGAATGACTCTATGGATGCTCTACTTGAGGTTTCTTGAGGTGACCAGTAGGGGTTACCCTAACTGTTCCAGAGCTGAGTGGGCTAACTTGTTCATTGCAGAGAAAGACAGCAGTCAAGATGGTGGTCACCTTGACCAATCCTGGGACTCAAAGTCCCTAGTTCTTTAAACATAAATCAACAATCATTCTTTTTTTTTTTTTTTTTTTTTTGGTATCAGGATGATGTTGGCCTCATAAAATGAGTTAGGGAGGAACAATCATTCTTTGCTGAATCTTTTGGGTACCTAGGATGAATCTGACACCTTGCCTATCTCAATGAGCCCAGTCCAGGACTCTAGAGGTATGTGTGTTGGCTGGTGGGGAGTGGGGGGTCTGTCAGAGCTGGGCTGATGGCAGCTCAGGCCTGTTCTGCAGCAGTCTGGCTCTAGGGCCTTTCCGAGCCCTTTCTGAAGGACAGGAAGAACACCAAGTATTATGGGAAGTGCAGAGCTTTCTGGCTCTTCCTCCTACAGCCTCCAGCAGTCAGCAGTACCTCCCAGAGGACCTGGAACACAGTTGGAGCTCAGTAAATGACAGTGTCCTTCATCTCCATGCCCACCCACCATGTGTTCCATCAGCCAAAGTTCACCTGCCTCTGTTATCTGCATAGTGGTCTTAATCTACTGTCCAGTGGAGCAGCTCCTTCTGGGAATCTCTAAAAGTTGCAGAACCAGGCCAGTTGTTAGTTCTATAGATCCCTGAAGGTATTGCCCACCCCATTAAGAGAAGAAGAAGGGAGTTTAAGGATGGGGAGAAGCCAGGCAGAGTCCTTGGAGCTTGGGCCAAGCTTCCTGGGCTGCAGACCCCCGTGCAGGTGGCTTCTATGGGAACCTACTCTGACCTGAGTGTGTTTCATCCTTGGAGCATCCTGCTCAGGAGGCATTCTTATCTCTGTTTCGACAAGAAAAGCAGGACTCAGAGATGAAGCCAACTTTCCAAGGTCATATAGCCAGTGAGTGGCAGAGTGAGGACTCACACCCAGATATCTGGTTCCAAAGCCTGTATTCTTTCTACATTGCTATCCTGCCTTTCCCTATGGAAAACTGGCATTGCCAGTCTCCTCTTCTAAGAGGAAGCAGAGGAGCTAGACCCATTGGCTCAGGTTTGTTGGCAGGATCATACTCCTAGGCATCTTGACAGACAAGAAGCATGAAAGAGTAGTGGAGTATGTTTTCAGTTACAAGTAACAAAAACCCAACACAAAGTGATTTCAACACCAAGAGGCTTAATTGTTCATGTAACTGGCTAGCCCCGAAAGTGTTCGGGCTTCAGGCACACTTTAATCAGGGCTCCAGTTCTGTTTCTCTGCAGGTGCCTTAGCTTTGCCCTCCTCTGTGTGTGTCATTTAGATTCTGTCTCGCTTTCCTCATGGAAGCAAAATGGTGTCCGTAGCACCGGGTCTCATATCTTCACACTCCACCACTCAGAGCAGGAGAAAACATCTGGTCCTAGAACACTACTGGAAGCTCATGGATGTAGGCTGGGTCCATTGTCTGTCCCTGAGCCAGTCACTGTAGGAGGTGGATGAGATTATGCTGATTGCAGTCCCAATCAGCATTGGGACCCCAGTGGCCCCGGGCTGCTGCACCATGGGGAGGGGATAGCCTGGCTTCTGGGAGTCAATCTAAGGTTGCTGGGGGTGGGCACAGGGCACACGGAATTCACCCTGCCTGAGCCTCCAGGTTTTAGCAGGGCTGGTGTAGGCCCCGTGAGGGCCGAACTCAAATGAGAGAGAGTGTGCTGAGGGTAAGAAGAGCATGAGGGGCGGTGTCAGGGAAGAAGTCAGGAAACAGCACCCCTTACTCCCCATCCACATGGCTGAGGAACACTGTGTGGTACAGCAGAAAGAGCCCCAGCCTCAAAATCAGGAAGATCTGGCTTCAAATTATTGGTTCTCTGTATGATTTGGGGCAAGTGACTTTCACTCTCTGTGGCAGTTCTCTCATTTGTAAAATGGGAATATTAATGCCTACATCAGAGGTCATCTTGAGGATTCAATTAAATCATGGTGATGCTCCTAGGACAGGGCCTGGCACCCAGTAGGTGCTCAGTAAGTGGTAAACAACTGCCAATCTGATCTCAATGGAGTATCTTCCTTTAGCTACAGCTTTGAGGAGTTTGAAGCACTTTTCTCCCTTCTGGGATAGCTGTGTTTACTGTAAAGACCAAATTAGATGCAAAATCTCTAAGGTCACCTCTGACTTTGTAAACAAAGCCAGAGAGCCGGAGGAAATGAAATTCCAAATGCCCTCGCCTAGCCTGGTTTGACCTCCGGTGTTGATGCAAACTCAAGCCGGCTCTCACTGTGGCCTGTGGCTCCGGGAAATGGAACCCAGCTTGGGACAGGGATGGGAATGGATTTGACTTGTCCTTTTGGCGTCTCCCCAGCCTGTGGAGCCCAGGCCTCTTGGAGCATCTTTGGGGCTGACACAGCGGAGGTTCCGGGCACACGTGGCCACTCCCAGCAGGAGGCTGCCATGCCCCACATTCCTGAGGATGAGGAGCCCCCCGGAGAGCCACAGGCAGCCCAGAGCCCTGCCGGCCAAGTAAGTGCCCCCTCTCTGCCCTCAGCTAGCCTGGCTGGGGGCCAAGCCAAGCACCCTGGGCTGAGGCCACAGCTCTTAGGCTGGCCAGAGGGTTTGCTGACAGCTCATGTAGGTTGCAGTGGGTACCTGGAGAAGGTATGTGGCTTCCATACTGAGGAATCAATTACTCTGAGTTGATTTGAATTGACCGAGGCTGCAAATATTCTGAATATAGAACCAACCATCTAGGCTGTGTCTGACTGAGGCCTCAGAAGTCAAACCATAAACCATGCAGGCTCCCTCTGAAACTGGGGAAAGACTTAGATGAGAACCATTAGCACTGAGAACCTCTTATGTCAGGGGAGTGGGCATGAGAAAAGGCCACTTAAAGTGAATCCACTTGAAATGGAGATCAAAATTGTATAGTAAATAACAAAAAAGGTTTTCAGTGAAATTTTATAATAGAAAGGAAATGATGAAAGCAAGTTAATTTAAAGGGACATTGAGATTTTTATTGTACAAATGAGGCATTCAAAACAAGCTATTTTTAGCTATACAGATTATGAAATATAGGTTATGTACTAATTTTCAGATTGAAGAAAGAATAAAATGTTGATTTTGGTGTGGGTATATTTATTTATTATACCAGCAAAATGATCTGTTCACATAGTAACACGCTCTTCACATTTTACTTTACAGCACCTAATTAAGAGACTCTGTCTGTTTAATATAATACTTAAGGGCTTCATCCATTTTCCTAAGGATCTCTTTCAATCCCTCAATATTCAAATTATTCCCTTTTGAAGAACTTATTTGAGCATCATCCTCATTGTATTTTCTTCACTTAATTGATAAGCTCTATCTGATCTCCTTGGTCAAAGACCTTGCATGTGAAATTCTCCATCACTGTTTTCTTTGACTTCATGAACTTTGCAGTTGATTTGCATTGAAATGGTATTGTCCTGTTATATCAAACAGTCGTCCAAACTGACTGAGCCAGTGGGATAGACACTTGTTAAGTGAGGGAAGAATCTGTAAGTGGAGCATTATTTTTATAAATGGGCAGATTCTTAGTGAATATTTTCATGTTATAGTGGCATTTGTTTTCTGACACATTACAACTCTGGGAACTTAGATAGTAAATACTTACAAAAGAATGGCCCCTTGTAGCTCCATATCCCAAACTCATGGGATTAAGATGTTGTAGAACTTGGCAGCCTTAGGGGTGAGGGGATTTTCCTTCCCTTGAATGTCTAAGTGACAGTGGGCCAACCTCCTAGCCCTTCAGCCTCAGGCAGCCCAGCCCAGGGTTTTATCAAGTCCAGGCCCCCATTCTGGGAAATAGTGGGTCCTGCTGCTGGAGGGTGCCAAGTTCCAAAAGCTCGGGGATTAAGGAAAGGAGACAAGACACTCACAACTGTGTTCAAAGGCGACTGCTTCCAGACCCTCAGGCCGTGACTTTCTTGGCCTCTGTCTCCTTAGCATCCCTATTTCCTCACCCTGGACTCCTCTAAAATGGCCATCCCTGGCCCCTTCTACTTCACTAACAATGGTAGTGCCGTTGAATCAGATTCTCAGGCAAAATCTAGCTCCTACGTCCTGGGCAACTCCCCCAAACAGCTGCCCCAAGAATAAAAGCATTCCTAAAATATAAGATAATGAAAGACCAGCAAAGATGCACCTCTGCTGTCAGTGAAGACAGGCTTTTATATTGAGTTAAGTTCTTCCTGGTTACAAAGCTTTATAATTAAAAGTTCTTTCAAAGTATATCCTCAGGAAACACAAAACAGACAACATAAACACCTGTCACTTAGACATTCAAGGGAAGGGCATCTCCCCACCCACAAGACTGCCAAGTTCTACAACATCTTGATCCCATGGGTTTGGGATATGGAGATCCAAAGGGCCATTCTTTTTAAAGTGTTTGTTATTTAAGTTCCCAGAGTTGTAATGTGTAAGAAAACAAATGTAATCATAACTTGAGAATATTCACTAAGAATCTACCCATTTGTAAAAATAATGTTCCCTCATGCATTCTTCCCTCATGGGTCCTTCTGCTGGGCCCCAATAATGCAGAAGCTATCAGTACCTGCAAACATTCTCTCTATAGTCTTGATAACCCATGAGCGCAGAGAGAATCATGGCACTTGAAGGGCCTTCAGAGACCATCTATTATTTAATAAGAGTCTGGTTCTGGCTCAGGGTCACAGGGAGACTGAACTTGTGGGGAACTGGAATTTAGAGCTCCCACTAGCCAATCAGGTATCCCTTACTCTCACCTTCGTGGCAGGCAGGCTCATGGAACCCTCTCCGCATTGTGGCAACCTCTAGAAATTCATCATGCCAACCTAATGGCGCTGTACCTATGAGCGTTTTGAAACCATGATGGTTAGGAAGGCCAGTAGGAATTCAGGGGAGCCGGGAGCCAGGAGGCCCAGGTCCTATCAGGGAGGACACGTAGCACAGGATTTAAGAATATAAACTGTGCAGTCATACCAAGCTGGGCTTGAATCCTAGCTCTTCTACGTTCTGGTCAACAGACCTTGTCTTGGCCAAGAAACTTTGAGACCAAGTCTGTCAACTTTGCCGTGCTGCTGGTTTCTTATGTGTTACCCAGTACAAGGGTTAGTTGCTGCCTCCTGGACTCTGCCTGTTCAGCCCAGCCCTCAAGTGCCTTCTATAGCCTGAGGGACTATGAAGCTGGGGCAGTTTAGACTCCCCAACCAAAGTCCACATCAAACTCAACTTTCTTTTGCCCTCTTCCCTTACTGCCTTGCCCTGGGCATTTCAAAGCTTTTCAGAAGGGAACCAGGCATGGTGGGTAAAGTGCTTCTCCCACTATTGCACCCACCAGACAACCCACATTGGGTTTCGCAGGTAGTCATGGCCTCGGGAGGGTCAGGCCTCAGGAGCTGGCCTGGAGCCTTCAGGGGGTTGGAACCTGAGTCCCTGGGAGCATCTGAGGCCAGGCAGCCAAGGAAGCGGGGTTGGCCAGGATGACTCAGCTGGAAGTCCCAATCCTGCCCGAATTCCCAGTCTGTGAAGCAGGCAAAGAACAGAGCATCCCTCTAAGTTTACAGCTCCCCGGGGTCCAGCCCTAGTTGTGATTCCTCAGGTCCCAGCCGCTATTTCCCATCACTGGCATGAGCACTAGCCGAGGCCTTCTCACACACAAACAAAATCTGTAGGACTAGATCCTGTTTCTCTTTCTGCACGCACGCACACAGACACACACACAGACACATGTGCAGATACACATGCATGCAGACAGACATACCCTTCAGGTCCTTAGTCAGAAGCTGCAATCAAATACCACACAAAAAAGCCCCACAACAATGTACTCTGCAAGGCTATGTCCTGAGTGGGGTTTTCTGCACTGGCCCTTGAACAGGGAGAGACTCAAAGGGAAGAGTTTGTAGCCAAGGGGTTCTAGCAGGAATAGACGCTGTCAGGACACAAGCGTGGGACCTTGGGGGACCACAGAATGACAGACTGCCAGTGCTAGAAGAATCCCAGGTCACATCTAAGCTCTGCCCATGCAGGCAAAGCTCTCTATAATGTGAACCCCACTCAGTCACCCTGGGAATTTTTTGAACACCAGATTCCTCAGCCATCCAAGACCTACTGAATTGGAATCTCTTGAGGTAGGTCTCAGGGATCTGTAGGAATATATCTTTTTATTTTTGAGATGGAGTCTTGCTCTGTCACCCAGGCTGGAGTGCAGTGGTGTGATCTCGGCTCACTGCAACCTCCGTCTCCCAGGTTCAAATGATTCTCATGCCTCAGCCTCCCGAGTAACCAGGACTACAGGCCTGCATCACTATGCCTGGCTAATTTTTGTATTTTTAGTAGAGTTGGGGTTTTGCCATGTTGGCCAGGCTGGTCTCGAACTCCTGGCCTAAAGTGATCTGCCCACCTCGGCCTCCCAAAGTGCTGGGATTACAGGCATGTACCACTGGGCCTGGTGTAGGAATCTGTAGGAATATTTCTATAATGAAAAGCTCACCACCTCCCAAGGAAGCCTGTGCACTGGTTGGCCAGCTCTGTCCTGGTCAAGCTGGAATCTGCCTCCCTCAAGACTCTCCCTTGGTTCTGCCCTCCATACAACCTATAATGGGGTGAAATCCTAAAGATGCAGGAAGGCAGTTCTGAGTCTTCCCAGAGTCTCTTTTTCTCTAGTTTCTTCAGTCTTTGCTCCCATGACAGTGTTCAAAGCCTTCCTAACCTCCGCTCAGGACACATACCAGCCCATCTCCCCCTCACTGTAGGGTCCCAGACCTGGCCCCAGGCTCCAGATGCAATCTTACCTAGGTCTGGATGATTTCCTGGACTGTGACCAGCAGCCACAGTAGGAAGCTGACTCACCCAAACAGTGCAGCATCCTCAGAAGTGCTCATAAACCTGAGGGTACAAAGAGGCTAACGTTAACTGAAAGAGCCCAGTTTTCATTGGCTCTCGCTTCCACCTGAACAACACCCATCCTCCTCCAAAGGGTTTTAGAAGCCCCCAGAGGCAGGTCAGTGTGAACTCATAAGCAGACTTCACCTCTTCATATCACCAGTTCTAGCACCCCAGCTACCACCTCCCCCTGCTCCCCTACCTCCATTGCACACAAAGCCACTTAATAATAATAGCTAACCCTGTGCCAGGTACTTGTCTACCGTATTAACTCATTTAACCTATAATTAGCCTTATGGTAGGTATTATCATTCCCATTATATAGCTGAGGAAACTGAGGCACAGAGAAATTAACTACCTTCCTCCAAGGTCACACGGCTCATAAGTGGCAGGCCCAGGATCTGGGCCCGGGCAGCCTGACCCCAGAGCCCATGCTTAGTCCATACCCTGCACTGAGCACTGTTACTGCCCCTGGGTCCTCTGTGAGAGCTCTGGGGCCTGGGCCAACAGTACGTTGTCCTGTGTTCCCAAAGCCACTCACCTCAGAGGGGCCAACTTCAGAGCTCGCTGTCAGGGGAATGCCAAAGCACCACCAAACCCCTTCTGCCTGCCAGCCCCTTGGGAGCACAAGCTCGTGGGGCCAGCAACCAAAGCTGCATGTCACATGCCTGTCTGTGCCCCTTCCTCATTCTCCTTCAGCCAGGTAATCAAACAGCCCAACTTTAACCGGAGTGGGCTGTCTGATTGCTTGGCTGAAGAATGAGGAAGGGGCATGGACACATTGAGGAAGGGGAAGGGCACGTCGACTCCTAGAAACACAGTCCACCATGCTATTGCCTGGTTTAGGCCACATACATGAGACACTCTGGGTCTCCCGGAGCATCTACATTGTGTTTCATTTGTTGATGCTCTAGGCAGACATGGATGCTCAGCCCTGTTATGCAGTAGCTCTTGTGACTTGAGGTCACTGCAGCACTCCAGTGATGAGTGGCATCCTCGCCTCTCCCCTCCCCTAACTTTTAAGTAACGAGATGAGGTTGGAGTGTGCTCCGGAGAAGCAGTCCTGTTTGTGTGGCCCTGATAGGAAGGGATCTGCTTGTGGAGCACCTAGAACCTCTGGCCATGGAGCTGCTAGCCTTCCTCCTCTTTTGGCTCAGAAATGGGGACTGACATAAGTGCCACCATAAGAAATCTGGGATTGGGTAGATAATTGGCTGGCTAGATGATTAAATGACTGCATTAAAGGGCAGAAGACATGGAGGGAGGACTAATGTTAGGAAGGGAGGGAGGAAGGGAGGATAGTAGATATCCTCTCCTTGGAATAAAGTTACTCTCATTGGAATAAAGCTAACACATATTGTGTGCTCTTCCACACTCCCAAAGTCTGTTGGCATGAGAGTAAAAACAGTGAGCAAGGTTGTAGGAGGCCTTTCCTGGCTTACACCCTCTGTCAGGGGGCTGGGCTCAGCGTCAACCCATCTGTCCTTTTAGAAGAGGAGGATGACCAAGCAGCCGGGAGTTCCAGAAGGTACAGGAAAGGCTCATAGGAATGTGAGGCAGAAGCAGCATGGCAGAGCAGGAAGAACTTAGGCTTCACATCCTTGACTGCTACCTTGGATAAGTGATTCACCTTGCCCCAGTTTCCTCATCTAGAAACTAAGAGTTATAGGAATAGCCACTAACAACAGCTAACCTTTATGGAGAACTCACTATGTGCCAGGCACCATATTAGGCTTGTTTTATATGTTACATTATCTCACCTAATTCTGACAATACTCCTGGGAATACTATTAGTATTCCCACTAACAGATAAAGAATTTAAACACAGAAGAGTAATATGCAGTGGGTCACATAGCTAAGGAAGTGACTGAGGCTAAATTCAAACCCAGTCAGCTTGACTTTAATTACCAGAATAGTATATATAAAGTGGTGAGCAAAGTACTTAGCTCACAAGAGGTGCTCAGTCCCTATAGCACAAAATGGTTTGCAAAATTTCCACATGTGTCATTGAAAGTGCAAAACCACTGTGAGGTAGACAGAGCAGAGAGAGTCACCCCCATGAAAGCGTGAATTTAGAGAAGTTAGGTATCTCATCCAGACGAAGGGAAAGAAACTAACACAGAGGTTCATAGTGTTTTCTAGGCATTTAACCTTCAGAACACACTCCTACATGGTAGTGATGACTACGTACATTTCACAGATCAGGATACTAAGGCTTGGAAAGGTTAAGCCAGTTGTTGAAAATCACATAGTAAGGAAATAGCAAGGCCTGATTCTACTGTCTCATGGTTGTAAGCTGAGGAAATAGGCTATAATTAATTGTTTTCTTATTTCTATTCCAAAAATACCCCATTATATGCAATAGAGCTTGAGCACAGAGGCAAGGGATGACTACTCACTTACACATGGTAGGCACTCAATAAATATGGAATTGAGGAAATGAAGTACATTTACTCAGTCAATGTTTATTGAATTTTGCTCAATAAATGTTTATTGAGCATTAACTAACTAAGGTCCTGCTCTCAGGAAGCTCACTTCCTGGTAGATTTACTACCAAATGCCAGTTCTGTCAGATCCAATTTGCTCTTGTGTTCTCCCACGGCCTTCTCCCATCAGGACCTGGAGAAGCCTTGTTCTGTGCTGTCTATGGGAATATCTCGAGTTTAGCCATATACTTTACTGCTGAAGGCAGATTGCCAACTTCTCTATCCATTTGACTCCTTTTGGCTGTTCAAGCCCTGTCCTCACTGGCCAACAGAGAGGTTCTGCCTATACCTCCCTGGAAACTCGTTGGGAACCGTGTGCTCCCCCACTGGAGAAAAGGCATATGACCCAAAGGACCAATTATCTGTCAGGAATGAGATGAAGAGGAAACAGACAAAGCATGTAAAACACCTGGAACCTGGTAAGGACTGTGTAGAGTAGGGATCCCTTTGCCCCCCAACTTTCCCAGTGAGAACCCTCATACGGTGCCTCCCATGTGCCAGGCACTGCTCTAGGCACTTTACACATAACAACTCACAACAACTCCAAGACACAGGCATGATTGTTATCCCACTTTATAGATGAGAAAACTGAGGCAGGTAAGGGCACTGTAATCACCAGAAACCAGGAAGTACTTGGATGCTTCCATCGAGGATTCTGAATTCATCTTCTGAGTTCATTTCCACTTATCACATCCTGTGCAAGAACAGCCTCAATTAAGGCCTTCAAAAAAATAAAATAAATTATCAGTAAAATATTAGTATCTGGTATACAAGATAATGGTAGCAAATACTGGGCACCTGGTATGTGGTCTAATCCCTCCAAGGTAGATATTATTATCTCTATCTTGTAAATGAAGAAATGGAGTCTCTGAGAGTTTATGTAATTGTCAAAGATCCCCTAGCTGTGCTGTGGTCAAATGGAGATTCAAACTCAAGTTTCCTGCTGATGTCATCCTGCCAGGTTGTCCTTCCTTTCCTGGCCCTGGCGAGGACACCAGAGGCCCCAGGCATGGGAAGCAGGTGCTTGATGCCCCATCCTTATAAAAAAGAGCTCAAGAGGACAGTTCCACTAGACTGGGCTCTAGTGGTTCTGGGCACAGGGTAAGAGCTGTGAGAATTTAGCTGTGGAAGTGCCTAAAACAAGGCAGAAAGTGTTTTAGAAATGTTGACGGTTACGGACAGTCAGAAATGCATGTTACAATTATTTTCCCTTAGTTCCTGTTGTAAGCAAATGAAACAGATGGCTGTTGTTTGTTTTTCTGTCTCCCCACATCAGGCTATGTGTGAGCTACTTGGGGGCCACAGACTGTGCCTTTCACATGTGTATCTCCACCCATAAGCATAGGCTCCAGCATGCGGTGGGAGCTCAGGGAAGGAGGGAGGGAGGGAGGGAGGGATGGGCAGAAAGGTGGATGAATGTTTGATTGTGCTGTGATAGGTTGGGTAGATAATTGGCTGGCTAGATGATTAAATGACTGTGTTAAAAAGCAGAATAAATGGAGGGTGGAGTAGTGTTAGGAAGGGAGGAAGGAAGGGAGGATAGAAGATATGACGGATGAACGATTAGCTGACTTGCTCTCCTTGGAATAAAGCTAACATACATTGCATGCTTTTCCACACTCCCAGAGTCTGTTGGCATGAGAGTAAAAACAGTGATCAACAAGGCAGTTGTTCTTTATCCCTGACTTCTAGAAATAAATGGACAATGGCAGGAAAGTGGATCCACCAGAGGCAGGGCAGGCCCTTGGTGCAAGGGAGGACTCCGCAGAGCCTTCGGAGAGCCAGGGAACTGACCCTCTGTGCTTGGCAGAGAGGAGTCCCATGTCCAGCACACCTCAGCAGAGTCACTTCTGCTCTCTCCTGTACCCCTAGGACTTGCCGCTGGGATAATAATTTTCTTTCAAGTCCCCAGAGATTATTATTATTTTTTTTGAGATGGAGTCTCGCTCTGTCGCCCAGGTTGGAGTGCAGTGGTGTGATCTCGGCTCACTGTAAACTCCACCTCCTGGGTTTACACCATTCTCCCACCTCAGCCTCCCGAGTAGCTGGGAATACAGGTGACCACCACCATGCCCGGCTAATTTTGTTTTTGTATTTTTAGTAGAGACGAGGTTTCACCGTGTTAGCCAGGATGGTCTTGATCTCCTGACCTTGTGATCCACCCACCTTGGCCTCCCAGAGTGCTGGGATTATAGGTGTGAACCACCACGCCCGGCCCAGAGAGTCCTTTTATCCTGTTGTAAGAGCACTGGCTGCTTTTGCTGCTGGATCTCCTGTCTACCAAGGCAGTCCCTGTTTGCCCTCCAGGCTATAAGACAGGGATCTGGGGATACAGTGTCACAGTGCCCACCCACCACCAGCACCTTCACTGTCATTATTATTGCTTTCTCTCATTTAATACTTAAAACAAGCCTAGAGAATAGTGATCATTAGCTCTATATAATGTTTAAGACCGTGAAAGAGAAGTTTAGTAACTAGTAACTTGCTCAAGGTCACCCAGGTAGGATTCTGGTCTAGGCCTACCCAACTTCTTCACTAGCCCACATTGCCTCCCAGCAGGTCCTCCTCTCCTGGGCTATCTGCCAGTGCCCATCTACAGGATCTAAACCCCCAATGTCTGCCTGCGCTGGAGTGGGCTGGAGCTGGGGCTGGAGCTATTCCTTACAGTTTCCTAGCCCGAGCCTAGCCGTGTGACTCTGGGGAAAGGAAGCTAATATTCCCATCTATGACACTGGCCTATATTTATCTCTGTGCCCAAGCGGTTAGGAAAACTATTGTGCATTCCTGAGAATTTACGAGTGAAATAAGCATTTAAATGTTTCTATAAGATTTATTTAAGGAGAACAAAATGTGGCCTGCTGGCTTATTAGAGGGTGAGCGTCTGGGAGATGACCTAGACCTCAGTGCCTGGCTGATTCCAGGGAAGGGAAATGGACCCCCGGGGAGACTGGGCCCATGGATGAGTGAGAAGGGCAGTGAACCAATGGCATCCTCTGCCCCTGCTGTCCCTTTCTCCAGCTGTGTGTTCAGCCTCGTGCTGGTTTGAAGGCTTCCTGGAGGAAGAGGTACCTTCTGCGAAGGAGAGTGCAGCTTGGAAGAATAAGAGTGTCAGAGGCCAGCAGGGCACCAGGAACCAGGGGAGGTGAGACCAAAGACTGGGGATGCAGCTGTAAGAGCAGCATGGTGTCATGGGAAGGACACAGTCTATGTTCAGTCACTTCCACTATTTACAAGTGGCACAGCCCTGGACAAGTCAATTTTTGCATTGATAAAGTGGAGATCAAAATAGAAAAGCAGAAGAGAAAAAAGAAAGATAACAATCTTCTACTCCATGCTCGTGGCCTTCACTTTCATCTTCTCATTTCCTCTTCACAATTCTGTGAGTTCCAGAGGTATTATCACCCCCAATTTGTAGATCGTGTCCTGAGGTTTACTCACTGAGTTTCTGGGAGGATTTGGTGAGAAAACACAAGGAAGATCTGGGACAGGGCCCACCATACAGTGGACCTGAGTAACTGCCACTTCCCTCTAGCCACGTTTGTTTCTGTGCTTCCACGTCTGTAACCCAGGAAGGGCATTGATTGGTTTGAGAAGCAGAGGGTGAGAGAGGGAGTGGAGCCGGGTGAAGGTGGCCTTAGAGGTGGGTCCTTCATCACTTGGGCTTATGTGGTCAGAAGCCACAGGAGAGATGCTGGGCCCTCCCAATTTAACTCCAAATGGTTGATGAGACCCAGAACTAAGAGTAACAATCTTCTCAAAACCAAATGCCAAAGTCATTAATTCAATCCCCAAGGGAATAATAAGGGACCATAACATCTAATGCTTAGTGAGCATTTGCTCAGTGCTAGATGCCCTTCCACAGGCTTGCCATCTAGGGTTACCAGATTTGGCAAATGAAAATATGATTATGTGCTGTACATGGTGGCTCACACCTGCAGTCCCAGCTACTCAGGTGGGACTGAGAGGATCACCTGAGCCCAGAAATTTGAGACCAGCCTGGGCACGTAGCAAGATTCGGGGGGGGGGGGGGGGGGGGGGGGAGGGAGAGAGAGAGAGAGGGAGAGAGAATACAGTTATGTCCATGGAATATTTGAGACACACTTATACTAAAAAGTTATTTGTTGTACATTTGAAATTCAAATATAACAGGGACATCCTGTGCTTTATCCAGAAATCCTATTTCTATATCAACCTGTTTGATTCTTATAACAACCCTGTGAGATAGTTCCATTACAGATTAGGTAACTGAGGCACAGAGAGGCAAGGTAACTTGCCCAAGGTTATACAGCTAAAAAGTATGCCATAAGGTAGTGTGACTTCTGAGCCTGAGGCCCGGAAGCCCCTAAGCCAGTAAGTTGCCTGGCCAGTGATATTTGGTCTCACGGTTCTCCCAAGCTTTCTTGAACGCCTGCCTTGTGTTTGGCAGCTCAGAACGGGAGCAGGGATGCGTGTGTGCACTGCATTAAAATCTGGCAGAATTCACCCCAGAGGGCCCCTAGAATCTTCCCACACACTCTCTCCTGGATTACTGTCTCCCCAGTCCCTGATAGAGTGAAAAACAGCCTCCACAAGACCTGAATGTTCCCACAAAAACAGTTTTGCAGAAAAGGAGAAGTCGCCCAGAGCTTGCTCAATGATTCTGTGAGCTGATGAGGGAAATAACACTATGATTTTATGACTTGGGTATTTTGCACACATTAAAAGGCAAGTGTGAAGAGCCTTCCAGGATGTTCCATCAAGGGATTAGAGGATTTCCCCCGGGTTGCTTTATGCTTCCTGCCTTGTAAGCCACTTGGAATTGTGAGTGTCTGCAGTTACATGCTTGGCACTTGCCACCCATGGCTTGTTTCTGTCTTTTTGTGTGGGCACCTCTGCCCTGGTCCTCCTCCCCAGTGAGGTGCCTACAGTCAGGAGAGCTTTGCTTCAAGTAGCCATTAGCCAGCAAGCAGAGAAAATTCCTATCAGAAGGCAGCTCACTCCAGTGCCTTGTACCCATTTACCTGGTAGGTATCAACACCAAGGACACTATTAGTAATAACAGTGGAGGTTACTTCCCCTTCTCTCCCCATTCCATCATGCTAATGAATAAGAAGCATTGCAGAGGCCTGCCCAGTTCACCTTTGTCTCCCCAGACCCTAGCATAGACCCTGACCGCAACAGGCATTCAAAGAATGTTTGCTGGATGAATGGACAGAATAAGGTCCAATAATGTGGGAGTGTTCACAGAGTACATCCCTTTCTTGGATGCCAAACAGAATCTGATCACTGCCAGCCCGGTGCCCCTCTCTTCTCCAAGAAGGTCTTTGCTCTGCAAGACTCTTCAGTAAATGTTTGTGAGTCAATCATATGAACAAATGACGATAATCTGCACAAAAAATAACTAGATGGAGCTGTGGGAGTAAAGGCTGGAGCGAGAGAAATTGAGAGAGAAGGTAGACAGAGGATCTGAGCAGCGAGGCAAGCAGGGGAAGAGTCATCAGAGAGCGGGGCATGAGAAAAGTGAAGGAAAGAGAAAAAAGCAGAGGAGAGGTGAGGATGGGAGTGAAGATTTGTTCCCCTTCCATGTCCTTTGAAAGGTGAGAGTACAGAATGAAGTTCCTTCTATGTTGGTTTTGTTTCTGTTGAACAGTTCTGTAAGGCGAGCCTTCTCAAAGACTGGGCCACATGGATCACGGCTTCATTAGGTTTCAGGGCAAATAGTTGAACCACAACCCCCAACCATAGACAGTTAGGAGCATGAGCTTCTCTTTGTCTGCGGGATATTTGTGTTTGTCAAATCATCCATCATTCCCGCATTTATATAGTCTCATGTTTTCATGTCTTATATTTTATTGTTGGTTACTTTAAATTGCTTTGAGAAGTAGATAGTGTCAATAAGATTAAAAATAAATAAACAAAGGCCAGGGGTGGTGGCTCACGCCTGTAATCCCAGCACTTTGGGAGGCCAAGGTGGGCAGATTACTGTAGGCCAGGAGCTGGAGACCAGCCTGACCAATATGGTGAAACCCCATCTCTACTAAAAATGTAAAAATTAGCTGGGCATGGTGGTGCACGCCTGTAGTTCCAGCTACTCGGGAGGCTGAGGCATGAGAACTGCTTGACCTGGAGGCAGAGGTTGCAGTGAGCCGAGATCATGCCACTGCACTCCAGCCTGGGAGACAGAGTGAGACTCCATCTCAAAATAAATAAATAAATAAAATAAAATATGTATTTTACTTATTTAGCAGCCTGAATATATGAAACTCTTGGAAATGGATACGTACTATAACTCTCCTAATACCACCACAATTATTTTTTCAGACTACAACATGGAGTTAGCTCACGCTTGGCCCTCCTGCCACTTTAAATAGCTCATCCTCATCAATGCATGCCAGGAGTTTGTAAAGCCCCACCACGAGGGGTGGCAGAAGCCATATGATAGAATGCATGTAAAAATGATATTTTTGCCAAACTGCATTTCTTCTTGTTCATCAGAGGACTCATACAAGAAAGAAATTCTCTAAATATGACAGACATGAAAAAGGCAACTTTCAGAGCTCAAATTTTCACGGTCAGAATAAAATCCAGGGAAAGAAGCCGGTGCATGCTATAAGCACAGTCAGAGTTTCCATTGGCGTTCCCATGGTGATAGGCATGAGGCTGCCCAGATGATGTGGGCGGGAGAGATTTTAAGCACAAACCTCCTGTGCTCTAGAAAACCAGGCCAGGATGAAAACTACATGACACAGGGCAGTAACTCAGATGCCTTTGAGCACAAATCACTGAAGGAAGCCAATTTAGGATAGCTCAAACCAGGTTACTCTGCAGAAATGTGGGCCCAAGATTGTTTCATCTTTTCAGTTTAAGGAAAAGCAGGCTATCCAGACCTTTATGTGAATTCTTACAATTATGGAACATTGGTAACTAATTTAAAAACTTGTAACCACTGCTAGCAAACAGGCACATGGGTCTCTAATTTGCACCTCTGAGCTCAGAATATGTGTCAGAGGATGCTCATTGGTTAATTGACATCCAAGAGATCACACCTGCCAGAAACACTGACAAATCCCTGATTCCCAGTAATGCCTTTTGCTAATGCTACTCCCTTTTAATGATGTGAAGAGATTCCTCTGGAAAGACTTCAGCTCTTCCTACTCACCAGAAAACCCGCACAGTAGAAAACTCCCTATTCCTTCTTCTTCCTTGGCTCTCCCATTAAGCTTGGCACCTGCCCCTGGCCCTGGCTGCCGCCCCCTCTATCTGGCCACCTGCCATTTGACACGCTGCTTCCCCTTCTTAACCTCCCCAGCCCTTGTGAATACTGTTCCACTGCATGTCCTCAGGGCCCCAGATCATTGTTCCACCTCCCTTCTGGTCCCCTGGAAACCCCCAGCTTCTCTGCTGCTTGCTGGCCTCCCACCAAGGGAGCCCACTGGACAAAAGATGGGAAAAACTGGCTCACCTTGAATAGAACCATCGTTAATTTTAATAATGATCATGACTCAAGGGTACTTATAGACCATATGACACTTATCAAAGTGTATACACATTCGTCATTTCTTTTTACTTGCATAATCTTCCTGTGAGACAGAGCAGGCCTTTGGCCATTTTACCCTTATAGGAACGGAGGGATAAAGCCACAGGAGGACAAGCTTGTCACCAGCCCCTCAAGGCATACTATCCAGAGAATGAGTTGTTGCTTTTTAGAAAACTCCCTGGATGTCTCTTCTAGGGGGAGTCCTTGGCAGAAGGATGGGTATCTGTCCTCGGAGGGACTGGAGCTCTAGGGTCATGAGGACAGGCCAGCCAGTCTTGGTTTCAGCCACAAGCACCATGCTGACTTCTCGTCACTCCCTCTTGGCCAACTCTAGGTTTCCAAATGGAGAGCGACACAGCTCCAATTTACCAGGGAACTCCTCAGAATTCCTATAGGGGATGATGGATATTCTAATAACTGGGCCTCTTCTGTCATCTCAACCAGTATAAATAGAGGGATGCATGGATGATCTGCTGTTAACATTTCTGTATTTCCCTTTGGGTAGTTAAGCTATTCTCAAGCCTAACCTTCAGGACTTCCCATCTTCAAAACCATAAAGACCAAACTCATTAGAGTAGCTTCAAGGTCCTTCAGAAGCTGGCTCAATCTCTTATTGTAGTTTCACATTTCCCCCAGCCCTGACCTCTCCTATCTCACATGTCATAGTCCATGCACCTGCAACAGCTACACTGACAAATTCCTGATTCCCAGTAATGCCTTTTGCTAATGCTATTCCCTTTGGCCGAATCCTGGCCTCTAACATCTTTGCTGTCCAAGCTCCTACTCATCCTTCAAGACCCAACTCAAAAGTCCACTCCTTTATAGAGTCTTCTTCAACTCCTCTCACTAAAGAGTTTTCTTTCCTTCCTCTGAACTTTCACAGAATGTGGTCCGTCCCTTGTTACCTTATATTTATTATGAGTTATTCTTTGTATCCCTTGCTTGACTGCGAGCCCTTGAGGGTCTTCTCTTCATATCTCAATTTGCTTTTGGCACATGGTGGATAACCATAAAGTGTTTGTTGAATGAAAGAGAAAGAAATCTGAAGTAATATAAACATTTATTTAAAATATTAATCATATGCTAGAACCCTAGCACATTAAAAATATCAATCATGGCCTGGCATCGTGGCTCACACCTTTAATCCCAGTGCCTTCAGAGGCAGACATGGGAAGATCGCTTGATTCTGGAAGTTCAAGACCAGTCTGGCCAACATGGTAAGACCCTGTCTCTACAGAAAAAAAATTTTAAAGTTCAGCCAGGCATGGTGGTGCACACCTGTAGTCCCAGCTACTCAGGAGGCTGAGCCAAGATGATCCCTTGAGCCCAGGAGGCAGAGGCTACAACGAGCTATGATTGTGACACTGCACTGAAGCCTGGGCAACAGAGTGAGACTCCATCTCCATACTAAATAAATTAAATAAATAAAAATATCAATCACGCAGTAGGTACCTTATCAATGTTATTTTTAATCTTCACACAAACCTTGTGAGTTAGACTTTATAATCATGGAGCATAGAGAGGTTAAATAAGTTGTCCATGACACACAGCTAGTAGTTGAAATTTGAGCCCAGGTTTGTCTGACTCTTCCAATAGGCAATGCTGCTTCCTACTGCTTCTACACAGCCCATGTCCCTGCCCAAGCTTCCCTTCCGTGTCCCGGGAGATTCTGAGTGCCTCCTTTTCCTTCAGCCACTGTAGCTCCCTGCACTGAAGAGCTCCTGGATAAGAACACAGAGCCCCATGAACATCTCCTCAAAGATCTGTCTCTGAGTTTCCACATAAAAGCATCCTTTCCACAAGAGAAGCAGCATGGTGCTCCCCAGGCTGGACTCTCACCCAGACTTCTCCAGCTCATGTGGCCTTATGCTTGGGGCCAAACAAGGGAAGAGATGAAAATGAAAATGGGAAAAGCTGGGTTCACTAAAATTGTGGGACTTAAGAAGTCCAGATTCGGCCGGGCGCGGGTGGCTCAAGCCTGTAATCCCAGCACTTTGGGAGGCCGAGACGGGCAGATCACGAGGTCAGGAGATCGAGACCATCCTGGCTAATACGGTGAAACCCCGTCTCTACTAAAAAAATACAAAAAACTAGCCGGGCGTGGTGGCGGGCGCCTGTAGTCCCAGCTACTCGAGAGGCTGAGGCAGGAGAATGGTGTGAACCCGGGAGGCGGAGCTTGCAGTGAGCTGAGATCCGGCCACCGCACTCCAGCCTGGGCGACAGAGCGAGACTCCGTCTCAAAAAAAAAAAAGAAGTCCAGATAGCAGTATGAGACCTATTTCACAACAAGGCGTAATGTCAAAAGGAGAGTGGGCCTCCTCCCTACCTTGCAGGGAACCAACACCTGCGCATCGAGGGCTCAAGAACACAGCCTGGCTCTGCCAGAGGCTCCAGCCCATCAGCAGCCCCCTCTGCCAGCAGGGCTAGTGGAGGTGAAAACATTTCATGTGGAGGGGCTCTAGAAGGATTTGGCCCCCCAGGGGAAGTGGCAATAGGGACAGTGGGTACCCACTGCTTTGAAGCTGCAGGAGGCAGCAGCAATAGTGGAGGTGGCAGCGACACGCTCTGGGGCGCTCAGAGGCAGGTCTTGGGCGAAGGCAGTCGGGTGCTCACAGAGAGAGCAGTGGCAGCACACGCCAGTCAAGGGGGTGGGAAGGAGGAGAAGGAAAATGACAGGCACCCTCTTAAGTTGATGGAGGGACCCAAGAGAGAATTCCAGGAGAGTCTCTTCTAACAAATTACGATTACTGAAATGTCAAAGTTACCCAAAGGTAGGACTGTCATGGAACATCAGGGGTGTGTGGGTGCCACTACGTTTTCTCCAGGCCATCATTCTTCCCTAGCCAGGCTGGCCTCAATCTGAGGACTCTGTATCATTCTTTTCCTGCATTGCTAGTGAGAACTAACGAGGGATAGCTTGTAGTGTCCCTAATCTTAGTGCGTGAATAGTGAACTGTGTTAAGTTCAGGTGAGAGCCTGCTGGGGGAATAAAGGAGAAACTGCCTATCTTTTTTGTTTTCTGAGTAAACCAAATAACCTGTATGTGTGCACTATTCACAATAGACAAGGTATGGAAACAATCTAAATGTCTGTCAATGGATGAATTAAAAAATGTGAAAAATGTATACACAATAGAATATTGTATCTGTATACACACACATACACACACACAAGGATATTATTCAACTTTTAAAACAGAAGGAAATGCCACCATTTGCAACCATGTGGGTGAACCTGGAGGACATTATGCTAAGTGAAATAAGCCAGGCACAGCAAGACAATATTGCATGATCTCACTTATATGTAGAATCTAAAAAGGTCAAACTTGCAGAAACAGAGAGTAGAATGGTGGCTGCCAGTGACTGGGGGTGGGAGAAATGGGGAGATGTTGGTCAAAGGATTCAACTTGATATTTCAGTTATGAGATGAATATGTTCTGGGGATCTAATGTACAGCATAATGTATTGTGTACTTGGAATTTGCTAAGTATTGTCCACCATACAAAAAGGTAACTATGTGAGTTGGTGGATATATTAGTTAGCCTGACTGTGGTAATCATTTCACATCAAAACGTCACACTGTATGCCTGGAATATATGACATTATATAAAAACATTGTATCGAGGTAATGAAAACATCACATCGTATGCCTTGAATATATACAATTTTTATTTGTCAACTATACCTCAATAAAGCTGGGGGAATAAAGAGTAAACTGCATTTGTCTCCTAATCAAGATGGCTCTGATCATCATGATGTGAGAATAAATGCTCTGGCTCCTGCCCCTGGAAGCTCCCACCAGCCCAAGCCTAACTCTGTGTTTTTGTTCTAAACCAGCAGGGTCCTCCTACCACAGGAATATCTTACAGTCCACCCCCCACGATTGTCCTGACTGGGGATGCCACTTCACCAGAAGGAGAAACCGACAAAAACCTGGCCAACAGGTACAGGTGCCTGATCCTTGCATTGTGACGAACAATATGTCCTAGAACATGAGGATCTGACAGCTATATTTTTAAATAAATCTTTTCTTTTTTCTTGTATCATTTTATTGACTAAACTATAATCAAGCAGTTTTTCAAAATACGAGAAAGAAATTGGAATTTTTCCATTTCTTGGCCTCCCATGGAAAGGGCTAGTCTTTAAGAAAAGCATAAATCACCGCAGGGGAGTTCAAGGTCAGGAGTTCGAGACCAACCTGGCTGACATGGTGAAACCCCATCTCTACTAAAAATACAAAAATTAGCTGGGTGTGGTGGTGCATGCCTGTAGTCTCAGATACTCAGGAGGCTGAGACAGGAGAATCACTTGAACCTGGAAGGCAGAGGCTGCAGTGAGCCAAGATTGCGCCACTGTACTCCAGCCTGGGTGACAGAGTAAAATTTAGTCTCAAAAAAAAAAAACAAAAAGAAAAGAAAAAAGAAAGAAAGAAAGAAATAATATACAGGCATCTATTCACCTATTTTCAAGTCGTGGATTGATTTTCTGAACAAGATGACTGTTCTGTCTTTCAGAGTTCACAGTCCCCACAAGAGGCCTTCTCACCGACACTTGAAGGTGTCCACTGCCTCCCTGACATCTGTGGGTAAGGACCAGGGCAATCTAAGTCATGTTTGAGTAGAAAGACTGAGGTCTGGCAGCATAGCTGGGCTTGACCCCTTACTCTCTCCTTCTCTTCAAGGTGGTCCCTCCCTATACACCCAACAGGACAGGGTAGATCAGCCCATCTGGGTCTAGGAGAAACATATTTAATTCAGTTTTTGTTGCTCAAAAGACAAGACCAGGGCACAAAGAGGAAGATGCAGAAGTCAAAGAAAGAAAGAAAGAACAGCTGAGTAAAGCTTTTTTTTGAGGTTTAGGGGGCAGAGTCCTCCAGCCTCTATTAGAGAGGCCCACATCCAGGTTGGAGTGGGTGCCTGAGTGTAAGGCTGGCTACCCTGGTCATCTGCTCATCCCCAGATGGTGGCTCACGATCTGCCCTGGGCTGTTGGAACATAGATATCATACAGAGTTGGTCCCTGCCTTAATGCTGCTCAAGAGACTGAGAAATGAGCAGATAATTGGGACCCTGTATGATAAGAGACTGCACAGAAGAGCTAGGCCAGCCAAGGCAAGAAGGGGACCGAGCAAGTCTCTCTGGGGAGAGGAAGTTTTAGGAAGGTATTCCAGAGGAGGTGGCATTTGAGTTGTGCCTTAGAGAGCTGGACAGAGAGGTGAGGGAGGAAGGGCATGCCAGGGGGAATATGAAACACACTAAAAGAGCAGGAACCTCCATGGAGCATGTTGCTGGCAACTGAAACTCTGCCATGTGTACCAATTGGGACTTTTTCAAATGATAGAAACCCAACTCAAACTACCTCACACCAAAAAAAATTTACAAAAGCCAGCGCTTGTGATTTCAGGTAGTGCTGGATCCAGGTGCTCAAAGTGGATTATTAGCAATAGTCCCATTCCATCTCTTGAACCTTTTTTCTTGTGTGTTAGCTTTCTTCTTGGCAGACTCTTCAACACATGGTAGCCAACAGCTACCAGCAACTCCAAGCTTACACCCCATCAGTGGAGAGTTCCTCTTCCCCATATACTCCACACCAGGATTGCCTCTTAATGGCTTCACATGGCCATCCCTGAGCCAATCTCTGTGGCCAAGGGGATTGGGTTCATTGATTGGCCAAGACTGGTCCACGTTCCCACTCTTGGCACAGGGGAGGGGAGTTAGCTAATGGGGAATCAGAGGGGTTTTTACCAAGTGAAAACCAAGGAGCTGCTGCCCAAAGAAGAATAGAACCTGATGGAGGCGAAATGGGAGCTGTTCACTCCAGCAGGGCTGAAGTGGAAGGACTCGGGAATATGTGGGACCAGCAAGATTGGCTGAGACCAGTTTGGGGTTTGGATACCACACTGAGGAGCATGAGAAATCCCCAGGAGATGAGGTAGAGAATGGCTTGGCCAGATGTGGCTCTGATAACCACTCTGATAGGCAGTGGGGGATGGGACAGAGGGGCTTGCCTGAGGGCAGGGACCTCTTAGGTGGCAGACATAGTTGTCCAGGTAAGAGCTAATGAGCACTAGCGAGGCTGAGGCAGGAGAATCACTTGAACCCAGGAGGCGGAGGTTGCAGTGAGCCGAGATTGTGCCACTGCACTCCAGCCTGGGCCGCAGAGTGAGACTCTGTCTCAAAAAAAAAAAAAAAAAAAAAAAAAGCTAATGAGCAAGAATGGAGATGAGGAACAGGCTCCAGAGATGTTTATAGGTAAATGCAGGGAGGACTTGATCAACTGATTGGATGTTGGGGGAAGGAGGAAGAGGGAGAAGTGGGGAATGACTCCCGTGATCCTGAACAGCCAAGTGAGAGGTGGTGCCATTCACCCACCTCATCCAGAGGGGCAGTTTTGGAGAAAAACGAGCGTGAACAATGTGAGTGGAGGGAAGGTGGTCACGGGGTTGTGGCCGTGGCTGATGATCTTTGGTCTCCCTCTTTTATTCACAAACCTTAAGCGCATTAGCTTGTGAAAGAAACAGACCGGAAGCAGGAATGCACTGGGGGCACAGATGGCACCAGAGGTAGGGCTCCTGGGTGACCTTCCATTCCCGACAGAGTTTAGGAAAATTCTGTGAACTTGAGATGGCTCCAGGACCATTTGTGATGGAGGACCACAGGCCATAAGCCAGAGGGGCCAGGCCTGCAGAGGAAGCCACTGTCTGTCCCTATGCAACTCTCTTGATGGCACTGGGCTGAGGTTTGGCTGTCTGGTCAGCTGTGGGCAGAGTCCCTGGGATGAGGCGTGGTGTGGCATGGCCTCAGCCTGGGGCCACAGATGCAGTGGCTCTCACCCCAGCTTACCCTCCTTCTGCAGACCCCACGGGGCACATCATTGACCTGGTGAACGACCAGCTGCCAGATATCAGCATCTCAGAGGAGGACAAGAAGAAAAACCTGGCGCTGCTGGAAGAAGCCAAGTTAGTGAGTGAGCGATTCCTGACCCGCCGTGGGAGGAAGTCCAGGAGCAGCCCCGGAGACTCCCCATCAGGTAGGGTGGGCTGGGATGTACAGGTGGCTACCCTGAGCCCCTCTAGGGTGGGGAGAGAAGGGCCTGGCACCAGCTGCAGGGGGCACCTCACCTCTGAGGAGGTCGCCTTGGACTCGCCTGCTCTTCTCAGCAGAGGTAGGGATTCTGTCCTGGGCTCCCTTCCTCTATGCTAGAGTCACTTTTCTTCCTGAGCAAAAAGTTGGGCAAGTGTGTAAGTGTACTTAGGAGGACAAGGGGAGCTTTTGAAGTCAGGGCTACCCTGGGAAGTCTAGAAGGAGCAGCCCCTGGAGCTGTACCTGCCAACCAACGCCAGGCCTCAGTTTCTGGACAGTGCCTTGAGGTCAGGCCAGACAGGCTGAGGAGTGTGACTCTATCCTCGAACCCCCAAATGGCCTGAGGACACCCCTCTCTTGGGCAGCAGCAGGGAGGGGTTGGGCTGTAACAGGAGCATCATATGGCAGTCCAGCATCAGCCCCTGAGCCCAGCAAGGCAGACCCAGTTCCCAGGGCCCGGGAATACCTAAAAGGATCTTTGCCAGGTTGAAGTCCTAAACCTTCACAAATGCCAGCCAATTTGTGTCTGTCTTCACAGCTGTTTCCCCAAACCTCAGCCCCAGCGCTTCTCCTACATCCTCTCGAAGCAACTCGCTTCCAGTCCCTACCCCGCCAGGTGAGGCCCAGCTGCCCGGGGACTTCCCGCCCTGCCTCTTGCTCTGGGTGGCAACTCAGCCTGGACTGATCAGCATGCCTGCCAGCCTGCAGGCTTCCCCTTCAAGAACTCTGTTTGGCCCCTTCACACCCACAGCAAGACCCCTCTCCAGGGGGCTTTTGCTGGGCCACCCAGAGGAGGCAGATAGACTTTCTGTTAGTGTCTTGGCCTTGTGTTGAGAGGCAGATGTACCCCAGGGTCAGGAGTGGGAAAGGGGACTAGGACAGCCTCTCTTGCTCAGGGAGGCTCAGAGAAGCCCCCAAGAGCTTATACGGAAAGGCCTCTTTGGGGTCTGACTTCTTCCCTTTCATTAGGCTGTGCCCAGAGCTACACCCTCCAGCCAACAAGGAAAGGGGGAGGGTGCCAGGAAGGGCAGCTGGCCCTATCAGTACAGCGGGGCATGCTCAGGTCGGGCCCAGGCAGCCTGGGCCCAAATCTCAGTGCTGACATTTCCTGGCCATGAGACTTTGATTTCTCTGTGCCTCAGTTTCCTCCTGTGGTCTCTGTGAACATTTGGTGAGGGCCCACCTGAGAACCTGGCACATGGGAAGTAGTCAGCAAATGTTCCAGGCCTGAGATTGTGAAGGGAGGATAGTCTGGGGAGGGAGATGTGGCTGAAAGCACGGCTGAGGGCCTGGGCTGCTGGACCTCACTCACTAGTGTCTGGACCCTTCCAGGTTTGGATGTGTGCAGTGGCCCGCCATCCCCTCTGCCTGGAGCGCCACCACAGGTGACAGGACCCACCCCTACCCCCTGCTGGGCTGTTTCTATGCCAGTGGGTCTCTCCCCTTACTCCGAATACCAGGAGGCCCTTCGTGACCCACTGGAGATGAGGGTGCTGGGTGGAGGGCATGAACACCACTGCTAGGGGGCCTCCTTGGGGATATTTCAAGAGGAAACATGGTCTCTTCCCATTCCTGACTGACTCGTGTTCACCTTCTCCAGCAGAAGGGGGATGAGGCCGACATCTCTTCACCTCACCCTGGCGAGCCTGTGAGTTTGAGCTTTGCTCCCTTTGGATGATTTGAGTGTGGGAGGCACAGTCTCCTAGAAGCCTAGGCTGGCCCCTGGGCAGCCTTCAAGTGTATGTGCATGCACATGTATGAGTGGAGGGTCAGGGCCAGGAAAACAGCAGATTCCCCTGCCCTATAGTGACTAGACGTCTAAGGCGGAGGGGTGGGGAGGCAGGATTCGGGGGATGAACTCCGTGGAGGCAATACTCACAGCGCTGACCCCTAGTCAGGCTGCTGGTTGGAGACAAGGGGGACCTCCAGGCCAGGTGAGACTGTGGCTCCTGTCAGCTCCAGTGGAAAGGGCAGGAAAGCGCCAGCCCCTGCCTGGAATTCTGTCTGAAGAAGCTGGGAAAACCTCATCTTTGTTGAGGAGCAACAGAAGCACCCCACCCTGCTCACAGCGAGGGGCCCACATGCTCAGTGTTTCAAGCCCAGCAGTAGAATTTAGTGCTACCTGGAACTGGGTCGGGGATACAGTCCTCTGGAAGAGTCTCAGCACACATGAGGCAGCCACACAGACCCCCAGACCCATGTGCGGCTCACAGCCCAGGTTTCCCTTGGGGAATGAACAAAGTAAACTAACACTGCAGAATCTTAGAGCTTCTGAGCGGGAAGACATCACCTTTGCAAGAATCACCCCATCCAATGATCCTTAACCTCTTTGGATCATGGAATTCTGAGAAATTGTTGAAAGCTGTGGATGCTCTTCCTAGAAAAACACCCCTCCACACACAGATATATACATACATAATTCAGAGGGTTCACCAACCTGGGTCCCTAAGAGTTAAGGGCCTTGCTAAGCAGCACCAAGGCTAGATCTGGGGCAACTGAGATAGGGCCAAAGCTGCTTTCTATTCAAGTTTCCTCAGCTCCTATCCCTTGGGAAATTTTTGGCTGGTTTTGAATTGCAGGTTCCATTTTGCTGTTTTACAAACCTCAGGCAGAAGCCCTCTCCTTCCACATCATCCACTCATACCCCATACACACTTATACAAATGGGCCCCTTGGCAAGGTGTGTGGGGGCAGAGACTCCACAGCAGAAGTGGCCCCACCTGTTTCCCCTCAACCTGCCCCCAGGGTTCCAGCTCTACCTTGTCTTTTTCAGAATGTCCCCAAAGGGCTAGCTGACAGGAAGCAGAATGACCAGAGGAAAGTGTCTCAGGGCAGGCTGGCTCCTCGTCCTCCTCCAGTTGAGAAGTCCAAAGAGATTGCAATAGAACAAAAGGAAAACTTCGATCCCCTCCAGTACCGGGAGACCACACCCAAAGGCCTAGCTCCTGTCACAAACAGCAGTGGGAAAATGGCCCTGAACAGCCCTCAGTCTGGCCCTGTGGAGAGCGAGCTGGGGAAGCAGCTCTTGAAAACGGCCTGGGAGGGCAGCCCTCTGCCGAGAAGTCCAACCCAGGATGCGGGAGGAGTGGCTCCCCCAGCCCCCCAGGGGAGAAGCCCAGCTGGAGAGCCGATGGGGCCCAACGCTGGCTCCAAAGTTGAGCTTCCACCCACTGTGTCCCGCCCCCCCCTGCTGCGAGGGCTCTCCTGGGACAGTGGACCTGAAGAACCTGGCCCCCGGCTGCAGAAAGTGCTTGCCAAGCTGCCACTGGCAGAGGAAGAAAAGCGTTTTGCAGGCAAAGCCGGTGGCAAGCTGGCCAAAGCGCCTGGACTCAAAGACTTTCAGATACAAGTGCAGCCCGTGCGGATGCAGAAACTGACCAAGCTCCGAGAGGTGGGTTCCTGGGGGCCAGTTGGGCAGAATGTGTACTCCAGGTACCCCCTGGGCTGAAGACCTTAGGGCTGAACAAAGTAAACTTAGGGCCCCTGGCCAGGGCAGCTCTGGCCTAGACTTGGGCCTTGTGGAGGCGTAAATTTTTCCACTCTGAGAAGTCAGGCCTATTTATGTGGCATCTCTTTCCTAAACACCCGTTTTAGGTGATTTTTATGTCAGTTACCAGGCAGAGCTCAGTTTAGAATCTAGGGGAAGGCAGACATGTGGAGGGACATGTGGGCCCCTCAGTCCTGGGCTGCTTTCCTCCTCCAACTGGAGTGCAGTGGCTCATAAACAGGAATCCCTTGATGGAGTGCCCAGTCATGCCTAGGATTAGCTAGCAAGGGTGAAATAGTGATTTCCTTTGTGATGGCCCCAAGCCTGCCTTCCTGATGCCTGTTAACAAAGGCTTTAAGTCCATCTGCAAGTGTGATAGCTGCTCCGCCCATGGCGAGTTTCTTCCAGTGCCCATGGTGTGCCCCCAGCTTCTGTTGGCCATCAAACCAGGCACAGCGGTCTCCCATGGGGCTGCCGCCCTATGCAGGGTATGGCGGGCCATCCAGAGATAGAGACCAGATAACAGGACAAAGCAATCCTGACCAGTCCTGTCTCCTCCAGAAGGCCCACTTGGAATACAAACCAAGGCACCTGGATTCCATAGAGTGGGGCCCAGCACCCCCAGAGCGGGAGGCTCCTCCTGGCTCCTCTACAGAGGGGAATGTAGGGCAAGGAAGAAAAGAACGTGCTCGATAACACTCAAGCACAAGTGAGGGGATTTCTGTGCTGGCACAGACACATTCTAATGCTGGCCACTATCCTATTCAGAAACCTTCATGATACTCTGAACTGGAGGCTCAGGGGAGCTGGGGCGTGGCTGCTGATGTTAACATTTTACACACAAAACTCTATCTAGTCAGAAAGACCCAACTAACTAGTGGATCAAACAGCACAGGGCCCAGAGGGGTTGCCAAGGTCCCAGATCTCTAGCAGAAGTTGGAGCCAAGGGGCCGACAGCCAGGGATTTGCCTTCATGGGCCTCTGGTCATCAGAGCCTCCTCACTCCCTACACTCTTGTAGGTTTTGCTCACCCAGCGAAGTTACAGGGAACCTGGAGGCCCCATGTTACTAACCACTACCCTGGCACCTGAGCGCCCAGCCCCTACCCGACTCCAGTGTGCTGAAGCTGATGGGCTGTGGGCCTCTGACTTGCTAAGCAAATGGGTAAAGGAGCCTTGACCATGACTTCTACTTGGATCATGAGCACCCTCTGCTGGCTCCTTCCTTTCCTCTTTTCTCGGGGGACAAACCATTCCCAAGTGCCCTCTGCCGTACAGCAGACTGAAGATCTATAAGTCACAGGGCCAAGGAGCTCTGCCAGGTGCCTTCACTCAGGTCCTTGGTCTGGTGCTAATTGGCTTAGAGCAGGTGTGAGCCCACTTGGGCCGCATACCTGTGGTCAGCCTCCCATTTCTCCCTGGGCTCTGCCAGCTGAGGCCCCAAGCCAGCAATTCTCAGGCCTCACTTTTCTGGAGAGTTTAAAAACTCAAGAGGTGCCATAAAAGGCCATTTAGGACCCGAGTGTGTGGGCTAATCGCAGCCCCTGGAAGTGAGCAGTCAGGAAGATCCAGCCAGCCATGAGATCACCAAAGCTGTTTCCAGGAGCAGCGCCATACACACCCAGAGGACCCTCCTGTGCCAGAGCCCTTAGTTCTGCCCCTGTATGTCCTTTACAAACCTCAGCCACAGTGAGGCCAAGCAGTTCGTTTACTCTGAAGCCCACAGACTTGTTTAAAAAGACCATGCCAAGGATAGTCCCTGACCTGTGGAATGTGGTGCTGACAGTGGTGTTTCAGGCACCTTCACGGACTGGGAGAGGAACTGTTTCCTGGTGCTTCTCAGGCCTCACCATGGCCATACCTGCCCACCTACCTCTCAGGCTGCCCTGCTTTCCCACCTCAGATAGTGGTTACAGAACCATAGACAGAGCCAAGAGAACCCAGCCCAGTGTCATCATCTGAAATGTTGTCTCTTTCTTTTACCACAAAGGAGCACATCCTGATGAGAAATCAGAACTTAGGGCTCAAGCTTCCGGACCTTAGTGAAGCGACTGAGCAGGAAAAAGGTAGGTGGGGTTGGGGCAGATACTGTCTCAGCGAGTGCTGATTTGTCTGTGCCAGATCAAGGAAGGTGAATGTGTAAACACAAGACTTCCTGTGTCTTCCTCAGGAAACATTTGCAGGTGAATGAATGAATCCGATTGTGTCTTCTGCCCCCTCAGCACCTCCAAACCTGCCTCCTTCCAGCCAGCCCCCAGGCCTTGCTGCCAGCCATCTCTGAGCCCTGCTGGCATCTAGTGGACCTGGAAGGGTGCCTCAGGCCTGAACTTTTGACACTTCCTTTTCCTCGTAAACCCAGGAAGCTGCCCAAATTGAAGAGTTCCTCTTTTCGAGGCATCACGGCCATCTCTTGCTTTCTAATCTGCTGTCATCACAAAGTCCATACCCCAGCCCTGCCCTGCTGGGTAGCTGCAGGCCCCTTCCTCGGAGCCTCCAGTTCCCCACCCACCTCCTGCCAGAACCATCTTCTGAAAATGAGGCTTCAGTCCCCACCCTGCCTCCCTCTCTGCACTCACCTTGCCGATGTTCTCAGTAGGGTTCTGACCCCTCTAGATCTGGCTGGGCAGGTCCAGCCCTGCTCCCAGTGCCCCTCGCACCCTTCCTCAGCCCCATTCTCCAGCATGAATATGTCGAGCCCCACTGCGAGTTGGAACTGTAAGCCCCGCTATCACTCAGCCACGTGACCCGGGCGAGCTATTCAACCTCCCTGGGCCTGATCCCTGCTGCATGTAAAACCGGGCTAAGAACAGTACTTGCCTTCTTAGGTGATTATGGAGATTAAAGCAGCTAATATCTGTAAAGTACCTAAAACAGTACCTGGTACATGACAGGTGTTATCTAGGTGTCAGCTATTATCATCCCTAGAGAAGAAGTCCCCAAGGGCAGCAGTGTGTGTGTGTGTGTGTGTGTGTGTGTGTGTGTGTGTGTGTCCACTGCTTACAACAATCCCTGGCACTACTAGGGACTGCATAGATATTTGTTGAATGAACTAATGAAATTGTATGAGATGTGGCAGGGGGCTAGGTGAGCCTGTAATCCCAGCACTTTGGGAGGCAGGTGGCTTGCTTGAGCTGAGGACTTTGAGACCAGCCTGGGCAGCATGATGAAGCCCCATCTCTACAAAAAATACAAAAATTACCCAGGCATGGTGATGCACACCTGTAGTCCCAGCTACCCGGGAGGCTGAGGTGGGAGGATTGCTTGAGCCTGGGAGGTCAAGGCTGCAGTGAACTGTGATCGTGCCACTGTACTCCAGGTTTTCACTCTGGTGTACAGAGTGAGACCCTGTCTCAAAATAAAAATTTTTAAAAAGATGTGACAGCAGCGTTGAGATAGGTATGTGAAAATAATCTGTAATTGTAACCATAGTGTCGTGAGGTGGACAAAGAGGCATGGGCAAATGGAGAGGAATGAGTGTTTCCAACAGGCGAGACTCCTGGTTCTTCCCTCTTCCCAGGGCCCCTTCTCTGTGGCCACTCACCCTCTTGCCTCTGTGCCTCTGTCCCTGCAGCATCTCCCTCCTGCTGGGCTGTCACCTTCCTCTCTGAATCTATGATACCTGTTCCTTAAAGCAGTGGGTTAATCCCACCAGCTCTGCAATCTTCCTCCTTTCGTGACTTTCTTTTGTATTTTACTCTATATATTATTCCCTTTTTCAGAGGGGGTGGGGGACTATTTTTTATTGTAAATATATATAACTTTCAACTTGCCATTTTAGCCATTTTTAAGTATACAGTTCAGTGGCAGTAAGTACATTCATATTATGCAACCATCACCACTATCCATTTCTAGAACTTTTTCATCATCGCAAACTGAAGCACCATACTCATTAAAGCAATAACTCCTTATTCCCTCCCTCCCCAGCTGCTGGTGATCATCTTCTACTTTCTGTCTCTGTGTATTTGACTGTTCTAGATCCCTCCTAGAAATGGAATCATACAATATCTGTCCTTTTGTGTCGAGCTCATTTCACTTAGTAAAACATCTTCAAGGTTCATCCATATCACCTACTCCTTTAAATTCAATCTTAATTAATAAATTTCCCATAGCATTTTCCACAGTATAAACCATTTTGCACCTCTGATTTTATGTAATCTTCCCAGTCAGCTAAGAGGAGCAGGGATTCTTGCTCTTATAGTTGAGGAAACTGAGGCCCAAGGATCTCCTGACTCCAAATCTCATGGTTGGCCATCTCATGAACAGTTTTACAACTTCTTTTTAGCTGTACAACATTTCAGACAAGCTGATTTGTAGGAGGCCAGTGTGTTGGGGAGACATAAGTGGGGCTGCTCTAGTTGAAGGGGATAGAAGGGCTTGGATCCTGCATCTTCTGAGACTGTGGGCCCAAGGTACCTCCAGGGACCCAGGCTTCACAGAGCTCCATTTGAAAATCCTTGCCCCGCTTCAAGCTGCTGGGAGCCAGTCTCAGCATAAGAGCCGTCTGTTTATGGATGCTTGTGTGAATGTGTCCAGGATGTCACTAACAATGGTGGAAGCCCCTAGTCTGAACAATAGTAACTTACACCTGCCTATTTATTCAGCTTTAGTAAGAAGGTTCCCAGAAGTAAAATTTCAAACAGTATTTTTTCCCGAGGGCTAAATGTTTTAAATAAATTAACCATCTTTAGAGGGATCTTTTGAAAATGCAGTATATACTTCTCTACTTATAATTTTAAATTTACTAAAGCATATTTAAAACATTGGAAAAAACTTAACTTTAAAATTTCACCCACAACCCCATAAATTCTGAAAAACAATTTTATTCCTTTGCAATATTTGCCTGTATTTATAATGTTTTCAGTTGATTCGATGAATAGATATGGCTTCTTTTTCTTATTATTTTATACTCAGTAACTTCTCCTCAGTTATGATTTAATGGGTGCATAATTCCTTTTGTATTAACATATCTGTTGTTCTTTAAACTAGGATGAACAACACTAGTATAAACAATTATGGAATGTTAGTTGTTTTTCTTTCTTCCTTTAAATTATTCCCTTGAGATAAATGTTCAGACTTGAGAATCACAAAGTTAAAGAGTAGAAACCTTTGCATTTCCCAAATTACTTGCAATGAATAATGCTACTGACAAAGACTGAATGGACATCTTTCTCTTATGCGTTACCCGCACTGGTGTTTGCTTCTGCTCCTTGTTATTCAGAATATATTAGGAATAATCAGTAATTATCATTGTTATAACTTTATTATTATTAGTGTGAAATTTCATTATTATTTCAATTAATTTGCTAGGAAGCTCAAACTTAAAACGTTAAAATAGTCATTTTATTTTCTTTTTGGGTGAATTAACTTCTCACTTCTTTGCCCATGTATCCATTTGGGTCTGGGATTTTTCATTGATTTGTTTGTTTTTTGTTGGTAATATATGTAAACTTGATATATTATAGATAATAGCCCTTAACTGGCTTTATTTCTTTTTGGGGTCTGTATTTTAATATATTTTCATTCAGTCTTTTTTTTTTTTTTTTTTTTTTTGCTTTTTAGTAAGTTTTGTGTTTTTTTAGAGGAATTTTAAAGAGTTTATATAATCATGTTTGCCTATCTTTCCCTTTGAGAAGTCTTCTATTATTTCAATCATTATAAAAATACTACTTCTCCCCAGTTGTAATAATAGATCTATTTTTTACTAGTTTATATTTATTTTGCTAATACCTCTGAAACTTATTTTAATATATATGTATTTTAAGATTTAAGGTCTTTTTACCTCAATAATATTTTAATAGTGTTTATAGTTCTCTTGTGGCTTAGTCATATGTTACATTCTTTTTTATATATATACACCAAAAACTAGTTCTGGGCTCCTGATTCTATTTTATTGGGATCAATACCACCCATTTTAATTACTGCTGCCTTATATTTTAGTGTGCAATGGGGTTAGTTTTTCCTCATTGCTCTTCTTTTTCAGAATATTCATTGATATTCTAGATACAGTGATTCAGTGCAAAATAACAGAGCAATTGGACTATAAGTCAGGAGATTTGAGCTCATGTCCCAGTCCAGACACCAATTAACAGAGTCCTTAAATGTGTTCCTCCACCTCTGTGGGCCTCCATTCCCATTTGAAATGTACACTATTTTGTATAACATTCTAATTGTGTTTGCTGTAAACCTACACATTGAATTCAGAAGAAGTGTCTAAGTTCTGTTTGCTTTACAGTTTATAGACCTTTAAAGTACTTTGCAGACGTTTAGTTCTCATTCAGGCACATGGTTTGTTCCTCTATTAATTTACATATTTCCTTCTTTCTCCTCTATTGTATACATCTTCCATCTCTCTTACTGGGGCACATTCTATGTAGCTTTTTGCTTAAGACTCTTTTCATATTAGATTTTCTAGCTAATAATTTGTGGCATAGGTGAATGGTGCTTGGTGTCATACATGTTTCTTGCATAAAAAATATTGTTACCAAATGGTAGAGTGATTACTATAGTGATTAATCAGTGTGATTATTATTACTAGAGTGATTACTACATGCCAGATACTGTGCTAAGTGCCTTCTGATACCTAATGCTCACAACAGTCTTGGGAGGTGACCTTATTACACTCATTTTACAAATAAGGAAATCGAGGTTTGGGGAAGTTAAGGTCACATGGTTATTAATTGCTAAAGCCAGAACTGGCGCCCAGATGTGTCTAACTTAAAAGACTCTTGACCACTTTGCAGAACACCTTTCTTTTTCAAATTCACAATCAAACCATCTGTTATTTTTATTTTATCCAATTCGCCATTTGTCTTAGTTGTATGCTTGTGTGTGTGTGTGTGTGTGTATTTCTCAGTGTGTATCTGTATATGTTTTACTACTTTGGCAATATTCCGTAATTCAATAATGGTGATAAGGAGAACATGTGCCTTGATTTTTTTTTTTTTTGAAATGGAGTCTCGCTCTGTCAACCAGGCTGGAGTGCAATGGCATGACCTCAGCTCACTGCAAGCTCTGCCTCCCACGTTCACGCCATTCTCCTGCCTCAGTCTCCCGAGTAGCTGGGACTACAGGTGCCCGCCACCATGCCCAGCTAATTTTCTGTATTTTTAGTAGAGACAGGGTTTCACCATGTTAGCCAGGATGGTCTCGATTTCCTGACCTCGTGATCCGCCTGCCTCGGCCTCCCAAAGTGCTGGGATTACAGGTGTGAGCCACCGCGCCCGGCCTTGTTTCTCTTTTTAACTGAGTTGTTTTTTATATTTTTCTCTCAAGCATCATGTTGTATCTTGTTACTAAATAGAGGCACAATTTCAATTTTTATTTTATAGTTATAAACTAAAGTATATGATAGGTAATATAAAATATTAAAATACAGAATTTATACTTTTTATTTCTTTAAGAAAATATTTTTCAAGTTTCAAGATATATGTTGAATTTTGTTAAATGTGCTTTGGATATCTACTGAAAAAAATCGTGTATTATATTTAATATATTAAATATTTCCCATATATGAAAATGATTTTCCATAGAAATAAACCCTTGTGGTGTGACAGTGAAACTCATTTGATCATAGTTTATTTCTTTTATATGTACTACCAAATTCTATATATGAGTATTTTTTTTAAAGTACTCTGCAACTTTCCTGCATTAGTTAAGATAACATCTAAGTTGCTATAACATAGAGGCCCAAATACAATAATGTATAGGAGAGAGAAGATTGTTTCACTCTCAAGAAACAACTCCAAGGTGAACTGATCAGGTTAGCGGCAGGCAGTGCTCCATATGATCATTTGGGGACCCTCACTCCTTCCCTGTTGTCATTTTGCCATGCCCTGAGGTGTCAGACTTGATACAAGGTCGAAGCTGGATTATGGGCAAATCTGGCTTCTCATGTGAGGGAAGGGAAGAGAATGGAAGTCCAAGCTTCCTTTCTTAGCACAGGAGTTGCACATACCCCTTCAGCTCCCACTGCATGGGTGACAAGATGGTCACGTGTCCATACCTAGCAGCAAGGGAAGCTGGGGAATGTGGCTGCTGGCGGGACAGCTGGCCCTATGCCCAAATTAAACTCCATTCACATGGAAGGCAGACAAGACATGTTGGAGGATGACTAGGTGCTTCTGTCGCATTGTCGTTTCTACTGAACAACATACTGTAGACAGTTTCTCATTTAAAGCATATGGAACTTTAAACGTTTTTAACTGTTTTATTGTATTATGTAAGAAACACTGTATTGTTTGACCTATCTCATTAATATTTATGTTTTTCCACTTTTTTCTCTATTAAAAACAATGTTATAATGAATACACTCTTACATAGATCTTTATAGAGATCTGTTTTTTCCATGGGCTACTATTCTAGAATTGCAATTGATTTATTAAAAGTATTTACTTTTAACTATATATGTGCATACTGCCAGATTAACTTACAAAAAATATACCAATTTAGACATCCACTACCTACAGCAAAACTTTATTATCCAATATTAATAGGGCATAAGATGGATCTTAGAAGTAAAATTATCAGGCAAATGAATTTGATTCCTATAAGCAACAAATTTTAAAACTAAAATTAACCATGGTCAGTGTCCAGCAATATACACTCCCTCTCATTTTCTGTCAGTTCTAGGATCTGGATGCTTAAGAGCTCAAACTGCGTCACTTACCAGCTGCAAGGCCTTGGTCAAGGTTCTAATTCTCTCCACGCTTCAGTTTGTTCATCTTTAAAAGGAGGTTAATAATAGTACCTACTTCACTAAGCTGCTGTAATGTTTGCATGTGATACTGGTCTTTATTCCAGCAGGAACCTGGCATACATTTTCATTTCTGTCATTTAGGTTGCAGAACTCTTATCTTGCCAGCCAAATGGATATTCTCGTACACTGTGCTCCACAGTGCTAGAGATGTGGTGGGCAACCCTCTGTGTTTAATGAATACTTGCAGACTTGTGACTTTCTTTTCTCATGTTCTGAAAGCCCCATCAAAGAGCCCCATCCCCTCCCATACCCAGGATAAAAGGCTTTGGGAGCATTTTATGAGAGCTGGCTCAGATTACGTTTATAGGCTCTAAATACAACCCTGCATATGAACTCGTGGGGAAAACTCCAGTCTCTTATGATGGTTGTTGGCTGTTCCTTTGAGAAATGGGAAAAGATACTTATCAGAACATTCTGGAGTCTGAAGAATTTTGGGTCTCCTTCAGTTTGTGAGGACTGAGAGGCTCATTTCTGTGCAGCATCTAGTCTTTCCAACAACGCAATCAGTTCCCTTCTCAGAAACTCTATTGTATGCTGTTTTGATCTTTGATCATTTGCAGGTTATTTCAAGCCAAAGATGTGACTGACACTGGGCCAGTTCTTAGGTTGTGTGCTGGGGATGCATTAAGTGGAAAGGGTTCAGGCCCCACCATCAGGGAGAAGGCCTTGTCCCAGCTACCATTATCAGTCCCCTTGGCTATCGCGACAGCCTGCAACCTGATTCCTCTCCCTGCACTCCCAACCCCCAACCCAGCTCACACCATGGCCAACATAGCAGCCGCAGGGATCTCTAAAAGGCAAATCTGTTTCAGCATCTTCAGAGGCTTCATTCTGCTCTGAATCCTCAGTAGAACCTGCAAGTTCCTGGGTGGTTAACCCCACCCACTTCCCCAGCATATTCTAGGGCCATACTCTCTCTCACTCATAATATTTTGGCCTGCCTTCAGCAGCTCATTCTTTCCTCTTCTTAGGCATGGCACATGCTGTCTTCGGCGTGGAATGTTCTTCCTCTCTCCCTCTTTGCCTAATGAACTCCCACTCAATCTTTAGATAACTGCTCACGTCACTTTTCTTGGGAAGGGTTTGCTGGTACCTTCAGATCCCTTCTCTTTTGTAAAATCTCTCATGTGAAATTGTTTGGATGTTTCTCTGATTAATCTGTGTCCCCCTGGACAATGAGCTCCAGAGTATGTGGCATGTCAGTTTTGCCTAGCATTGTATCCTTAGCTCCCAGCTCATTGCCAGGGACATAGTAAACACTCAATAAACATTAAATAAATGTGTGAACAAATGAGCTCACCTTCACTGTCTAGGAGAGGAGACATAAGAATAGACAAAGTCACTACAATAAATTATGATAAAACTTTAACAGGCCGTAAAGTACCTAGGAACAAAGAGGAAGAAGCAGCTAGCTCAGTGGGGTTGAGTCAGGGAAGGTTTTCAGGAGAAGCCACCTTGATCTGGGGAAGAGAAAGTCATCCCAAGCGGGGGACAGCAGAAGCAAAAGCATGTAGGCATCTTCTAGTGCTTGGCATACTTCAGGAACAGAAGGAATGTCATGTGAACTAAGTGTGAGCTACATGTCCCAGAGAGATGGGCAACACGGTGGGAAGAGTGGGCTGGGACCAGGGTAAGTGGAGGCTTTGAAGGCCAATTAATGTGTTTGAATTTCATTTAGGACACTTTGGAAAGTCAGAGAAGCCTGCAGGTAAGGAAATATCAGGATCAAATCTATATTTTAGAATAATTCTTCTGAACAGATTGTGAGAGCTGGCCTGAAACAGGAGAGGCTAAAGACAGGGAGACACCAGGTAAAAGGATAGGGAAATAGCCTGGTGAGAGGTGATGAGGTGGTAGTGAATGTGGACATGACAGTTTGACAGCTATTGGAGATCAGCTTGTCAGGACTTGACGAGGAGATGGAGCTGAGAGGCAGACCAGGAATACCACCAGGTACCTGTCTGTATGGCTGTGAGGGTTATGAATTGTGAGGCAGGAGGAGGAGTTTGCTTGAGAAGGAAGACAGTGAATTTGAGTTTGGACATGTCAAATGCCCATGGAAAGCAGCTTGAATGCAACAGACAAACGTGGTTTTGCATTCTGGCTCTACAGCGATGAGCTGGACCCTAGAAAATCACTTTAACTTAGCTGAGCTTCAGTTTCTCCAGAAGATACATTTCATAATACATTCTTTGTACTTTTAGAAACCAATTTCTCTTCTTCGGAGGAAGCAATTCCAAAATTCAGCAAGTCCTACAGTTTCACTTCACTTCAAGTTCAATTAAATTCTAATACTTTTAATTTCAAGAAAGTATGTCTAGTAGAATCTCCCTCTTTTTCCCTTGCTACTTCTGTATTTGTGGGTAAGGACGTGTTTAAGCTATTTTTTATTTGCAGGACTATTGTAAGAAATAACAAAGTGTATCTACTGCATAGTTGATGTTCAGTAAATGGTGGCTCTTGAAATTTTTTATTCCCCTTATCCAGGTGCCAATATCTAGGAGGTAGTTGGCTATCTGGACCTGGATTTTGAGGGACACGTAGGCTGAGGCAGAGAAGTACATTGAATGGACAGTCCTTCCAAAACCCCCAGTCTAGACTCAGAGCCTCAGGTCTCGGGCAGGAAAGAGGCCTCCCTAAGAAGAAAGAGGTAAAGAAAGTTTATCCCCAACTAGCAGCTTTGACTTTTAGGAACCATCCTGGGACTCAGAGCATCTTTAACCAGAGCCCCAAAAGCAATTTTTGCAAGTTGCTGACATGGTCAGAAACAAATATTTTCATTGGAATGAGCTAGTACTGGGAGATATATTTGAAAATAATTATATTACTTTTGTTGAAAGTGGCTTATCTTCATATCTAAAAATTCAACCAATAGTGAAAAATACAAGGAAGAAAGTAAAAACAGCTTACACTAAACACCTCCTTCCCCACAAATACAGAAGGAGGAAGGGAAAAAGAGGGAGGTTATACTACATATACTTTTTTGAAATTAAAAGTATTAGAATTTACTGAACTTGAAGTAGAACTATAAGACTTGCTGAATTTTGATAATTGCTTCCTCCAAAAAAGAGAAATTGGTTTCTAAAAGTACAAAAAATGTATTATAAAATGCATAAAGGGTTTGGAGTTACTGAGGTAGTGTTTTTGTACTATATGTTTTAAATTTGATCTAAACTTTGGACCTGGCATTTGTTTTAATCAGGTATGGCATGACATAGAGACCTGCAAATGATTCTCATGAAGGAATAGGTTTGTACTCACAGATCCCTAATAGCAGGACATGTGGCACATCACACAGAGCCCCTTGGGGAAGGACCAGGGTGGGTCAGAAGGCAGAAATGGTAAGGGGAGCGATGGCCCCAAGCCTCTACTGGGGTTTTCTTGGGAAGGAAAGGTAGAGGCAGGGTAGGTACCCTGAGTATGTTTACAGTTGGCTAGTTTGAATAATTTTGGTAGGTTCTAGGCTATAGGGGTTGCCCCCAGTTGTCAGGTACTGGCCCTGGGGTGATTTAGGGGGAGTATTGGCTTGGTGTGTGAGAATTTGATAAAGGCGATGTTTGCAGGTATGGGTTCTGTATTGATTGGTTTGTATTTCAAAGATGCACTTGAAAGAGAGTTGTTTCCTAACTCTAAGAATTAGCTAACCTTGAGAGGGGCTGTCTCTCCAGGATTAAGGCATCAAGTGACAGAACATCAAGAATACAGAAGATAAGAATATTTAGTCACTACAGTGGTACCTACTGACTTCCTGCAGGAAAAGATGAGAATGGCCGAATATCTTCCCACCTTCACGTTTCTTCCTACCTTTCCATTTCTACCTCTACACATCTTGAATTCTTCTTTGTACATCATCAAGGTTATAACATTTACATTCCATGTTCTGTAATTATGGTTTCCACAGTTATTTAGCCTTAGACTTAAATGTAAAAGGATCTCATGTTCACCACTGGTCCTTTTACCATGGTTCATATTTCCCAAATTTATTCTGATTTATGTCTTGTTTAGCTGGATTTTGTTTTCCAACAATTTTCCGGAAAGAGGTCAGAGGTGCTATGTTCCCTGAATTCTATCACCTTTGAAAATTTTGTCTTAATTCTTGAAGGACATCTTGCATGGTTATAAAATTCTTGGGTGACTGTTTTCCTTGGAACTGTGTAGATGTTGCTCCACTGTATTCAAAGTTATGGAGAAGGCTGGGACCAGCTGATTTCTAGCACCTCTTAATCTTCACTTTCCCTTGTAGATGTCTGTCTTTTTTTTTTTTTTTTTTTGTATGAAGCATTTGAATATATTTTTCAACATGGTGTGGTCTGTCAACCTGAAGGGTTCAACTTTCTCCTCAGGTGAGGAAAATTTTTCTTCTGTTATATCTTTGAATATGTCCTTTGTTCCATTTGTTTTGTTCACTACTTTGGAGACGACATAATGCATAGATTGGTCATCAGTGTCTCAACTCCAGGTCCATTATTTTATCTCTATATACCTCAATCTTTCTTTCCTTCTTTGCATTCCTTATGATTACCCAATCTCTACCACCCTCCTGTAATTCCATTTGAAGCTATATCTGCTTTATTCCTTCATTTTTCCAATAAATTGGTTGGTTGTATATTTCCCAAATTCTTGATTAGTCCTTTTATTTTGGGCTTCAATTTGCTTCCTTAAATAGCAATCATCTTCCATCTTTGCATGATCTTCTCATCCCAACTCTAATTTCTTAATTTTTTTTCAGGTTCTTATTTTTTCTAGAGTCAAAGTATTTATGGTATATATTTTGCACAGAAGTGTACTTTTGCATTTTTTGATGTATTTCTTGCAACTATGTTTCCATCCTGACATCTGTCTCCTTCAAGTTTCCCTTTTCCTTCCTTTCTACCATCCTTCCTCTTTTGTCTATCGTATTTTTGTATAGTTGCCATGCCATCTGTTTTCCTTTTCTTTCTTTCTGATTTGTACATTTCTACCTTGATTCCCTTTCCCTAGATATATTGTATTTTAGGTTAATTTTTGTTGACTCCTTCCCACCTTAGCTGAGATCTCTTTGCCTTCCCTTTAGTGCTTTAGTTGAGGATTGTATATTTTGTGTTTGTTTTGTTACTGCTTGGGTAGTGGGGAAAGGGGAAGTTAAGATAAAGCTGTTTGTAGAATTGGTTTCTGCTCTTTTTCCATAACTCTGTTCATAGTCCAAAACATGAGTTTGTTATACCAAATTGGGGGCACATCTTATTCCTTTGGAGGTGGTTAGTAGTGGGTTTCAGATTGTTTCACCAATTTAGGTTGGAATTGTAGAGACAGGCTGTCCGTGGGTTTATTTTCCAGACTTGACCCAATGCTTCCCAACAGCCTCTCACTCCTCCGCCAGGAAAGGAAGGGAAAAAAAGACAATTCCAAGGAGTTTAGCCACTGTTTTTCAGGAGTTGGGGGAGAACATGGTGTTTGGGACTTTCCATGTGTCTCCTGCCATTCACTCCTTCAGAGGGGCATGTTTTATTTACTTTATCTTTAGTCTTCCTTCCTTGTAAATCCCTTCATATCATTCAAGATAATCCACTCTGTGCAATCATTCTGACTTTCCTCTCTTCTTCTCATCAGTAAGAAAAGCAAAATGGCAGGCAGCCCAGGCAGTTTTTTTCTCTCTTTGAAATGCGGGCAAGATGGAATGGCGAACCTTCTATTCTAGGGAAACTTTCTGAATCTCCTCTGACAACTGCCTACTTGCCCCCTCCATCCCTTTCCCTCTCTATTCTGTGGTATTGCACTCTTTGTAAGAATTTTTTCTCTCCCATCTTCCTTTCAATACTGTTTCTTTGGAGAAGAAGAAAGGGCTATCATGGGTGGAAGCCCTACGTTTATTCCTAGTCATGTTTATTCTTTCTGTAGTCAATGTTTTTAAAGACTATTGCCTTTTCTTGTATCTTAGAGTTTCTGGTATATTTTTTCTTTGTTCTGAAATGTTTTGTTGTTAATTTGGTTGAATTCAAGAGGAAGGAGGTTGGTTCCTGGAACCCACCAATTCTGGCATTACTCTTCAGGCACCATTTTGGGAAACTTTTCTAGGCAAAAACCCTGGTATGGATTTCACTTTATTAGACCTCACATGTTTCAATCATCCTATAGATATCTCAGGAGTTTGCTGCTCAGTTGACTCTCTGTTGAGTGTGGTAGGGATACAAAGATAAAGGTAGAATGATGCCAGGGGTGCCGCAAGGTTTACCGCAGAAACCTTGTCAGGGAGCTATAAATGCCAGGACAGAACCACAGAGGTAACAGGTAGCTAAGATAACTTCTAGTTTAATCTTATATCCAAAGAAGAATTGCTAACTGACCCATCTCTGACAGATGATCCTTCAACTCACTTGGATACCTTGAGTACCAAGGAATCCATGCCTACCATTCTCTTATTGGCAAGTTCAAAGTATTTAAACATATTTTACCTTGAGCCAAACTAGATATCCTCTTGTTTCTTCATGGTCTCCCTTGGTGAGACTTCTTTCTGTTCACATGATTCCCAATCTTAACTCTTTAGGTGGCTATAACTATGCCTATAGTCCTGGTCTCTGGCCTAGCCTAGGATCCTGGAAAATGACTGAGCAGATTGGAGAAATACTAGGTTAAAATCTATGAGAAAGAGTAAAACATGGATAAATATGAAGTTCTGCATGCAAATGGAAAGTAACCATTGTACAGGATGAGGATGCCTGATTTGGGTCAACTAAAGAGGTTGAGAGTTTTGCTTAATGCTAAGTATATTGTAAGCCTGTAGTCAGGCATACAAAATCTGTGCTGCATGGATAACAAACATTAATGCCAGGGACATTTACCAAAGTCCTCCTGCGCTAAGAGCTTGTTAGAGAACATCTGGGCCTCTGGAACAGCAACAAATCAGAATGTGTGCAGGAATGGGATGGTGTCTAGAGACCATGGGCCACAGTGGACCACAGTGAGCTGTTGGAAAAATGGAGCTAGAGTCTGGAGAAGAGAAGCTTTAGAGAGGCACAGGAGCTATTTTCAAACAGGAGAAAGATTCATGGAAAAGAGAATACTTGGTTTGTTCATTCTGTCTTCAAAGCACAGACCCAAGATAGTTTTAGAAGGTTAAAAAACAAAAAGCTGTTCATTGTCTCTGTTGACTAGGAGGCACTTATGTTTCTGAGATCTGTAAAAGGTCTAGCAACCTTAGGTTTACTCTGGAAAATCTCTTATCTATGGGGTATGGAATCAGATGCTAATTTCTAAGTAGTATACAGAATATAGAACAATTGAATTTATCTGAGGAGGAATAATTGCACAACAGGTCTCCTGAGAAGCCTGCCAAGGAGTAGGTTTTTTTCCCAAACATTATAGCCAAAGAGCCAACCAGCTTCCAATTGCCAGCTTAATACTGTGAGAAGCAAAGGGAAGAACATAACATTTGAAGCAGGTAGACCTTGAAGTCTGGCCATGCCATTTGCTAGTTCTGTAATCTTGAGCAAGTGACTTAACCTTGCTGAGCCTTGGCTTATCCACATGTAAAATGGGATGACTAAATTCTAGCTCATTGTGAGGATAATGTAAGATAACAATTTAAAAACCCTTAACATAGAACTGGATACTTATAAATGTTAAAGCTCTTCCTTGCCCCCTGAAGCTAACTGCCAACAGTACTACTGTAATTTCAAAGAGACATTTCATAAGTAAGCACTTTTTTTTCAGGGCTTCCTTCTGAACTCTCCCCAGCTATTGAGGAAGAAGAGTCAAAGAGTGGCTTAGATGTCATGCCTAATATTTCTGATATACTGCTGCGCAAACTGCGGGTCCACAAGAGTCTCCCTGGAAGGTAAAATCAGGATGTGGGTTACAGAAGACCCTGTACGGAGTGGCCCCTGTGTTGGATTCTAGGTGGGACACAGAGGAACACCAGTATTAATTCTTGAACCCAGAAGGGCCAAAGTCCAATTGTCTAGATAGGGATAATGCATTCAAAACAAAAAGAATAATGAAAGGCCAGGCTGGGTGTTTTCAACTCAAAGACCCAGTGGGTTTCTTAGGTGGGCACAGCTCATGAAGGCATGAGGGTCACCAGAAGCTCATGGCAACAGAGAATGGACTTTGAGCCAGGAGTCATGGGTTTCAATCCCAGATACACCATTTACCCATGACTAGTTAAGTTTTCAAAAATTTTTTGTAGAGATAGAGTCTTGCTATGTTGCCCAAGATAATCTTGAACTCCTGGCCTCAAGTGATCCTTCTACCTCAGCCTCCCAAAGTACAAATAACATTTAAGTAACCAAATGAATGATTTGAAAGAGTAAAGTTGGTAGAAAGACCATGAAATAGGGCACATCTAGAGAATAGCATGGGAGTGGGACATTAGGTAGGAGGTCAAGGAAGGCCTCTGTGATAAAGTAATAATTTGAGATGTGCAAATGACAAATGACAAAAAGAAGCCACTCATGCAAGGGTTTTGGTAACATTTACAGAGGAAAAAATCATAATTTTAACAAATGGTGCTGGGACAACTGGATAGCCACATACAAAAGAGTGAAGTTGGACCCCTACCTCACACAAAACACACGAATTAACTCATAATGGATCATAGACCTAAATGTCAGAGAGAACACTATAAGACTCTTCAAAGAAAAAATGTAAGTCTTCATGTCTTTGGGTTTTCTAGATGCGGCACCAAAAACACAAAAGACAAGATTTTAAAAATAGATAGTACTTCCTCAAAATAAAAACTTCTGTGCTGCAAACAATGTCAAGAAAGTGAAAGGCAACCCACAGAATGAAATATTTGCAAATCACTTATCGGAAAAGGAACTTGTTTCTAGAGCATATAAAGAAGTCTTACAACTCAATAAAAAGATAACCAATTTTTCAAAATGGGGAAAGGATTTAAATAGACATTTCTTCAGAGAAGATATACAAATGGTCACATAAAAAGATGCTCTGTCCTTTTAGAGGCTCACAGTTCTGCCCCCGGGTACCTATGCTCATTTATGAGGCACAGTTATCTGTATCAGACACCAGACATGCCATGTGGCTCCTCTGCCTAAATCATACTTCTCTGAGTCCTCAGAGCTTCCCCCCGACCCCCACTTTTTTTTTTAAGGTGGGTATATTCTAACTGGGTGTGGTGGCTCACTCACCTGTAATCCCAGCACTTTGTAGGCTTGAGGCAAGAGGATCACTTGAGGCCAAGAGTTTAAGACCAGCCTGGACAACAGAGTGAAACTCTGTTTCTACAAAAAGAAAAAATAAAAGAAAAAATTAGCCAGGTGTAGTGGCATGCACCCATAGTCCCAGCTACTCTGGTGGCTGAGACAGGAGGATTGCTTGAAACCAGGAGTTCAAGGCTGCAGTAAGCCACCTCTGCAGTGATCCTGCCACTGCACTCCAGCCTGGGCAGCAGAGCAAGACCCTGTCCCCAAAAATAAATAAAATAAAAATAAGGTGGGTGTCTTCTATAGCAAAAAAGCAGAATGTTAGTCATTGAAATAGAAAAATGTTTGGTTTATAATTTATGAAAATACGTACATTTCACATAATATCCCAACAAACCCAGGAGTCAGAAACAAACTTGGCAAGTTTTGCCAAATCATTTAAATCACATGTGTATGCTGTAGATGACAGTTAAGGCAAGGGCCTGATGGGTGTGACAAGAACTGTAAGCATCAAACATCCCTGCAGCTGTTTGTCCCGTGTTCTGGACTCTGCTGACTTCATGGCCATGGGGTCTAGTCACCTCATCCTGACAGGAAGGCACTCATATCATTCCCTAGGGTGAGAACCAGCCCCTTGCAGAGATGGCTGACCCTTACCTTTGCTCTTGGGGTCCCTTCACACCCGTTCAAGAGAGGAAGCTGTGTTTCCTGAGAAGCTTATCAATGGCATGCTCTGTTGCCAAGTTCTGTGACGCTGGTAGGACCCCTCCCAAGCCTCCCCGCCCCAGCACAGGAAAGGGCCTGTGTATTATTTACATTGTCTGGGCTTCAGATGGGACCAGCTTTAGTTACCAGCAAGAGCAGCAGCAGCAGCAACACCAAGTGGATGTGCAGATGCAGGAACAGCCTATGGCTGGAGAGCCCTGGCTGTAGGAATGGCACAGAGGAGGAGCTGCTCAAAAGGACACCTCTGTGTCAGCTGGGGCTTTCTTGCCACTCTGTGATTCTAGCCATCAGAAGTTCTTGCTGTGGAGAAGAACCCTGGTCACTCTCTCCTACCATTTATTCTCTGGCCTGCATGCACCTTTGTCATGGCCCTCAGAGACTGAGGAGGGTGAGGCTTTGCAGACCTGGGTGGATATCCCCAGAACAACTATATGGCAACTTAGATGTGTGTGAGTTATAAAGTCTTTATCACAGGCATTTTCTTATTTCTTACAGCAAGGCTGTGAGTTCATAGTCAACATGAACAGGTCACATTTCCTGAGAGCCCACTGAGTGTGGATGCCATATATTTATGCATACAAACACATATACACATATACATGAGTACATATAGTGCTTATAACACCTCTGTAAGGTAGGTGATATGATTCCCATTTTGCAGATGAGCAAGCCCGGGCTTAGAGACATTAAATAACTTGTCCAAAGTCACAGAGATAGTTGTGGTGCTGTAAGAGTCAGTATCTCACAGGTGACAGAGCACAGGCAAGGGGACATTGCATCTTTTCCTTCTCACCAACACAGCTTACACCACCCCTGGAAACACATGGTCTGCTGGTCATTCACAGTCACCTTTGGGTCTACTGACTAGATTGCATAAAGTTCAACTGTGTGTTTTCTTTTTCACAGTGCCCCTCCACTCACTGAAAAGGAAGTTGAGGTAAGTGGCTCAAGTGTGTTATGAAATTTAGTGCCTGTGCTTGACTGGGCTTATTCAAAACATTTCTTCCTCCAGACTCTAGCCCTGACATTTTTAGACAAAAATGAGAAAGAGTGACTGTGGGATAATATGAACATTCATGACCAGCCCTCTTGAACCATGAGATCCCCATTCCCACGTCCGTTCATGGAAGATTTTGACAAATTTGGGCAGAGGGGAGAAGGTAGCTGGAAATTTTACATTTCTGTAAGGATTGTTTATATTCTTTAAATGTGCGACTTAGATACACAAAACCAGCTGGGAGCCTGTGGAATTGTTTCAAATTTATTTCAGAATTACTGAAAAATGATCAGATTTCAAGTTCTAAGCTTTGGTTTAGTGGGAAAGGGGGCTGGCCACCTCAGGGTTTCAGCTACAAGAATGCCAGCTCAGCGGAGCCAGGAAGCTGTGCTGTCAGCAATCCGGCCTTCCCCGATTCCTCACTGGGGCCTCCTTGTCCCAGCAGGGTTGTGAGAGAGCTGAGGGGAATCTGCATTTCATTCTGTGGTGGACAAAGAGAACTTATCAGAGGTGAGACAGTGAGAACTGCTGATGTGGACCAGATGAGCAGAGGAAGACAGACAGTATGAAGTATCTACCACAGATAGTATCAATAACTTGCACATAGGCATTGCACTTGCAGTCTATAACACACTCATAGCCATCCTTTCAGCCGATCCTCCCAGCAGCTCTGACAAGAAGCAAGAATCAGCACAAAAGAGAAAACTGAGTGAGTAAATAACCACACCAAGTTTCTAGATACTGTAGTTGGCAAAACCAAGACCTGGATCCAAGTGTTCTCACTGAATTCAGAACTTATTTTGTCACACTGCTGTTAAGGGGTAATCAAGGTATAGAAAATTAAGCATTGAGCATTATTCATAGACTTGACCAAGGCAGGGTAAGGCAGAAAATTTCCATCACTGGGCTATGAGTTCAAAGCCCACCCACTGACATTTGTGAAGCTGGGCCATGGGCGGTTTGTTTAATGTGCAAATGCTGACCGCAGATGTATATGGACACAGCTTTCAGCATGGTGGAAATGAAACAGGCTTTCAAATCAGATAGTCAGAGGTTAAATCCTGGCTCCATTACTCCCTGTGTCACCTTGAACAAGTTAATGATGTTTCTGGTCTTGGTCTCTTTACCCATAAACAGGTATAACAGTTCCCACCCCAGAGGGTTATTGTGAGATCACATGAATTTGTAGAGTGAATAGCAGTGCTGGCATATAGTAGATGCTCAACAAGGGGTAGTTTTCAATATTGCCATAAACATCATCATTGGGTCAATTCTGTGCCTTCAGTTCTGTATCTGGAGATGATTGCCTTCCATGGGCCATGTTACATGAACTTCAGAAGCCCCTGTGGTTACTAACCCCACAGGGTATAAATCTGCTACCACTCAGGGCAGATGATGGCTAAAAAATTGAAGACCATTGCTTCCTTCCTGAGTGACGTCCATCTGTCTATTTCTTCTCCCTAGTAGTTTCCTACTATTCTGGGAATTCCATGTATAACCAATACTACCTTTTCAAAGTCTGTTCATGCAGCCTGCAATTTTGGCATGAAATATTTATTTATTCCAGAAAGCTTAACCTAACAGAATCATACCTGGCCTTATTTAATATCCTGGCAGCTACTTAAAGCTTCTATCGATATACAATTTGGAATACTCGGGCTAGATGCTGGTTGAAGTTTGCTTTAAGTCACCAATGCTTAAATCTCACATGGAGTTTCTTTCAACACAGTATTTTCATGCAAAATCTCCAAAACCCCCTATGCAATAAATCCCAGCATAAATCCAAATGCTTACACAATTAGCTGTGCTGGCCTGAGTTTATCTAAATCCAGATACAGGATGTTATTTTCTTAAAATTCAGGGAAAAGTGAAGTGTTATTCTCTTCTTATTTTTTGGTAGAATACATTTGGCCCTCTAGTTCTGGGAAGGGCCCGGACCTTGGGTTACTGCTTTACCATCTTTTTTGTGGTTTCCTGTGAAGTGAGCATTTCACTTGCACATGGCTGCTTTGGCAGCTGGTTCCAGGGACTGCTGCAAAATGCTCGTACAAGGAACACACCTGTAGCCTTGTCCTCTGCAATAACTCCTCCTAGCACCTCTCTCACACTCTTGTTCCCAACAGAACGTGTTTGTACAACTGTCCTTGGCCTTTAGAAATGACAGCTACACTCTGGAATCTAGAATTAACCAGGCTGAAAGGGAACGCAACCTGACAGAGGAGAACACTGAGAAGGAACTGGAAAACTTCAAAGCTTCCATTACGGTAATTGTGGAGCCTGCTGTGAGGAATCCTTGGAGCAGGAACTGTCTCCAAGGGCCATACAAGGTGTCATCCTTCTCTCAGGTACCAAGTAGAGTCTCCTGAAGTGAAAAATTGAGCCAAGACTCTGACAGAGTGTTCCTCAGAGAGCTGGGGGGAACTGAGGCAGAGATCCCAAAGGCCTGGTTCCCTCAAGGCTGTGGGCAGGTCCTCCAAACCCATGGGAGCTTCTCAGAAGGGGGCAGGGTGGCCTGGGTATGACTCCTCCTTTCAGACCAGCCAGGGATAGTGTGTTCACATCGAGCTTCTCCAAGCACCAGAAGAAACTGTGGCCCAGGCCTGGCAGAGGCCACTTCTCTCAGCCTGGATGGGGCCCAGAGCTGGTTTCGTGAGAGCTGAGTCTAGGCTTGGTATGTGTCTTAGTGAGTTTGAGTTGCTGTAACAAAGGGCCATGGATTGTGTGGCTTAAATGGCAAACATTTATTTCTCATAGTTCTGGAGGCTGGAAGTCCAAGATCAGGGCACCAGCACGGTTGGGTTCTGGTGAGGACCCTCTCTGGCTTGCAGACTACCACCTTTCCATTATATCCTACGTGGTGGAAAGAGAACAGAACTCTCTGGGGTCCCTTTTATAAGAGCACTAATTACATTCACGGGGGCTCCACCCTCCTCACCTAATCACCTCGCCCAGGCCCCACTTCACTATCACATTGAGGAGTTAGGATATGTCCCCCCAAAAGTCAGCAGATGATTTTGTAGGGGGCACATTTAGCCCAGTGGTCCCCAACCCCTGGGCTAGGCTGCAAACCAGTACCGAACCATAACCAGGCTGCATAGTAGGAGGTGAGCTGACTGAGAGCGTGACCTGAGCTCCACCTCCTGTCAGATCAGCAGCAGCATTCCATTCCCGTTGGGTCATGACCCCTATTGTGAACCGAACATGCGAAGGATCTAGGTTGTACCCTCCTCATAAGAATCTAATGATCTGAGGTGGAATAGTTTCATCCCCAAACCATCGCCCCCACCAGGTTTGTGGAAAAATTGTCTTCCATGAAACTGGTCCCTGAGGCTGAAAAGGTTGGGGACTGCTGATTTACTCCATAACACTATTTGAGGACCCCAGTTGATGCTCCTACTCCTCTTCAGTCCTCAGCTTCACTCTGGCACCACTGTGAGCACCGGGAGACCTACCAGAAGTTGCTGGAGGACATCGCTGTCCTGCACCGCCTGGCTGCCCGCCTCTCCAGTCGAGCTGAGGTGGTGGGTGCCGTCCGCCAGGTGAGCCTCTCCAGCCCCCAGTCTTGCGGACTCTGCTCCACCTACATAAAGTAGAGCAATCACCCAAGCAGCGGCAACTACAGATACCACTTAGAGGTGGCTTCCTCTGGGCCAGGCATCCTATGTACATCATTGCAGTATTATTCAGAGTATTTTTGACAGATCACTGAACCCTCAAGGTGCTTTGTGGAAAAAGGTTTCTGTGAACGCACAAGTTTGGGTACTACTGCATGCTATCTTTCTTTCTTGGAAATTTCTAACACATTGGCCTAATCAAGGCTTTGATTGGAGGATAGTGGTGTCTAACACATTGGCCTAATCAAGGCTGTGGTGGAGAAGGCTGGTTCACTTTACCTACGTAGTTCCCAAACATATTTAACTGAAGAATTCCCCCCACAGCCCTCCATTTTATTTTTCTCAAAAAATACCTATTCAACTCCCATGGAGCTAGTATTTGGCAAAACATGCTTTAGGAAAACCTGCTTTGTCTCATTAAATCCACCCAGCAACCCTATAGATATCCTGTTTCTCAGATGAAGATGCAGAGTCTCAGAAAGTAAAAGCACTAGTGAGTGGCGGAGTGGGACACAGGCCCAGGTCTGGCTCTCTCTTGGCCCCTTTGAAGTCCTGAACCACAGAGAGCCCTGCCCTGGCCCTGCATGTTTTAGCAGGAGCACACTGCCTGAGTTCCAATCTGGGCTCCACCCTTCATTCGCTGTGTGACCTTGGGCCGCTTACCGAGGTCTCTCTGCTTCAGTCTTTTCAAGTATAAAATGAGGATGGTCACAGTATTTCCCATAGGGGGTTGCTGCCGTACTTGTAAAGACTTGTAAAGCGTTTGGATGTTGTTATTATGTTGCTATGACATGAATATATGTCCTGCTGCTCTGGTTACAAGAGAGGAGGTTCTTGGGGTGGTGCAGCCCTGAGCAGTTCCTGTTAAATAAAAGGACCTGCGGCTGGGCGGTGCCACCCTGTGTCCTTCAGGACAAGAACACCTGACTCAGCAGTGGTGCCCAGGAAGTCACTCCAGCTGGGAGCAGCAACACAGGAGGACTCTAGGGAAGTGGCTGGTCTCAGCCATGCATGGCTGTGGGACCTGTTCCTGCAAAGCCACTGGGTGTGTCCCTCTGTGGCCAGGCAGGGCCTGAGCTAGATCCTCTGAGGGATCTAACCAGGGTATGAGCAGAAAGAAATTGTTCTCATTGTGTGCAGGCTTCCCAAAGGTGTGCCTAAGCCCAACTGCCACTCATGCCATCTGCTCCCTTCTCCAAATGGCTCCCTCGTCTTGGCTTCTATGCCTCAGTCTTCGCCTTCCTCTCTGGCTCCACTGGGCCAGGTCAGGCTTCATTCGGTCTTTCCGTGCTGCTCTCACTGCCACCAGTCTCACTCCCTTGAGTCCCATCTCTATCTGTGACCTGATTATGTTACTCTCTTACTTTAAGGGAGATATTCAATGGCTTCCCTTTTCCTTCAGAGTAAGTTCAAGTTCCTTTGTCTAGCATTCGAGGTCCTTCACAACCCAGACTTACAAACTGACCCAACTGCTTGCTGATTCCTACAGAGGCAGGAGACCTGTAGTGTCTGGGCTTTCTGGGCAGCCCTGGTTTATGTCGATTGTCCCAGCACAATTTGTCATAGTGCCTTTCTTCACTCTCCAGAGGACTCCTGTCCAGAGGATGAAACCTCATCTACATATAAGCCCTGTGCTTCCCTGCCTCTAGAATCCTCTTAGAGTTCCCTGGCCTGAATGCTCTGTCCCTTCTGCCCTTGTCTATGTGTTCAGATGCTGCTCACATTCTATATCCACTTCATTCCATCTCCATGAAGCCTCCCCTGACCTGTTCTCTGCAAGCAGAAACAACTCTCCTCTGCCTCTCATCTCCTGCAGTGTAGTGGCTGTGTTTTTCTCATTCTCCCTGAGTGCAGGTGCTGAATCCACCTCTCAGCTCAGGCAGAGTCTTGTCCCTGTATCCTTTTGATTCTCCTAGCCCAGACCCTTGGGCTTGGTCAGAGCAAATAAGTGCCAATGGAGCCTTTCCTCCAGTGGCCTCATGTACTCACACACTCCATCCCTGCAGGAAAAGCGCATGTCGAAAGCAACAGAAGTGATGATGCAGTATGTGGAGAATCTAAAGAGGACGTATGAGAAGGACCATGCAGAGCTCATGGAGTTTAAAAAGCTTGCAAATCAGAATTCAAGCCGCAGCTGTGGCCCCTCTGGTAAGGACCTAGGCTTCTGCTCCATCTTGGCCCTACAAGGTAGACTTCCAAGAGCTCTTGGCTAGGATTAGAGCTGTCAGAGCAGCCCCATGACTTATTTCCAGTTGAGCAGCACCCCTGTCCAGTACTGTCCACAGGGGCCTCTCAGCAGCTCCTTCAGTGGGCCTGGCAGGGCAGTCTGGAACCAGGAAACATGAGCATTCCCAAAGTGACTTCCTAACTCCCAAAGCAATAAATCACAGTGGCTGACCATGGATACAAAGCCCACAGGCTACTAGAACTCTTGGACTTATAGCGTCTGAGAGTGACCCTAGACCCTGTAAGTCTGTGTGCTTTGGGACCCCCTTTTAGGCAGCACATGCTAAGGAATTTGGGCTTTATTCTGGAAAGCATTAGGGATCCAGCCAATGATTTTAATCAAGAAAATGACTTGATCATATATGTAGCTTAAGAAGATTCCCTTGAACTATGGTGTGGCAATTACATTACTGGGACAAACCAGGGACAGAAAACTCCATGAGGATGTTCTTGCAACAGTCCAGGTGAGGGGCGAAACCTGGGCAGCTAGGGTGGCGTGAGAGTCTGGCTGAAGATGTTATGGAGAAAAACAGCAGACTCATGGATAAGACAAATGTTTCAAAGAAATATTCTTGTTTAGAAGTTCTATATGAATTGCTATAGGAGCACAGAGGAGGGCCCACCTGATTCTGCTTGAAGGGAGACAAGGAAGGCTTCAAAGAGGGATGGTATCTTGGTGTTTTAAAGTAAAAATAGGAGTTCTCCAGTCAATAGAGGAAGATACATCCCAGGTGGAGAAACCAGCATGGACAAAGGTGTGGAGATTGGGGGTGAAAAGAAGATGAAACAAGCAATTTTCCATAGTGGCAGTGTCGGGGTGTGGTAGTGACAGGTTGAAAGTTGAGACTTGGTAGACCAGGGCCACATGCCAGGCCATGCTAGCAATTTAAACTTCTAGGCAATGGGGAGTCAATGGTAAGTTTATACCTCATGATGTAATCAGGCTTTATTTTTAGATTATTCTGACTTCAGTGGACAATATATTGGAGGTGTGCAAAAGCTGAGGTAAAGAGAGACACAGTAGGAGACTCTTTCTCAGTCCAGCAGGAAGAGGTTGGTGCCTTGGACCAGATATCTCTGTGGGCACTGTCAGGGTCTAGACTCTGGCTGATGAGGGTGGCCAGCAGGAGAAAACAGACCTTTTAGCAACAGGAATCCCTGTGGAATGCAAACATCTGTGTTACCAAGAGCTGCAGAAGGGAAAGTACAGAAAGTATAACAGATGGAGAAACCTTTATAAACAGGAGGTTTCACAAGTTTCCTGGAGAATATCAGTGACACGTCCCAGAGTCCAAAGGCAGCATGCACACATGCTCCAGACTGTCTGCTTTGGATCTGTCAGCAAGGCTCCTGACCCACATGCACCTGGGCTTCTAACAAACCATTTTCCGTCAGTGTTGGAAGCTGGGGAAGTTGCCGTCAAAGGAATCCTGATGCCATGGGCTCCTACATTTATTGCTGCACAAGGCCTCCTGCAGACTACGTTGTCTAAGATTTATAGGATAAGCAGTTACCCATGAGTCTCATTCATTCATTCTACAGACATTTACTGAGTACCTTTGGTTTGCCCTATATAATACTGGAATATAGAGGTAAAGGGCACACAGTCACAGACCCAAAGGAGCTCCCAACCTGTGGGAAGTCAAGGCAGTGTAGCCAGTACTATGACAGAAGAAAGCAGACTTCCAAGGAGAACACACGACAGAGTCCCATATTCAGTCTAGGAGGATGATAAAACGCTTACCATAGCAAAGGTCAACGATAGCTGTACATGTTTTTCCAATATTTGTTTCCACTCTAGTTGTTCTTCCAAGCTATACCTCAGCTTGGGCTAGGCAGAGGGGTCATAACCACTCAGCAGGTGTTTCCATAAGACACTCTATGACTGTTCCCTAATAGTGTTTGTGTCTTAAGCCTTTTATACAACCTCTGCAATCTTTGTCTATGCCTGGGGTTTTGAAGACTACAGTAAATAAAATATCCCTGATTTCAAGGAAGGTGATATACATTTTTTTAAAAAATATGTTTCTTTCTGAATATGAAATTTACCAATTGTCTGCATTTTGGATTATTTCCTTAATGTAGATTTCTAGAAGTATAAATACTAGCTCGGGGAAAGAAATTTTTTAAGGCTCTTAAAGCAAATTGTTTTCAAATAACCCATTTATGTTTTCACTGAATGGGTTACAATACTCAATTCACTGTGCCATTGACACCATTCTTGTTCTTTCTTTTTGTAAGTATCCATGACTTCGATAGGCCAAAATTGTGTCTTATCTTACTGGTTTAATTGTATTTCTTGGCCTTTCCAAATGTTTATGGAACATTTGTATTTCTACTTTTAAAAATTCTGTATTTATGATCTTTGCCCACTTGTAAGCTTGGTAGTTTACTAATGTATATGAACTCTTCACATGTAAAGAATATTCTCTGGTTCTGCTGTTTTGGCTGACTGGAAAACTTGAAAATCTTTTGACCACAAGCACTTAGAAATTTCTGCTGGACAAAATAAAGCAAACCTATGTCTAAATAGCTGAATCCACAAGAAAAGAAATTGAAATACCCAGATACAAGAAAAGAAAAGAGAACTGAAACCAAGCTGACCCTGCAGCTTCCTTGGGGACAAGTGGCAGCCTCAGTTATCTGGGAGCTGAGCTTTTACACTTGCCTGTGATCTGAGACAAGGCCTGGAACACCTATGGTAGAGAGTTGATACAGATTCCCACAGAAAGTTAAGGCTGTCCAAAGACTAGATCCTCAGATGGAATTTGGATAAGGAAAAATAATAATCACCAACCAGCAGAGAAACAAGGAAATTTCTTTCACCCTGGGCTCTAGTAGGAAAAAACACTTTCTCCTTCCTCATAGGAAAAGTACATACTCACAAAGTGACAGCAGTGATGATGCAATATGCAGAGGATTTGAAAAGAACAGCAAGATGGTGCCTCTAAGACATGTTAGAAATAAGTAGAAAAGCACTCTGGAGAGACAGATGCTGCACCCAGACACACAGGATTCCTCTAATAAAGCTTCACTGAAGATGACTTCACAACCTAAAATTATAAAATACGCAAGAAAACAATTCATCATGAACAAAAATCATCAGGTACACCAAAGAATAGGATCATATCCTAAGAACCTCGGAAAATAAAATGATCTAATAATTTTTTTAAAGATAAGCTTAAAATTATTAGGGGTAGCTGGGTACAGCGGCTTACGTCTATAATCCTAACACTTTGGGAGACCAAGGTGAAAGGATTGCTTGAGGCCAGGAGGTTGAGACCAGCCTGGGCAACAAAGTGAGACCCTGTCTCTACAAAAAATAAAAAAAAAAAGCAATTAGTTGGATGTGGTGGTGGGCACCTATAGTTCTAGCTTCTCAGGAGGCTAAGGTGGGAGGATCGCTTGAGCCCAGGAAGTCGAGGCTGCAGTAAGCTGTGATCGTGCCACTGCACTTCATCCTGGATGACAGAGTGAGACCCTATCTCTAACTTAAAAATTATTGGAGACATAAAAGAATGGATCAAAAACAGAGTAAAAGAAAACAGTTATCAAAGAAGAATAAAATAGAACTTCTCAAAGTGAGGGGAATAAAGTCACGGAAATTAAAAACTCACGAGTTTAGGTGTGTTAGTTACTATATTTGAGGCTATTCTTCATTATTCCGGATCTCCTTCTGGGCACATTTTCCCATCCCCTTAAAGTCACAAGGCAAGGCCATGGGACTTGCTTTGGTGAATGAAATGTGAGTAGAAGGACGTATCACATCTGAACCTAGGCCTTCAAGAACTAGTATGCAGTCTGCCCTGCTTCTTCTCCTAACGTGATAACCATCATTGCTCCAGAATACTAGAAGGCCAGTATTAGGCTGAGTCCAGAATGAGGAAACACTGAACCAAGCCTGCTACAGACTCAGAAGTAAATGGGCATGTAGCATAAGCAAATCACATCTTCCTTGTTATCAGCCACTGATACTTTGGAGTTGCGTATTATTACTATGCTATTAAACTAGTATAACCTAGCTTATCCTGATTGATTATAACATTTAAATCAAACTGGGCACAGCTGAAGAAAAATTAGTTAACTTGAAGATAGGTTTGAGGAAGTTACCCAATGTACAGTTCAGAGAAATAAATTGATTAAAATTATGAAAGAAGCATTGAGATATGGGATATAGAATGTAGAATGAGAAAGTCCCAAATACATTTATTAGGCCACCCTTAAGGGGAAAGCCAATGAGAGAAAATATTCCAAGAAAGAATGGCTGAGGATTTTCCAGAACTAAGGAAAGTCATCAATCATTGGATTCAGAAAATATAGTGAATTCCAACCAGGAAAAATAAAACACACCAAAGAGAAACTACAGAACAGTACAGACAAAGGGAAGATCTTAAAAGTCATCAGAGAGAAGATTATTTACAAAGGAATGACAATTCTCAATGGCAATAGTAGAAGAAGACAGTGGAATAAACTCTTAAAAGAACTAAGAGAAAATAATGGTCAACCTAGAGATAACACAAATGGCTAAGATACCATGCAGGACTGAGGGCTTGGTAAAGACCATTTGGAGACAATTGAGAAAGTTTACCTCTCACAGACCCTCGCTGAAAGAACAACTAGAGGATGTACCTAAGGAAGATTGAAATTGAATTCAAACACATGCTCACAAATGTTCATTGCAGCACTTTTCACAATAGAAAAGACATAGAATCAACCTAAATGCCCATCAATGACAGACTGGATAAAGAAAATATGGTACATATACACCATGGAATACTATGCAGCCATAAAAAAGAATGAGATCACCTCTTTTGCAGGAACATGGGTGGAGCTGGAGGGCCTTATCTTTTGCAAACTAACACAGGAACAGAAAACCAAATACTGCATGTTCTCACTAAGAAGTGGGAGCTAAACATTGAGTACATATGGCCACAAACAAGGGAACAACAGGTACCAGGGCCTACTTGAGGGTAGAAAGTAGGAGGAGGGAGAGGAACGGAAAAAATAAATACTGTCTACTATGCTTAGTACCTGGGTGATGAAATAATCTGTACAACAAATCCTCATGACAAGTTTATGCACCTGCACATGTACCCTGAACCTAAAATAAAAGTTAAAAAAAAATTGAGCTCAAAAGAAACAAGTAGGATACACGAAGGAATAGTCAACAAAGACATTTGTAAACATGTAGGTAAATCTAAATAAGCACTCTCTGTAGAAATCAACAAACATAATGAATAATTTAGGAATACAAAAGCAAGGTGAGATAAAAATACTGGAAAGCAATATAATTAAGAGGGAGGGTTATTATTTTAAGGTTTATTCAAGAAAAGAATAGAGATCTTGTTTAATTTTAAAGTTAAAGTCAATATGTTCAAAAGTTAAGAGGACATGCTGAAGGTTAAAAATAGAATGTATAAGTTCCAAACAAATGTGTAGGGTGGGAGGAGGGGTGGAAAAAGTCAATGAATAAAACAAATAGAAAATATAAAATTACATGGTAGAAATAAATACAAATATATTAATCACAAGAACTATAACTAGTATAAACCTATTGGTTAATAGAGAATCTCAGATTAGATTATAAAAAAACAGGCCACGCATGGTGGCTCATGCCTGTAATTCCAGCACTTTGGGCAGCCAAGGCAGACAGATACTTTAAGCTCAGGAGTTGGAGACCAGCCTGGCCAACATGGCAAAACGCTGTTTCTACTAAAAATACAAAAATTAGCCAGACATAGTGGCACACATCTGTAATCCCAGCTACTCGGGAGGCTGAGGCACGAGAATCATATAAACCCAGGAGCCGAAGGTTGAGTGAGCCAAGATCGTGCCACTGCACTCCAGCCTTCGTGACAGAGGGAGAGAGTCTCAAAAAAAAAACAGCTATGTGCTTTTCAAGAGACACACCAAAAATACATGGATATGAAAGAGAGAGAGATGCAGGCTAAATAATATTGGTCAAACTGAATCAAATTGAATTGAGCTAGCAAATACCTGCCTCTGAAAGTACTCGGGTGTTTCCCAGTAGTAGTAGTATTCAGGCACGAAGCTAAACATATTACATGAGTTATATCACTTAATGTACGTAGTAAGGAGAAGAAAATCCTGGGGTGGTAGCTTCCTTTGTTCTGAGTCATTTGGTAGGTAACATATTGAAACTACTTCTGTCAGCAAGTTTTCATTTTTTACTGGCACCACACCTTCCTTGCTCATAGTTTCTCTGACTGTACATCCTTGAACGAGCATAAAATAACCCAATAAGTCTTGGTATTGCTGAGTAGTTGTCATACACTATCTAGGGTGTTATGCAGAGTGTGTTTAGTGGGGTCAGATAAAGATCAGAGGTCCAAGACTGGGGCTTCCTATAGTGAGAAGCGGAGTTAGGATAAAGGTTTTGTCCAAAAAAAACCTCCACTCTGCAGCCCAATCTCAAAGGATGAAGTGCCAAACTCAGTGTCCCCAACACCCAGATCCTTGGGCTATCCCTTGAGGGCCAGTTCTGGCTCATAGATACCATAGCCTAGTTTCTGTTTCCTGCTGGTGCCTAGTCTGAAACTTACTTGTGTTCTCTTCTCTGCTCCCTCCTGCTGCAGAAGATGGGGTCCCTCGCACGGCACGGTCCATGTCCCTCACGCTGGGAAAGGTATGCATGTTCAAGGAATACCAGGGCTCCTGGAAAGAGTATGACAGAAGTTTCCATGGTCACCCAAACAATCATTCATTCTGGGATCCATGGATACCAGAGAATCTCTGAACAGAGTTTCTATTTGGCTTCCCACAGTCTCAAGTTTAGCCTCTGACATCTTACCTTTCTTGCTCGTGGTTTCCTTAACTATGTATACGTGCCTTAAATCAACATGAAATGATCATAAGCCTTCATATTGCTACAGGCAGCTTTAATACAGTCTCCAGGGTGTTACCCAGAGACTGTGGGGTCATTTCCATTCTGTATCTCCAAGATCTCATAAGCTAAAATAGAACAGATTGAGCGTTCACTCACCACCAACAGAAAATTTGGGTCAACTTTGGCCACTCTCTCCACACCAATTCTATCATTGCTACTGCAAAACCAAAATATCCAGTGAATGCCATTTCAGCATTAGAAATGAGTAGGTTTTTTTCCCAAGCCCTTCTGAATTATGGCTATTGCTACCTCCAAGACAATGAGCCTGGTCACTTCTCTCCCCACAGAATATGCCTCGCCGGAGGGTCAGCGTTGCCGTTGTTCCTAAGTTTAATGCCCTGAATCTGCCTGGCCAAACTCCCAGTTCATCACCCATCCCCTCCTTACCAGCCTTGGTAAGTATGATGATGCCTGCCTCCCAGCATGGAATAGTAAAATAACCTTTCCTTCACACTCAGTCCTAGGGGGGTGACCAAATGGGGGCAGGGTCAACAAGGAGAGGAAATTTCCAGAATAGAATCTGAGTGATGGCTCAAAAACCCAATATAGACCAGGCTGCATGTATTCTACTACTCTGGGAAGTCCTACTGCCCTTGAGCATGGTATTGGCAGCTCAGCGTTCTTTGCAAATGATAACTCTTTTTGTGCTTACACCACAATCCGCCAAGGTGGTTATAATTTTTTTCTACTCTGCAGTGGGCTTAAGTAGCTGAAGTTTGTAATGTGTGATAGGTGGTAGAACAGCTTTGAACCCTAGGTTCTCTGTTTCGGGAGCCTGAGTTCTTCAACCCATTGTTCTCCTGCCTCAGTTCATTGTAGCATTGTTCATAACAATGAAAAGCAGGAAACAACTCCGTGTTCACTAATAAGAGACTGGTTAAGCAAATGGATATCCCTATAAGGGGTTTCTGTAGAATGGTCCATAACTTATTATGAATCAAGAGCAAGTAAAATAGGATATACAAAGCCTAGTGTATAAACAGTATAATTCTGTTTTGTACTTTTTAAAAGAGTATGTTTCTCTGCATAGACAGAAATTTCTGGTAGAAGATACGTGAAACAGCTAATAATGGTTATCTCTAGGCAATGGTAAAATAGTTCATTTCTATTTTCTTCCTGATGCCTTTTTATATTTCTATAATACGAATATATTAGTAATATACCGGAAAAATACATTTCCATTTCTTTTAGGCAAAGACAGTTTGGATATAACAAAATATTTTCTGTATCCCAGACCTTTGTGCATCTGGCTAATTCTCTCTAATTCTTTCTTCAGTGGTTTCTCTATCCCCTGCCTATGACTAGCACTACCCTATAAGGAAACAATCTGATTGTGTAAGCAATTGGAAATTCAAGCTCTATGTAATACCAATGGGTGGTACTCACTGTTTCCTGCCTCAAGCATTTCAATCATGTATGAAATCAACCTAAACTCCCAAATTACCCACTAAAATAGAACAACCTGAAAAAAATGTTTAAGGATATTGGAGAGGACTGGTTAGTGTGTTTTAACAGATCTATTTCCCATATTTTGCCTAAAAGCATAAATTTATTTTCCAAATATATATTCCTTTAGACTAGGGGCTGGCAATCAGGGCCATAGATTAAAAACCACACAGGGTACTTTTAAAACATTCTTCCCCCAGGCCCCACACCAAGATTCTGGAGTGGATCAATACTTTTTTAAAACCTCCCCCAGGTGATTCTAATGTGCAGCCAACATTGAGAACCATTACTTAAACCAAATCCATTGCAACAACACAACGTGGAAATCCTGGGAACATATTGTAATGAAATTTCTGATTGAGCTTTCAATAGTGACTGGCATCTCTTGAGAATTGTACCTGGAGCTGTGTCTCTCGGGACAGTGATGGGCTTGTGAGACTCTATCACAGGGAGCCTGGGACCTGCACTTGTAGGAGGCCCACTGGTGTTCAGTCACAGTCAGTAAACAGGACAGAGAAAAACTGATGGCTCCTCTCCAGAATGGAGCCTCAAGATGTAACCTCTCCTCTTCACTTAAGGAAACTTAGCAGAGGCGAAGGAAAAGGAGCAAGCTGCGTGTGCCGCAGAGGAAAGGAATGCTGAGGAAAGGAGGACAGGGAAGTCCCGAGGGAAAGGGCCAAGGTCTGGGCTCAGATGAAGATTGGAAAGTGGGGGCATGGAGGAAAAAGGAGAAGCAGCAGCCCCCCTCCCAGCATCATCAGAAACCCAGCAGCTCTGGCTTCTTCCTTGCATAGCACACCCTCAGTTCTCTGTCTTCTGTTTTTCATTCAGTCGGAATCACCCAATGGGAAAGGCAGCCTACCTGTCACTTCAGCACTGCCTGCACTTTTGGAAAAGTAAGTTTGTTGATTTTCCTCTTTGCTTCAGGGATCCCTCAGGAAAATTTCCCCATTTTACTTTCCTTCCTCCCATTTTTATCCCCAAAATGCAGTGGAAAGCAAATTAAGTTTTAAGGGAAATGAATGAGAGTTTGAGATCCACAAAGATTTCAGAATCCGCTTGCAAGATTCTTGAACCGGGAAGATGCCCTGACTGAGGCCAAGTGTACCCAATCTGAGAAAGCCCAGAGAAGACTGGAGCCTTCTCTGCCAGTTGGGATTCTTTGGGCTATAGACAAAAGAAAGCCCCAACTCAATGGGACTTAGTAAGTCCAGAGGTAGAGCTGCTTCTGGTACGGCATAGCAGGGCTCTAGCTCAGCATGCCTATAACTTCCTTGCCTCTGGCCATGTTGTATGTTAACTTCATCGTCAGGATTGTGGCAAACGGCAGGTAGTTCCTGGCATCCCCTCCAGACAGGACAATACCTAGAGGAAGAAAGGGACTGTTTCTTGCCGTGTTCCTTTCCTAGGAATAAACCTAGAAACCTTTCACCAGTCTTCCCTATTATCTCATTGACAAATCTGGAAGGAGGTCCCTTTCTAAAAGAATCACTTTGGGAATGGGATTGTCATCATGGGATTTACACTATTCCCTGGGGTTGGTGAGAGGGTCAGCTTCCCAAAAAGCAAAATGACTCCATGAAGAAGAGTAAATTCCTGTGCAGAATCATGTTGCTGTTGGGAACTAGGAAGGAAAATGCATATTGGATTAGCAGCCATCAGTGTCTGTTATTTTCTAGGCATCTGTGCAATGTGCAGATCTTTTCATCCTCAGCCAGAGTAAGGCAGGCTGTTTCTATGCACTCAGAGGACTTCATAGATTACTTTTCAAATTCTGTCATTTGCTTGCTGAAAAACATCTGGATCACACCTGCTGCCTCTCAGAATTTTCCCCTTGTGTCTTTTCTCACTTGGTAGAACATATACCTTATTCTTCCTTCTTTCTTGCCTCAAGACAGCTTGAGTCCTTCATTTTTCTTTGCTGTCAGAAAAGTTTTGCTATCTGGCCGGGAAAGTGTATGTTGGGACCCTTTTCAATACAGACAGGCTCCCACCTCCAGACCCAGCCTGTTTCCTACATCTCTCATTATGTGCAGCCACCAGCTTATCACCCAGTGATTTGTCCCCTGTTAGTCTTGAAGTTTGCCCAGCATTTCTTCTCTTTACCACCTCACCCCCATAAGCTCACAGGTCCTTCGTGTTATAGAAGGTCTCTTGGGGTCTCTCTCTCTGTCTTTTCTTGATCACTACAGGGAAATTGTCAAGAGGTGACACAACCACCACCATGTGGACCACGTGGAAGTGACTGAGTTTACAGAAACTTACCAAGTCCCTAGAGTCATAGGGCCTCATCCAGGGTCTCTGAATCTCTCCAGAAATGGTCACCTGATGCTCTGACTGAGAAACCCACTAAAATTCTCCTTGCCAACCTTCCCTTTGGGTGCACGAATCCCTACTTCAGAGAACCCTCAACTCTAGCCCCATTCCCAACTCTAGGCCTGCAAAGCCACTCAAGGCAGAAGATCTCTGCAACAGACTCTAATCATGACAGAGCAGAGCCTGAACTCTGTAGAACTTATGCCAGGGCAGTTGAGCACTTCTGTCCAAGGCAGTGGGGATCATGAAAACATGAATTATCCTTGGTAAGGGAAACTGAGGTACAAAATTGGAGACAATAAGCAGCAGCCCCAAATTAGGAGCATCAATGGGTAATGATCAATAGTGCCATCACCTTTCCAGGGGTTTATAGAACCTGAAGAGATAGGGACAGAGTGGGAATTAAGGCAAGTCAAGCACACTGGGGTTGACTCTCCAGGTGGGAATATACCCATGTAAGAATGGTTGGAAAGAGGGGAGGGCATCTTCAGATTAAGAGGGGTTCAGGATGAACAACAGCTTCCCCTTCTGGATTTCTCAAAGATGTTAAGTGATTTCCATTTAAAACTGGAAACATGGCCAGGCCTGGTGGCTCACACCTGTAATCCCAGCACTTTGAGAGGCCGAGGCAGGTGGATCACAAGGTCAGGAGTTCAAGACCAGCCTGGCCAAGATGGTGAAACCCTTGTCTCTACTAAAAACGCAAATAAATAAATACATAAATAAATAAAAACTAGAAACATTTACTTGATTCCCAATGGACTAACAATGAGACAATATATGAGTAAAAGTGAATTCTTATCTTCTGTCCTATACACAAATACTTAGTCAATTCTAGCTGCCCTTGCCATATTGTGAAAGAGAAATAATGTGTTATAGTTTAATATACATTGCTTCAGAGATTGTTGTATTCAGCTTCGTATTAAAATGATTTCACCTTTCCTAAGCATACAGTGACGAAGCAGGAAGGGTGCTGGCTAAGCAAAGGATAAGAAGATCAAATACCCTGAGGCTAGTTTACAGATAAATACTTGAGAGCTGATTACACTGCTCCATGAGATTTCAGAGAATGCTGAGCCTTGTTCTTGGAGGTCATTTCGTAATGAACACTCAACAAGGGCCTAGAAACCTGTAGACTTAAACATATGAGTGGAGAGTGATATTTAAAATTAGTCTTGAAGAGAAAACAAAAGCCCAAGAGCAGTTCTGCAAGTAGAAATAGCTATGTAATTGTAGTCTTTTGTTCTTTCATTCCTTTAACAATTAATCCCCAAGGGCCAGGCACATAATATGTACTCAGGGAGCTCACAGTCTAGCGGGAAAGACAGATGGGAAGCAGCCTATTCTAATACAACACGACGGGTGGGATCGTAGGAAGTGTAGGTTGCTAAGGGAATGACGCAGCAGAAAATGAGCACCTAACCCGATTTTGGTGTAAGGTTGGGGGAAGTGGGGAAGTAGGGGGAAGAGGGAGTTTAGGAAATGATTCCCCTTAGCTGGGCAGTGGCTCACGCCTGTAATCCCAGCACTTTGGGAGGCCAAGGCGAGTGAATCACTTGAGCTCAAGAGTTTGAGACTAGCCTGGGCAATGTAATGAAACCCCATCTCTATAAAAAATATAAAAATTAGCCAGGCATGGTGGCATGCACCTGCAGTCCCAGCTACTCGAGAGGCTGAGGTGGGAGGATGACTTGACCCCAGGAGGCAGAAGTTTCAGCGAACTGAGATTGCACCACTGCGCTGCAGCCTGGAGCCTGAGCAACAGAACAAGACCCTGTCTCAAAAAAAAAAAAAAAAAAAAAAAAAAAAAAAAAAAAAAAAAAAAAAAAAATTTCCCTCTAGGAACTTACTTTTAAAGTAAGATCTAAAGGGTACATAATTAACTAGGTGACCAGGAGGTTAACAACATTTCAGGCTTTGTCCATGTGACAAAGTATGGAGTATTCAAGGAATGATGATAATGATAAGGATGACAATGATAACCAACGACAATGATAACCGATGACAATGGTAATTACTGTTGACTATTTACTGCACTGTTGACAATGGCAATTACTGCTAACTATTTACTGCACCTCGTTTTATGCCAAGTGCTTTACTAATTGCTTTGTATTAAGAATCTCAGTTAATCCTCACAGTAATCCCATGAGGTAGGTATACTATTAATATCTCTGTTTTATAGATGAGGAAACTGAAGCTCAGAGAAATCGTCACTTGCCTGAGGTTACAAAGCTGGTAGATAGCAGAGCACATGCCCTTACCCTTTTAATAGACTGCCTAACTGGAAGGATAAAACGAAGTTCAGTGTGACCATAGAGAAGAGGATGAATTTAAGAGCTATTTTTGAAAGAGCCTGGTGACCGACTGGGCATGGAGTGGAGAGCAGAGTTGGGGTGAGAGACAGGGTATGCGTGGAACCGTTCACAGAGGGATCAGCAAAACCAGGATGTAGATGATGCACAGGGTTAGTGTCAAAAAGGGGTTATTATGTTAATGTAGCACAGAGCAATTTTAACTGTCTAAAACTAGCCATGTTTCTATACTCTTGAAGCACCCAGGGTAAATTCCTTAAAGATTTCATAGGACGCTAAATTTGTACAGTCAGCAACTCCCCTTTGCTGGTGGTATTTTGGAGTGAATTCCCCCCCCCCCACTGCCACCACCCCAATAAACTTGTGGAGGACCCCAGGTATCTAGGACTGAGTAACGGGGAGTAAGGAAGCTTGGGTTCCCTGTGCTGGGCTTGTCAGAGGGAACCATGGCAGTGGGGGTGACTTGGAAACATTGCTGAGCCCAAGAAGATATGCCCATCACAAAGGATAGTAGTCACTTTCAAATATTGTTTTCCACATGGGAAAAGTTGAATCTAATATACCTGCCTGCCCAAAAACATATTTTGACTAACTAGTTCTTCACATTACTGAGAGCTGAGCACAATGACAAACATTTTTGACCTGGTGCATGTGTGAGAACAATGAGCCTCATTTCCATGAATCATCTCAAAGAAAGCACATAGGATTTCAGGCAGGGGACAGATGCCAAGATCCATGAGCGTTTGGGCCAGAAATCCGTAGGGTAGGCACAGGCTGTGCTCAGCTCCAGTTTACAGCCATGATTACAGATTTCTTTAGCCCAACCCAAACACTGGGTTCTCAGGAAATAACCATTTACAGAGAGGACTTGTGCCTTTAAAAACATTCCTAGGTAGGGACTGGATAAGTCATAGTGAAACCGATGCAACTTGACAGGCACTTAAAGGTACCCACTGTGTGCCAGGCACTATTCTGATCCAAACACAGTCCTCCTTCCTATGATTACAGTCATATGCAGGTATCTGAAACATCAGTGCCCTCCCTGTGAGTCATGATGTCACAGAGGTGTGGTTGCAGAATAAAGGGAGAGAGAGGGCCAGGTGCGGTGGCTCACACCTGTAACACCAGCACTTTGGGAGGCCAAGGCAGGTGGATCACTTGAGGCCAGGAGTTCGAGACCAGCCTGGCCAACATGGTGAAACCCCATTTCTACTAAAAATACAAATATTAGCCAGGCATGATGGTGCACTCCTGTAATCTCAGCTACTTGGGAGGCTGAGGCAGGAGAATCGCTTGAACCTGGGAGATGGAGGTTGCAGTGAGCCAAGATCATGCCACCACACTCCAGCCTGAGTGACAGAGCAAGACCCTGTCTCAAGAAAAAAAAAAAAAAGGAGAGATCAACTTTAACCAGAGGGTGTGGGGGAGGGGAGAACACCCGCAAAGGTTTCACAGAGGAGAAGGCATTTGAGCTTAGTCTTAAAGATGCTTAGGGAGAAACTTCCAGATAGTTAGATAAGATATTTAAAAAACTACAAGCTCAAGTCAGAGGTCAGGAGAGGACAGCAAACATTTTACATATTGTGTTTTCCCCACTTCCCACCCTACCCACAACCCCTCCACTCCCCTCTACCCCACACACACACATTAAACAAAGGCCCTCCCAACCACTTACACTCTAGACAAGCAGTCTTGAAAAGAGGGACAGCATAGAAGCCACAGTCCAGTCTGAGGGCAGAAAGGGCTTCACTCACCAGAGTGAAAGGAAGAGACTTCTATTGAAAGAAAGGCAGGGGTTCATGGGGGCTGGAAAGTCCATCTTGACACAAAGGTAGAAGACCAAGATGAGAGTCCCAGCACCAATAACGTGAATTTAGGCAAGTCACCTAATCATCCTGAGCTCGGGTTTCTTATCTGTGAAATGGGGTAATACCCCACCTAGGTGGCAGATAGTGCAGTCAGAAGAATGGGTGCATATCAGACTGCACAGGGTAAAATTTGAGTTCTACCACACACTGGTTGTATGATCTTGGGCTGGTCCCAAGATCATATGACAGATATGAAATCACTTGAAATGCGATCCTCATGCCTCAGCCTAATTTTTCTGAGCCTTGGTTTCCTCATCTGTCAAACAGAAAACAATAATACCTTCTTGGGTCATTTGTGAGCCATAAGTGAGATGTTAGACCACAGTCTGATACATATAAGTTAATTTTTAGCTCTTCTCATCATTGGAAAGATCAAGTGAGAGGATGTATATGAGAGCCCTATAGGGGAGCTGAAATGGACAGAAGATCTGCATGTAAAAGGGTCAAGGAAATGGGCTTCCTGGCCCTGCTAAGGAAAAGTTTTCTTCTCTAGAGATCAATGACCCAAGGACAATGAAAGCTTTGTTTACGGTCACTCTTCTGCAAAATTCTAAGGTGCATAGTGTGTGATGACACACAATACATGTGCACCTGAGAAATTTCCTAAAGCCATTTTATGAAAATGTAATGTTAATTTTACCATACCTTAAATTGGTTCACATTTAGGGTTCCTCTGACTCTGACGTGTCTCAGTAATATATAACAAATTCTTCCTTGATGATATAAATAATTGCCTGGATTTTTTATGAGTCATATTTGGAGGTAGCTCAGATTGCTCCCAAAATGAACCAATACATTTACTATATAACAATAATAATATCAGATATAATAATTTGTTGAGTACCATATTCCAGAAAGTTTATTTACATTTCTTCATTAATTCTTACACCCCCACCATCAGGTATGTATTACTATCCCCATTTTACAGTTGAGGAATCTGAAGTTCAGGAAGATTAAATAATTTGCATGTCTTGGAGCTGGGATTTGAATCCAAGTTTGCCTCAGGCAAGTTTTTTTCCTCTATACTACACTGTCCTCCTTCATGCATGCTTAACCTTAAGGAACCTCTAAGGCTGACAGCTGTGTATAAATCAAAAGTCTGATACCAGTATCTCATTTCATATATATATATATATATATATATATATATATATATATATATATAATGAAAGAATTACTTTCCCTGCCCTTGGCTGTAGCTATGTTTTTCTCCTCTTGCTGTAGTGATTTGGATAAATAGGAAACTGCACATTAGGCCAAGGTCACATGGAAGGGAGTGGATAATGTAATTTGCAAAAGGAGAAATGTTATGAATAGCTGGTATTTTTAGAGCGTTATCTTTCTTGTTCACAATGGGTTGTGGTTTCCAGCCTGACTAAATGTAAATTTTAAAAGGTCTGAGGAAAACTGAGAGATGGGAAACTGATGCCAAGAATGAGGAGAAGATACAAGGCTCACTCATAAACCCTGTCTGAGAGGTCAGGGGGGGTGGCAGCTGTGATCTTTCAGAGTCCTGGCTAGAAAGCTCTGCTCACAGTGTTGCCTTGTTGGAGGACTCCTCCATGACGACATTGCTCCCATTGAGAATCAGGACACGAAGGTGGGCTGCAGGATTTCTAGGGAAAGCATAGCCGTCTGGATACTTCCTTTAAACTTGTAATCTCATACCCGCAATGATCTCCCAGCACCACCCAGACATCCTACCATGATGTTCTAGCATGTCTGTTTTTCTTCTTTCTCATATAACTCTTTTATATCTCTCCTCTCTCCACAGACCTTCCTAGACCCCTCTACCTGTCACTCTCAGCAGATGACCTTGCTCTCTACTTTATAGAGAATACCTAAGCTACATTCCCACAGGAGCCCTCTCACTTTCCTTCACCAGATCTCCAGCCCAACAACTTCATCATCATCTTCCCTTTGTTAGAAACAAGGAGAGACTCTCTACTTTTCCAAAGTCTGTCACTATTTCGTTTTGCGAAGACTGAGTTCCTTTGGGCATCCCTTTCTCTCATCCTCTCTACTGGATCATTTCTTCCTACCTTCAAATGTGCATCCTCCCTTGACCTACTTCAGCTGCACACTCCCTCCAACACACACCTCTACACTCCTTCCTACTCGAATTGCTGTGTCTGTGACTTCCCCTTTCCCACCTCCCCTTCTTTACTTTACATTCCATCCTGTGCTTGGCTCCCACCATTACATAGAGGCTCCTCTTGACCTCTGTATTATCAAATCTAATAGTCACCTTGTCTGTGTGCTTCAAACTCAGAAGTGTGTGGCACTGTTAACTCTTCCCGCCTTGATGTGCTCTTATCTCCTGGCTCCCAAGACTCCACCCGTTCCTGGGTTTCCTCCTACCTCTCAGGCTGCTAGTGCTCAGCCTCCTCTGAAGATGCCTTCTTTTCCACCTGAGCCAAGTGTGGCAAAGCCTCATGGCTTGGTCCTGGGTCCTCTTCTTGTCTTTCCTCAATTATCTCCCTAAGCAATCTTGTCCATCCCCATGGCTTTAAGTAACATTTATGTTCTGATGATACCAAATGAATACCTCCAGCCTAAAACTCTTCCCTGACTCACTTTGATGAATTCAACTGTATACTTGACATCTCCCTTTGGATACCTCACAGGCATTGCAAATATCTCTTGTCCAAAAGTTAACTCCTGCCACTCTGCCTCTTTTTAAGTTCTCAAACATCGCAGCACCTTTTGTGTCTCAGAGTCCTTAAATAACCTGCATTATCTTCCTGGAATGATCTCTCCTCTGCTTTTTTACTGAGTTTTGCTTTGGCATCCAGGCTGGAGTGCAATGGTGCGATCTCGGCTCACTGCAGCCTCTGCCTCCTAGGTTCAAGTGATTCTCCTGCCTCAGCCTCCCGAGTAGCTGGGATTAAAGGCGTGTGTTGCCACACCTGGCTAATTTTTGAATTTTTTGTAGAGATGGGGTTTCACTATGTTGGCCAGGCTGGTCTCGAACTCCTGACCTCAGGTGATCCACCTGCCTCGGCCTCCCAAAGTGCCGGGATTACAGGCATGAGCCACCGCTCCCAGCCCTCTTGTCTGCTATTAATACATCTGACTTCTCATCCTTCAGGCCTGTACTTCAACTTCAGCACCTCAAAGAGGCCTTTTCTAACTATTCACTCTAAACACATTCTCTCCTTGTTATTTTCTGTCATTGTACAGAATTTCTTTCATAAAAGTCATAATTTGTAATTAATCACATATTTTTTCTTTCCTTTTTTAGGGTTTTTCCTTCTGCTAAGTTCCATGTTGGTAAAAACCATTTCTTTATTTTCTAATGTGCCCCCAGCACATTACAATGTGCCTGTGGCTTAGTCATGCTCAGTGAATATTTGAAAAAATGAGTGAGGGTCTTTTGGTGAAAGACAACAGGAATGGAATGACCTTAAACATGCTGGTCTGCCCCCATTTTCCTCATCTCAGTGCTGTAGAGCACCCATTACAGCACCTCCTGGAATAAGAATAAACGCCAGTTTGGGAGCATGAGGAGAAGGAGAGCTGGTGAGGTATTTAATGGGCTGAGGACTATTCATGGACTAGGACCTTTATAAAATCTTGTCTCAGGGTAGAAGGATTGAGAAAAAATCTGAAAGCTACTGAAAAAGCCTGAGTTTCCTCACTCCTCATCAGGAATCGGGCCAAAAACATGGTTTTGTTTTTAGGCCTCCACCTTTTTCTGAAATGATGCCCTGTACTTCCCTCTTCTCACTAGTGGAAAGACAAACGGGGACCCAGATTGTGAAGCCTGTGCTCCTGCACTGACCCTGAGCTGCCTAGAGGAGCTTAGTCAGGAGACCAAGGCCAGGATGGAGGAAGAAGCCTACAGCAAGGGGTGAGTCAGACCTCAGCCACCCCGAGGGCACCTGGCAGGTCTCAGAGGATGCCTTCCCACAGGTCCTTCCCATTTCTTAGAGGCTTTAGGGAAGTAACCAGTGGCCACAGGACCTCCTTGCCACAGGAAGGAACTACATTGGAAAGAGCAAAACTGTTCCACAGGAAGGACAGGAGGAAGCAGGGTCAGAGGGTGTGGTTAGACAATAACGAGACTGCCCTCTTTTTAGGCAGAGAGCCACCAGAATGCCACCGCTCAGAATAGTCTGGAAATCAGGGGCCCTGGGTGGGTTCCTCTTGGTGGTGCCTGAGGCTTCCTGACACGTGCTCAGAGCAGTCATGTTGCAGCCAGCAGTGTCCAGGAGCAGCTGCAGCTCTGCTTCCTAGAACTGCTTTGGTTACTCCTTCCTCCTATAAATGGAGTCTCTTCAACTTCCAACTGCTTCCTCCTCCATTTGAGCTTCAATAGCACCCATGGCCAGTTGTCAGCACTGGAGAGACCAAGTCCTGAGCAGGGCCCAAGCCTCAAGGTAGAGAATCACCTCCAACCATGTATGGTGCCCTAAGCGTCTCCTGTCTCCATAGCTCATGAGGAAGACGTAGCTTCCCACTGACACAGAACCCATGGACTTCAGTGGTAGGTTTGCCCAGCCAAACTGCTAGTGTTAGACACTCAGCGTAGGACAAGTGAACAGAGTATGTTTGGGGTAATATTGATCCTGGGGGAGAAAAACCACAAGGGTTTCTCTTGGAAAGCCTGCCTTTTTCACCCACCACTGTCCTCTATCCTTGGAATGCATAGGCATAAACTCCTTCATTGGTTTTGTAAACATTTACTGAGTACCTCTCTAGGTTAAGCCATGCGCCTGGCACTTCCAAAAAACATTCCAACACCCTGCGAAATGAGTGTCACCCTCCCTCTTTTACAGATGAGAGGCTGAAGCTCCACGGTCACGTGGAGAACAAATACAATCTCAGCCCTACAGAATGTTTTGTGGGTTAAGAACCCAGTCAGGAGACCCTGTGCCACATTTTTTCCCTGTCAGTTTTATCACACTTTCACGTAAACAGGAAGGATGACTGAGGAGTGAGGGGAAATGGTACTGGCGTGAGCTGTCTTGGGATTCAGTGGAACTTCCCAGCTTTTTCCTGTTTTGTGGAACCACAGGAAGTGCATAATTATTGGAGGAGCTGCTCAAGTCCCCTCCCCTAGGAACTCAGGAGAGGATGCACTGCACCTGGCCTTTCCAGACTCAACTGTTCCTTTTTGCCCCCCAGATTCCAAGAAGGTCTAAAGAAGACCAAAGAACTTCAGGACCTGAAGGAGGAGGAGGAAGAACAGAAGAGTGAGAGTCCTGAGGAAACTGAAGAGGTAGAAGAAACTGAGGAAGAGGAAAAGGGCCCAAGAAGCAGGTGGGAAGCCTGTGTTTGGAGTCCTTGCCATTGCTGAAATGGGTTACAATTCGTCTAATTTGGAATTGCCAGTCCAGGGCAGCAGTGAATCTCGGGCCCCAGTGAGTCGCCAAAGAAACCAAGAGGGCATGCATGTGGGGAAGGAAGTAGAGGAAATCCCAAAGAGCCAAGATAGCTAGCAATGAGAAGTTTGCAAGAGCTTGAGAGGTCAGGGGTAGTCATGGGAAGGGAGAAGGGCCCTAAGTGGAGTTCCTCCCAGCCCAGCCATGGTTAGCCCATTTCCCAGATGAAATTATGGGTAGCCACCCCATGAAAAGGCCCAAGACCAAGAGAGTTGACTTGAAGGCCTGGAGTGTGTTTCTTACAAGAACAGGGACAGGGAGGACACATGGAATAGAGGGCAAACTCAGCTCAGTGGCAAAGGTGAGTCAAGCTTGGTCACCCAGATGGTGTTTTCACTTTAGTTTGGAAATACTTGGGGTTTTCTTTTAAAATACTTTCTATTTCAAAGGTACGTTCCCCTAAGTTGGGGGAGGATATAACATGTAGATAAAGAGAATATAGACCTGTATCTTGTCCCACTTGTGGTTCCTGCCTGGCCTTTAGGATGCAGAATCATAGAAATGACCTCATTTAGTTCCAGGGCACTCCATGCAATAAAGTATTATGGGAATGAGGTCTTGCCCCACCTGGCCTGAATTATCCCGCAGAAGTACATGCTTAGGGATAGGATAGACTAGCACCCATAGAAGAGGTACACTCTACCCCATAGATATAATAACCATGCCAACATTCTGGATTTTCAGGACAGCCCAATTTCATTTATTCAGCTGTGTTGTCTCTATTAGTGTATTTAAACCACAAGTCTTGAATTTTGATTTTTTAAAATGTAGTAATAGCCACCTTGGAAAAACTTCACCAAAATCTTTGCTTTTAGAACCCTGGGCTATCTTGGGGTCCAGGGCAGCTCCAGACAAAATATTTAATCAGCTGCTGAAATATTATCTAATCCAGGTATGTATCTGTGCCTCATTGCTGGAAAACTCTGGAAACCACATGCATGCAACAAATAGGTAATGAAGTGAAGATTAGAAGCAAAATGGATAGGCACACAGGAGCTACCAACAGAGCCCAGTTGGTGCAGGATTCAGCTAAAGTGAGAGGTCTCCACCCATGCAGGTCAACCCCATTATTCAAGGGAAGAGCCACTAGGAGAACTGGAGAAATGCTTCTCCACTGAAAACAAATCACACACTGCCTCCCCAGTGAAAGAACCTCCAAGTTTAACAATTAAAGTGCAATCCCTACTCCAAGCAACCAGATCCTGTTCTCCTTAGGCTTCACCTCCCTCCTGAGGGTTCTCTGCTCATATTTCTCAGGCCACCACATTGCCCTCCTCTCCTTTAATGCGGTCAACCAAAGCCCTGGACAAAAAGCCCTTCCTCTGGCACCCGTGAATACAGCAGAAACCAACCGGAACCTCTAACACTTCCAAACACTGAGAAAGAACAAAAGAGAAATAAACAGAGGGAGAGAGAAAGTACATGGAATATAAACAGTCTGGTTTGCAAAGCAAGGCGATCAATGTCTTATCTAGCTAGTTCAATCTCAGGCAATTGTTGGCTCACTCCCATTTCATGAAACCCCCGGGGAAGTAAGGCTTAGGTTGGTTCCTTTCTGTCCAGCTCCTGGTCATCAGTGTGTGGCAATGGTGCCTGTAACATTTATCATGCACCTGCTCTCAAACATGATTTCTCCACTGAAATGTTGGTACCGCACTCACAAGCAAGGTTTGAGGTTATTAAAAGTTCCATGTCCTACTTAGTGCATTTTTAAAACACTGGGTTCAGCCCAGCTGCTGATCACTTAAGAGATTCAACATCACACATTAAAGTCTTTTTGTCTGAGTCACATATCTGTTATATATAACAATTTATATTACAAATATTGCTCTCCTGAGGATCAGTTTAAATAAACTTTGGGTGAACCCCAATATCTTAACCATGTTAAAACAGAGAGCACAGCCTTCTGACATTGAACAAGTGAGACTCATAAGGGGACAAAATAAAACTTTTGTCTTTTCTCCCAACAGCTGTTCAAACCAGCTTTGTGGGGTTAAGAGGACATGTTGGTTCCTTTACTTTTCCAATAACTCTCAGGAAACAGAAGTTTACTCATAACAGCCAAAAATTGACTTCTAAAGAAATTCTATTTCTAATCTATTTCTAACCTCTTTTATAGGCCAGGCATGGGGTGATCAGCTAAGGTCACACAGCCAGATCTTAGTCTCTTCCTTTGGAGCCACAATTAAGAGTGGGTTTAGAGTAGGGAGAGGCCACTCCGGCAGCTTGTTTTGGAGGATGGAAATACAGTCCCAAAGTCTCCATTTTAGCATCCAACTCTGTCTAAATAGAATCTAGAGAATCTACCAATGGCTGAGAGAAAAAAAGCTTCCACTACTAAACCCTCCCTTCCCAACAGTTGTGAAAATAGTTAATGATTTTCAAATCAGCAAATGTGCTCACTTTCGTGCTTCCCTTAATTGTGACTGAAATGATCTGATGGGGTTCCCGCATGGAAGAGAAACCTGTCAATGTTCCCTGTGGCCTTAGCATCCAAGGCAGGCACTCTGAGCATCTGGTCCCTTTCTAAGGATGGCATTTATTGGGTCTTTCAATCCATTGCAAGTCATGCATTTTCTGCTAGCTCTAAATTTGAGCTCTCTGCTTCTCAGCCAATGGCTTGGTCATTGCAGTGTGCGTGTGAGCCTCAGGATCTTCAGAAAGCACTTCCGTCACTTTCCCCACCTCCTTGGTTTAGGAATCCTCAGTATTCTCATTTTTCATATTATTTTTTTAAATTGAATTAGAGGTTAAAAACAGCAGGAAATCCTAGCTTGATGAAGGGGCTCAGGGCTTCTTCAGAGAGCTCTAGAATGGACTTGTCAAAGCAGGCCATCTGCCTGTTGTCTTTTCACCACACCACAGAGAGAGAGAGAGAGAGAGAGAGAGAGAGAGGACAAAATGAAAGACAGTTGGGAAGGAATCAAGAGGGGAAAGGGGCAAAAATGGAGAGGAAGAGACAGATGAAAGGGAAGGAGAAAGAAGTGTGGAGAGAGTGAAGGAAGAAAAGGAGGAAGAGGGAGAAATTAGAGAATAAATATTAATGAGGTCGAGATAACATCATGAACAAACCACCCAGACATTGCAAGAGGCTTCTAATCTTCTGCCTGCTCTTGAATGTTTTGAAGGGAACTCTTGAGGTTGATCTAGTCCCTTGTCATTTATCACTAGATATCAAGCTTCTTAGAGTTTAGCACAGTCCTTCCACTCTGGACACAGTTAGATGTGGAACTGAGAACAATGAATTGTGCATCTGAGGCAAGGGACAGATTAGAGCTTGGAACTGACCATTAATGCAACTAGGTGCTAAAAAGATGCATGGCCAGCCAAACCTGTACTCCCAGGCTTGGGAGAATGCAGATATCAGGAATCGCCCCATGAATAGATGAGGGCATGTATGCATGGATGATCAAACAAGTAGGTAGAATGATCTAGACAAGTAGCTCTCAACATCAAGGCTGTGGACTGGTGGAATCAAAATCACCCGGGAAAGTGTAGCCAATGATTCCTAGACCATAACTTTGGATATCCTCATTCAGTATGCTTGGAGTATTTTGAACAATTACTGCCAACCTAATCTAGGCACAGCTGAGTTTGAGAACTATTGCTCAAGACAGCATAGAAGCTATCCGCAGAGAGAACTATGGGTCTGCGTATCATATGTGTGCCCCGTATACTAAAGCCTCTGCCTGTTTTTTTCATTGACAGCAAATTTGAAGAATTGGTCCATTTCTTACAAGTCATGTATCCCAAACTGTGTCAGCACTGGCAAGTGATCTGGATGATGGCTGCAGTGATGCTGGTCTTGACTGTTGTGCTGGGGCTCTACAATTCCTATAACTCTTGTGCAGAGCAGGCTGATGGGCCCCTTGGAAGATCCACTTGCTCGGCAGCCCAGAGGGACTCCTGGTGGAGCTCAGGACTCCAGCACGAGCAGCCTACAGAGCAGTAGGAAACCTTACACCTAGCCAGTGCCCTGCTGTGAGACACTCAGACTACCACCCTTTCCCCAAGTATAACGTCAGGCCCAGGTGTGGATACACTGCCGCCCATCCCATCCCATCCCATCCCATCAGGTCATGAGGAAGGGTTCTTTTAACATTCGGCACTTCTGTGGGAGCTATTCATACACAGTGACTTGATATTCTTTGAGGATCAACAAAACTGCCCTGGGAAAGCATCCAGTGGATAAAGAAGTCACCTTCGCCAAGGAGCTCTATTGGAAGGGAAGGTCTCCTGCCCCTAGCTCAGGTGGCTGGGGAGAACTAAAACACCTTCACTGGTGGTTGAGGGTAGGGAGCGGGGCATAGGGGGGAAGGAGGTAGCGGGCAGTAAAAAACTTACTCTCTTTTTTCCTCTCTGTAATCGGTTATCAGGAAGAATTTGCTTAATGATTAATACCCTAAGGATCAGACCTGGAATTTGGAGTTGCAAAGTGACTGTCTTCCCATTTCCCATCTCATTTTCAATAACTTCAGCCTCCCATTCTCTCCTTTGGAATGAGAGTTTCTTTTTACAGAAGTAGGAAAGGCTCTCAGAAAAAGAAGTATAGGCTGAATTTAGCTCAGTGCTTGAAATGGGAAGATATGAATTATTATATATATGCATCTGTCCACACACACTGTTGTGTACACACATACAACATGCATATGCACAGAGCCAAAAACCCTTCAAAAGTGTGCTCTGGGTGTGTACCTCTGGATAAATAAGATGCATGCCAAGCCAACCCACAGATTTTCACTAGTGTGGGGCAGTTACCAGGCACCTGTTCAATGAGCTGTCCACATGGATTGAAGATGTTTTAAAAACACTGAAAACTCATGGCTTCAATGGCAGACTCACTAGTCTCCATTTCAAATGCTGACTCTGAGCTGCTGTACAGCACAATCTATTCCCTATTCTCTCTTTGAAAACAGTTAACCCACTTCACAGGTGAATGAGGAGAGAAGATGTGCTTTCTGCTTCAGTCTCTTACTCTGTGTGTGACTACATGCAAGGGTAAACTTACACCTCAGTGCTTCAGTTCAAACAGGATTTCCAACCCAAGTATAACTGGCGATGTTTCAGAGCATCCCCAGTTGTTTAGCACAAAATGGAAGGAGCACATCCCCTCTCCGACTTCTCTCCCCACTTTTACAGCCACTGCCTTCATCAGTTTTGTAGGGGTGTTGATTTCCATGTGGGTTTTATTGTCATTGTTTTGCGTTTTTGTTTTGTTATTGATATTGTTTGCTTTCATTGCTAAAACTCATATATGACTTACTATGAACCAAGCACTGTTCTCAGTATTATATAGGCATGAATTCATTTAAGTCCTAAAGAAAAAGAAAAAAAATATGAAGTGGATACTACCCTTCCCATTTTCAAATAAGGAAACTGAAGCACAAAAAGAACAAGTAACTTGACAAGGACACCGAACTAGTAAATCATGGGACTGGAGCTCAACCCCAGGGTAGGCTGGCTCCAGAGCTGTGCTCTCCTTGACTCTTCTGTTGGTCTCCTAGCTGGAAGCCTCACATTCCAGTCTCACTCCCCAAAGTGGCCCATCAGCTACTCCATCTCTGGCTCCCAAACTAAACAGTTTCTCTCATAGCACTGGACCTCCACTCACTAGTTTGTCTCTAGCTGTTCTTCTCTTTTCTTCAGGTTACTCTTCTCGACCAAGTGCAAAAATTATCCCCTCCATACCAACTTTGATGACCTTCCTTCCATACTCCTTACTAGCCACAATGTAATAGGACACACCCTCCTCCGTGTTTTCTGGCACTTTTTAAACATTATTATTATTGACCTTTACCTATAGTATATCACAGCCTATTTATTTATGTTTCCCCTAGCATTTTTCCTCAAAGAAAAGAACCATGTCTTACTCATCTCTCAGGTGAGTGCCTAGCATGGTGGCTGACGCTTGGGAGCGTTGTTCAAATGTTGGTCGGTAAATGTTGTTCAAAAGAACAAACAAACATTCAAGGTGGTGGAGAGCAGCCTGGGGACAGCTGACATGCTGCATGCTTCCCAGTACCAGCACCATCACCACCATCACAATGCAAAAAGCAACATCTTTCTTAACCTCAGCTTATTCTGTTTCTCAGTCTACTCTGTGAGAGAGCAGGAATGAGACCAGACTAGCAACATCATTTCCAAGCTCAAGGACTGGGCTCAATGCAGTCACTCCTTCAGAGAGACCCCCACCCCAAGCATGCCCCACTTTAAAGCCGGATGTTTACCAAAGGGGGCATCCTTTACAGTAGCTAGAAAATGACTGAGGCCCAAGCCAGGGTTGATCAAGGATGTGCCATTAAGGTAAAGAGTTACAGAGCAGGGCAGAGGGACTTTGGGGGCACAAGTGGATGATTTTCCCGGCCTCTTCCAGGGGGTCTGGATACAACTGAAGGAGCTTTAGCTACATGAGGCCCTCAGAGCCAAAGACAGGATGCAAATGGAGTTCCAGAGAGTGGCCATGGAAGCAAGACTCTGGGTGGGGAATGTTCAATCTCTGCCTCTCTTAAAGAAGGGCCAGGATCTACTGGCCCCATTGTTCACTTGGTCACAATTTTCCCACCTTTGTTTCTGGATGAGTAAAGGCCAGGAAGGCAGATGTAGAGAACTCCTGCACCTCCAGCTGCCCCACAGAAAGGCCTGCAAGAGTACTTCCAGGCACAGGCCCTCTCCCACCCTATTCCATTTGTAAGAAGGGAGGTCAACGAAAAGGACATCTCCAAAAGGGAGCATAAGAGTAGCCATATGTACAAGGGCATGACTGAAAAAGTGCTCGTGGGTCCATCTTTTCTGGAAAGCAAAGACCAGCCTGAAGCAGTGGGAGCTGCTGCCCAGGCAGTAGTGAACTGGAGAGAAACAGGCCCTGGATTTTCAATGAGGATATGGATCTGAAAGAAGAGTCCCCCAAATGCCTCTGAAGTCTGACATCTCTGCTTAGCCCTAGGAGTCTGGTTTCCTGCCTTCAGTTGCAGAGTGATGTGTTTGTGTCATTGTTGATGTCACCTCCTAAAAAGACCTTCACTTTCTGGCTGCCACAAAGCCATATGTGTTGCTCCCCATATACAGCCTGACAGAGTAAATGGAGAGGGAGTGCTGGATTTGTGTATCACTGGCTGTCAGTTCCTCATGTTGTTAGGCCTCACACAGGTGTGCTAGCATTGAACTGTAGAGTGTCACATACCTGAGTTTGAAAATAAAAGCACATTTCCAAACCTCTGGCAGCAGCCAAATGCCTCCTCATTTTATGGAGCTGAGTTACAGTCTTACCCCAACCAAGAATTAGATGCCTTTGGATATATTAGTGCATCCCAGAACCAAGTCAGAGGTCCCCAACCCTTGGTCGTTGTACTATGGGCTACCTCACAGGGACTGGATCAGTTCCTACTCCTCTTCCCTTCCCCATTCCTGATCCTAGTCTCCTGTATCTTCCTGGTCTATGATTTTTTTAATTAACACATTTTGCTGTGATTGAGTCTGCTGAGTTTTTAACCAACCTGATTTCCACAGCTGAACTGTTTTTTGGTCTTTCTTACAGTTAGCTGCAGGGGAATGTGGACTCTCCAAATCTAGTTCCCTAAAAATAAACTCTCCTGCCCAATACCTCACACCTTTTTTTACTCCCTTCTTTGCCTACCAAAGCCAAAGGATTCAGATGAGAACACTGAGACCCAAGAACATGGCAGAACCACTAGATGGAAGCTGGGTCTTTGAATGAGCACTCCCAATTTTGAACTATGACATGAATAAGAGATAAGATTTTTATGTATTAAGCCACAGAGATTCCAGGATGTTTATAATAGTTAGCCTACCCTACTAATGCATACATTTGAACCAGAAATTGGGTACTTTAATAGCAAAATTCCAAAATATGAGGTTCTAGCTTACTAGCTACGTGGAAAGAAACAAGAAAACTGCTAGAAAGATGGTAAGATGGTAAAGTCTTACCTGTGATTACTTGGAAAGCATCTCATGGTTAGCCTATTGCTTTATAAATGGTGGAAAGAATCAGTGTTGGAGTATGGAAACTCGGCTGCCTTTAGCAAGGTATTACAGGAGAAATAATTGGCTATGTGGGAGCAGAAATGAAAAATAATATAGAGTATTCAGAAATGTGAAAGATTGAAGGGTGAGAAAATCTGACCACTTCTAAATCCCAGACTAAAAAGAGCTTTGAGTGGGAGCCAATAAAATTTCTCAGTCGAACAGATCAACTCAGCCTTATGGCAAAGGCTAGTTTAAGGATGTGGCCCTTTGTAAGCACAAATGAACTTAGTGTATTCACCACTAAATTTGAGGGGTATGGTTCTGAGAAACAAGAAATACTTCTGGGAATTATGACTGGGAAAGGATTTGGGGTATGATTATTGGCACATGGAAGCATAAATCTAACTCTGTGAGGAAATTTACAAAGAAAAAGTCAGGACTAAAATCCCCTTTGATTGTTCAAGTGAGGAAACAGCTTTTGGGAGGAAAGAAAATATACCAAAGAGATACCTGCACCCTCATGTTTATTGCAGCACTATTCACAATCGCCAAGATGTGGTATTAACATGTGTCCAGCAACAGATAAAGAAAACATGGTGTACATACACAATGGAATAGTATTCGGCTGTAAAAAATAAAATCCTGACGTTCACAGCAACATAGATGGAAATGGAGGCCATTATGTGAAGTAAAATAAGCCATGAACAGAAAGTTACCACATGTTCTAATTCATGGAAGCTAACAAAAGACCTCATGGAAGTAAAAAAACAGAATGGAGGATACTAGTAGCTGGAAAGGGAAGAGAAAAGGAAAAGACAGATTTGCTAAAGTACATAAAATTATATTTAGGAGGAACAAGTTGTAGTGTTTTATGACACTATAGGATGACTGTAGATAATGATAACATTTTCAAATAGCTGGAAGAGAAGATATTGAACACCCCGAACACAAAGGATAAATGAGATGATGAATATGCTAATTAGCCTGATCTGATCACTACATCTTGTTTGTATGGAAACATCAAAATGTACATGTGTATAATTATGTATTGATTAAAAATAAAATTTTAAAAAAATTAAGAAGACTTTTAGGATCTTAGCTTACGCCAGCAGGAAGCGGACTGCAAAGGCTGTGCTATTCCCAAGGAGGCCATACTCCCTAATATCCACTTCAAATGTGGACAAGGAATATTATATACAAATTAATCTCCCAGAGGGATGCAAAGGACTGAGGAAAACAGTGGATGTGGGAGTTTCTCTCAGAAAGCAGATCAGAATCAAATCAAGGTTAAGTGACTGTGGAAGGCGGAATTTCTAGAATAGCCCTCCAAAAATGTCCCACCCCAGTCCCTGGAGCCTTTGAATGGGAGCTATCACTCTTGTGTTACATTAGATGGTACAGTTGACCTTCAGATAGGGAGGTTATCCAGGTGGGCCGATGAGTCCTTAAAAGCAGAGAACTCTGCTTGAGCCCAGGAGGTAGATGCTGCAGTGAGCCACAATGGCGCCACTGCACTCCAGCCAACAGAGCAAGACCCTGTCTCTTAAAAGAGCAGAGAGCTTTCTCTGGCTAACTGTAGAAGTGAAAGAAAGACTAGAAGTATGAGAAGGACTCAGTGCATCATTGGTGCTTTGAAAATGGAAGGGCTCTGGGAGAAGAGAATGGTCCCCGGCCGACACCCTGCAAGGAAACAGGGACCTCATTCCCACAACCTCAAAGAAATGAATTCTGCCAACAACCTGAATGCGCTTGGAAGTGGATTCTTCCCCAGAGCCTCCGAGTAAGAGCCCAGCCCACCTAGCACCTTAATGTCAGTTTCTTGAGACCCAAAGCAGAAGACCCAATTGAACCCACTCAGACCTCTGATATATAGAAGCTGTGAAATGATAAATGAGTACTGTTTAAGCCACTAAGTCTATCGTAATTTTTTGGACAGCAATAGAAAGCTGGCACAGCGGCCTTTCTCAGGCCTCTTCGTTGGTATTCCAGAAATTCTATGGCTGCTGATCGCTGTGGCTCTCATTCTCCTCCTTGACACAAAGCCTTGCCTTCCATGATTCATTCTTCCCCTTCCTGTCTTCCTTCGTTCTTATTGTAATAAGTGAACAAATGCTAGAAAGCTAGCTCTCTTTCGGGCATGGTGTTAGGTTTTAAGAATAATCATGAAGAGGCCAGGACTCTGCCTGTCTGCCTCCCTGGTACTGTGATGATAGACTCATGCATGTCTCTGGGAAACTGGAGCTTGTGCTCACCCAGGTCATGAGGTCTGTATTGGAGATGTGTAAGGGCTGTTTCCCTGGTCTCTTAGAAGTTCCCTGCATTTGTTTAGAGCAGATTCTTTTTTTTATTGATATTTTTCACAAAAATATCTAACTTTATCACCAGTACCACTTATATAAAAAAGAATTCATTATCCATATACTTTTTCTATAAAAGACATTCATTTTGGGAAAATCTCATAAACCTTTGCCCAAGGCATTGCTTACAAGCCAGAACTCCATAATTACCATGAAGCACAAACCACTGAAAATCCGGCTGGAAAAACATAGAGTACACTCTGCTAGTACACAGCACAGATAAACCTCATGTTCATCGAACAAGAAAGGTGGAGTCTGACTTGAATTCTGGCCTACCAGTATATTAAAGGAGTTATTAAGAGAAAGTTATTTTATAAAGCACCCCTGCGGTGGTTACTATTGTAAAGTTAAAAATCCTTGGGGAAAGTGTAAGACGTTTAATTTTGTAAATTGCCCTCCTAGTTGTGTTATGTTAAGTGTGAATGTTTATATGTGCCTGCTTTCTTTGAAAAAGGAATCACCTGTAGTGATGTAGAGATTTCAAATGTGTAAAAGGAGACTCAAAGGAAGGCAGAAGGTTCTAGACTCAGTATTTCAATGGACATTTACTTTCATGAGCTTCAGCATCATACCCTGCAGATCACAAGGCTGAACAGCTGGGTGGAAAAATCACTAATTGTCAGAGGAAAAGAGGCACAACCTATGCTCAGTCTCCTTTAGGGACAGAGATGTTTCTAGGAGTACATAAATGATGGACTCAACAGGCAGTAACAGTGAATGGTGTGAGAACTGAGCTGCTGGGGGAGGAGGAACAGCAGGGAATATGGGAATTGGGAGAACCTTTAGCAGTTCACACTGTGCTATCTGCCTTCCTCATTTGTGTGTTTTCTGAGTCAGCATTAGCTAAATTTTCCAGAAGACCATCCACAAAGTACAGCCTGGGCGTTCAAGGGACGTCACTCATTTCCCCCAGTGACCTTGACAAGTCAGAAGCTTGAAAGCAGGGAAATCCGGATGTCTCGGTTATGAAGTGGAGCAGTGAGCGTGAGCCTCAGCATAGTTCCAGAACTCTCCATCCAGACTAGTGATTGAGCATCTGCCTCTCATACCACCAGTGGCCATCTGAGGTGTTTCCCTGGCTCTGAAGGGGTAGGCACGATGGCCAGGTGCTTCACCCTGGTGTTGCTTCTCGCTTCCATCTGGACCACGAGGCTCCTGGTCCAAGGCTCTTTGCATGCAGAAGGTAGGTTTCTTACCAGATTTCCAAACTGAAGCAAGGCAAGATCTTGCAAACTGTCCTAAGCCTCCTAAGCTGTTGACTATGGATTTCTGGGAATGAAGGTGACCCTCAATGTCAACAGCAGGTCTAATTGGTGGTATTGCTCTGGCAAAAGTATTTTACCATATTGTCAGCTTCACCAAAATGATTGACATTTACCTTTGTATCATCTTGACTTTTACTTTTGGTTATGGAATATTTTTAATGAGGACATTTTGAAATAAAACATTGAAGAGAAACCATTTGATTTTTACTCTTTTTTGTATGGGTGGTGTTTAAATTTTTTGTAGCAATGGGATCTCGCTTTGTTGCCCAGGCTGGTCTTGAACTCCTGACTTCAAGGGATCTTCCCGCCTCAGCCTACCAAAGTACTAGGATTACAGGCAGGAGCCACTACATCCAGAAGTAATAATTTTTTTTAAGTATTTCATTGAAGAAGGAAACCATGATTGTAAAAACTGTAAAGCAATCACTAAGCTTGGGAATAATGGGTAACTTTCACTAAAATCGGCCTATTTTTATGTTTTTGGGAGTGTTAGCATAATTATTTTAATTTTAATTTTATCATACCATGAATGAAGTGCAATGTTTTCAAAAAAATATTCAGTAAATAGCAAGTTAACAGGAAAAAAATCTGTAAAAATGTAAGTTTGAAAATTAAGCCATCGGCTGTCTACTAAAGGAATGACTTAAAGTGATTGCTGGACTTTTGAGATGCCTAAATGGAAACCTCATTTTGCACTGTAGGCAAAAAATTGTAACCACAAATCACTCATTGCAGCTCTGGGCAAATGAAAATCTGAGCACTTTAATAGGAAAATGTGTGTTCCTATGCTGGAAGATGACCTGAGATATAAAATACGCTAGAAACAGACATCCAGAGTTGATTTATGTATTGTTGCATTACATTTTATAAGGAGATCAGAGTTATATGATTAGTTTTTTTTAAATACTGTTACTTTCAAATAAGTTTGGTCTTCTTTTAAATGCTCTGGGGAGACTATTTTTCCCCACAATGCTGCCATTATTCAAACTATTGGACACTGTTTTTTGAAAATGACTCCATCACACTCTGGACTACACTCAGCAAGGGAAAAAAAATTCCTAAGGAAATTACATTTTTGGCAACAACCAAAAGTCATCATAACCATGACTGCAGAATAAAGTAGCTGATGAAGGTAAGTGAATGGGGGTGGGAACTATTTTTGAGGGCCAATTATATAGCGATCCAGAGCTAGGTGTGTATATACAATTTCATTTAATCCTTTCAAGAAGACAGTTTATAGGTGAAGTGACTTGCCCAATGTCATGCAGGCAGTACATAATAAATAATGGGTTTGAATTCAGCCCTATCTGAGTCCTAAGCATATGCTATTATCTGATTCCACATCCTTATATCTAACTCCTAAGCATACACTATTTCTACTATGTTTGCTGTTTCCTGAGAAATCTTAAGGGAGGAGTTACTGGAGTCCCCCTTAGATTCCAGCTGCCTCTTTTGATCCCTAAATGAAATAGGAAAGCATAAAATGACTAATGTTGTTGACTTCCTACTGGGCCCCGCCTCTGCTAGGTACAAGTTATCTAATTTAATTCTGATAAAAATCACGTGAAGAAGATATATCCATCCCCATTTTCAGATGAGAATGCTGACTTGATGTCCCAACAGACAGTTAACAAGAGAAAAAAATATTCAAAGCTAAGTCTATTCACCTAGAATAAGTCTATCACTGCTCTAAATAATAGTATTTAGAGTACAAATGACATATGATGAGAGGGTAGTAAGACCACCTGATAATGTGACAGATAAACCTCTGCAATCCATTCCCAAAGAAATAGCTATAAGAGACCTGAGCAATAGCAATCTCGTGAGCTAAAAGAGCCAAATTTCAGGGTAAATGGTGTGTTCAGGGAGTTCAGCCTAGGGGTGTGTGTGTGTGTGTGTGTGTGTGTGTGTGTGTGTGTGTTCATTTCCTTATAGCACGGTGAAAGGTAAAACAGTGTCATAGTTAAGAACTGGGGGCTGGGTTGGGCCTATAATCTGTGCACTTTGGGAGGCCGAGGTGGGTGGATCACCTGAGGTCAGGAGTTTGAGACCAGCCTGGCCAACATGGTGAAACCCCATCTTTACTAAAATACAAAAATTAGCTGGGCGTGGTGTCTCGCATCTGTAGTCCCAGCTACTCAGGAGGCTGAGGCACAAGAGTTGCTTGGACCCGGGGGGCAGAGGTTGCAGTGAGCCAAGATCATGCCACTGCACTCCAGCCTGGGTGACAGGATGAGACTCTGTTTCAAAAAAAGAAAAAAAAGGTCAGGCACAGAGGCTCACGCTTGTAGTTCCAGCACTTTGGGAGGCCGAGACGGGCGGATCACCTGAGGTCAGGAGTTCAAGACCAGCCTGACCAACAGGGAGAAACCCTGTCTCTACTAAAAATACAAAATTAGCTGGGTGTGGTGTCACATGCCTGTAATCCCAGCTACTCGGGAGGCTGAGGCAGGAGAATTGCTTGAACCCAGGAGGTGGAGGTTACGGTGAGCCAAGATCATGCCATTGCACTCTAGCCTGGACAACAAGAGCAAAACTCTGTCTCAAAAAAAAAAAAAAAAAGAACTGGGGTTCTTGCTTGGCCGTACTGGTGCACACTGTAGTTCCAGCTACTCAGGGAGGCTGAGGCGGGAGGATGGCTTGACCCCAGAAATTTACGACCAGCCTGGGCAACACAGCAAGATCCATCTCTCGGGAAAGAAGAAGGAAAGAAAAGGAACTGGGGTTTTAGAATCAGGCATAATTGAGTGTGTGCTCCTAATCTGCCACCACAGCAAGGTTCACATGGAGGACTTAGAAATGCTCCTTTCATGTTTTCAAAAAGAAACTTCCATTAGATATCAACCTGGAAAGTGGTCAAAGCATTTGAGCATCCAATACACAGAGCTGTATACAAGAAATTATTTGAGAGATTTAAATGCCCTTTTATGAATGTTCATGGATGAAGCCCAGTAGGAATAATGTACTTGAATACAATACAGCTTGGCAATTACATATAGGTCTATACATCCCAGAACCCAGAGAAAAGGGTTCAAAAGAATTCCCAAATCCATTAGATTTTGAGTAGAAATATTATTCATATCTTACCTATTCAACAGCCTCAGCTTCTGCGGGGTAATCAATCATTAGCAGACCAAAACGAAAATGCTTTAAAGACAATGATAATGTTATGTGTGATTTATTAAGCACCTACCATGTGGCAGGCACTATGCTAAACATTTGTATTAGAATTTACTCAAGTAACTTTCACTACCCTGTTCAGTAGACACTGTGACTCTCTTGATTTATAAATAAGGAGGCTCAAAGAGCTGAAGATTAAAGAGATGAAGTATCTGGGCTAAGGTCACAGAGCTAGCAAGTGACATATGCTAGATCTAAGCCCAAGTCTGACTCTAAAATTCTGCTTTCTTTATTTAGTTTTTCTGCCATTCAAGGTTTACTGCCAGCTCCTCCAGGAACTTCTGAGTAAGCCTGCCCCCCAATGGCCAAAAGACCTGGAACTGAGAGCACTCACATTCTTTTAAAACAAGTGTGACATTTTCAGCCCATCTCACAAACAGTAGTGTCCCCAAACCACATTGGTTTGGAGTATTGCTAACTATTCTATTAACTAGAGCCCTGAATTCTGTCTTTCTCGAAGTCTCAGATGCTTCATTTTATAGACTCCAGAAAGGTTTGCAGTAACTTCATCCCTTAGACTGCACCCCAACAACTTTGGCTACCGCCAGAGCCCCCATGTGGTGAGCAAGGCAAGGCATCTTAATGCAGTGGGATGGGATAGACTTTGATCAGGTGACATTTACAGCTTGGACAAGAACAAGCATCCATCTAGCCCAGCAGATGGTCCTTGTGGAAAATGCCTGGTCTATGTCCTGTTATTCTAAACCCCAGTCCCAGCCAGATAGACCTCCCTGCTGCATCAAGACAATATGCTCTGCTAGGAAGGAGAGTCTAAGGGCTGGAAACAAGGACAGCAGCAAACTGAGGACTTATGTGATTCCTTTGCAGAGCTTTCCATCCAGGTGTCATGCAGAATTATGGGGATCACCCTTGTGAGCAAAAAAGCAAACCCGCAGCTGAATTTCACAGAAGCTAAGGAGGCCTGTAGGCTGCTGGGACTAACTCTGGCCAGCAAAGACCAAGTTGAAACAGCCTGGAAGGCTAGCTTCGAGACTTGCAGGTGAGAAACAGCTGGTTTCACTGTCACTGCTGGAGTTCTTTTTTAGCTCTGTGTTCTTGTTCAGCAATAGAGATGATGCCTTCTAATCATTTTTCTGTTCAACTAGTGTGTATTCTTTTACAGCTATGGCTGGGTTGGAGATGGATTCGTGGTCATCTCTAGGATTAGCCCAAATCCCAAGTGTGGGAAAAATGGGGTGAGCGTCCTGATTTGGAAAGTTGCAGTGAACCGACAGTTTGCAGCCTATTGTTACAACTCATCTGGTGAGTCTGATCTGCAGCCTTTCCATGTGGCATTCTCTGGGTATCTCTCAATCTGAGACCTGTCTGGGAAGAGTAACCCTGAGCAGCAGCAGAAACAATCACAGCCACGGTCATCTGATTCTCCCAGAACTGTCTCTCTGGCCAGGCTAGGGGTGGCAATATGCCCCTCAGAGGAAAAAGTTAGGACAAATGTGACTGAATGGCAACACAGGAGAAGACATTCAGGAGGCTCAATTACCACTGCTGCCATCCCTGCATCCTATAAGATAAGCAGGCAGAAGGGAAGGAAACAAAGGTACAGATGTTATGTAATGCATCCATTATGGACAAAGCAATGCACAGTCATCCCTCAATGTCAGTGGCGGATTGGTTCCGGCACCCCATCATATACAAAAATCCGCAGATGCCCAAGTCCCTGATATAAAGTGGGGTTGTATTTGCATATAACCTACACGTATCCTCCTGTACACTTTAAATCATCTCTAAGCTATTTATAATACCTAATACAATGTAGATGCTATATAGTCATTGTACTGTATTATTTGCTTTTTTATCATTGTATTGTTCTTTTTTTTTTTTTTCCAAATATTTTCAATCCAAGGTTGGTTGATTCCGCCTACATGGAACCTATAGATCCATAGGGCTTACTGTACTAGGATATCTCACTGAACCTTGACAACTTCCCTGTGAGGTATGCTTTATCATCCCCATTTTGCAGATAAAGAAACCGAGTTCAGGCCAGACACAGTGCTCACGCCTGTAATCCCAGCACTTTGGGAGGCCGAGACGGGCAGATCACGAGGTCAGGAGATTGAGACCATCCTGGTTAACACAGTGAAACCCCATCTCTACTAAAAATACAAAAAATTAGCCGAGCGTGATGGTGGGTGCCTGTAGTCCCAGCTACTCGGGAGACTGAGGCAGGGGAATGGCGTGAACCCAGGAGGCAGAGCTTGCAGTGAGCTGGGATCAAGCCACTGCACACCAGCCTGGGCGACAGAGTGAGACTCTGTCTCAAAAAAAAAAAAAGAAAAGAAAAAAGAAAAGAAAAAAAAAGAAACCGAGTTCAAAGGATTTAAGCGCATTTGTCTAAGGTCTCATTACTGTAAAGGTTCAGACTCAGGTCTAACTCAAGCCACGCTCTTTCCACTGTTCAACATTCCTTTATAATTTTAAGAACCAGACCCAGTCTCCGTTTTATGAAGGAAGAGATTGACACCTGGAGGGTAGCACTGATTTGTTCGTGGTCATGAAGTCACCCACTAACCTTGCTTGAAGACCTTGGCTGCCTTAGCCCAAGTGCTTCACCTAAGTACTTCTCAGAAAGTTTTTCTTTTGCTAAATACTCACTTGTTCTCAGTTTGTCATAAGGACCCCTGTCTGATTATTACTCTTCACACTTACTTATCTATCTGACCTTCTGAAGGTTAGGTGGCTGAGAGGTCATACGCAGGATAGATTTCAAAATCATTCTCTAAGATCCCAGAGATAAATTTGCACCAGCCAATATTAGCAAAAGCTGTCCCAGAAAGTCAATATAGGATCCAAGTAGTTCCCTGATCCAGAGGGCTTTGGCACAGAAAAGGCCCATGGAGAAACTTTGACCAGTTCCTTCACTTCATGGATGAAACAACTACAATTCAGAACAGGGATTTAGCTCGTTCAAGGTCCTACAGTCAGTTAGTGGCAGAATCAAGACTGGAACATAGGGCTTCTCCTAACATTGTATTTGCCATCCTCCTTCCCTTCTCTGCCTCTTTGGTCTATCATCACTGGCTGGGGAATTGGTAAGCTACATGCCTGCATACCTCATAGCCAGCCCATGCCTGTCAAATGGCTTTGCTTTTTAACTGCCTTCCTGCCAGCCCGCAATGTGATGATACCCAGCTCTCTGACTAAACAGAGAAGAGCCAGAGAAGGAGGACTTGGATTTGTCTATTTCCTCATGGTTTCGTTTAACTTGTACTCCTATCCCATGTATTTCTTTTTTTTTTTTTCCAGAGATAATTTTATTTTATAATTTTATTTTTATTATACTTTAAGTTCTGGGATACAAGTGCAGAACGTGCAGGTTTGTTACATGGGTATACATGCGCCATGGTGGTTTGCCGCACCCATCAACCCATCACCTACGTTAGGTATTTCTCCTAATGCTATCCCTTCGCTAGCCCCCTACCCCCCAACAGGCCCCAGTGTCTGATGTTCCCCTTCCTGTGTCCATGTGTTCTCATTGTTCAACTCCCACTTATGAGTGAGAACATGTGATGTTTGGTTTTCTGTTCCTGTGTTAGTTTGCTGAGAATGATGGTTTCCAGCTTCATCCATGTCCCTGCAAAGGACATGAACTCATTCTTTTTTATGGCCGCATAGTATTCCATGGTGTGTATGTGCCACATTTTCTGTGTATTTCTTATGCTGAAAGTTAAGTCTAGAGGCTTGATTAGGCTCATATTCAATATTTTTGGCAAAAGTACTTCATAGATGATATTATGTATTTTGGATCACATCACAACAAAAGACACTTAATGTCAGTATTTCCCACTACTAATTATGCTAACTTTGATTGTTTGATTAAAGTGGCAACTGCCCTATCTCGCTTATGAAACTGTAACACTGTATCTTTCCCTTTGCAATTAGTGGGTGATCTACAATGTGATATTTTGACACCATGCAAATATCTTGATCTTCAACTACTTTTTATCTAGACATTTAAGCAGTCATTGATGATCCTTCTTGGAATCAGTTATTATATGGGGGACTGAAAATGGCGATTTTTCTAAATCTATCCTTCCTTTTACATTTATTAGTTGGCATCTTTGATGAAGAATCTTTCTCTCTCTGTCTCTCTCTCTCTCAAACACACACACCTACACAGATGCACACACACACCCTTTTTTTCTCCCTCTTACACTATCATGGGCACATGCATTTTACTTATTCAATATGTTCAATGTCTTATAATCCATTTTACAATTATTATTCTTTTGTTTGTTTGGATGCTCAAATTGTCCTGAATCTGGCAAGTGGGAGCCCCTTCTAGTTGATTTGTGTGTCCTTTATCCCATTTGCTTTTAGGTAATTCCTGGTTTCCATACACAATACCATGTCCCAGGCTCACTTCATACTTTCTGTATCTCGGGCATGGAATCAGCTACTTATTTCTCCAAGGAGCCTTAGTTCCTTTTAAAGGGAAGTGTTAATTAGAAACCAAGATTTGGATACAAGTTGTTCTCATTCCTCCTGGAGTTTTCATTGCTTTTCAGTCCTAGCAGTGGACAGATAGACAATTTTATGTACATAAGTTTATATTGATAGTTCCAACTCAAATTTAACAATTCAAGTTCTTTGTTAGTCTACTTTGTTTTATGTTTGTGTCTCTTATAATGAAAATATTAATTCACAATGAATAATATTAATATATTGTCTTATCCTACAAGTTTCAAACTTACAAAACCAACATTAGGAATAATAAACCTACTGAGTAAAATTAAGACTTCTTTGCCTATCTTTTAGTCCTTAGAAGATATTCCTCTAAGGATGTACAGTCAGTGAATTGTGTGTAGGAGTGACTTTAAAAATTTGCTTCTCTGTGTAATTATATTATCATTTTGAAATAGCTGAGGTTCATTCACTTCTCTTTGTAATCAATTTTAGGGTTTGACTTTTGTCCTATTTTTATTTTTTGAATAACTAAAATATTTACATGGTTCAATGGTCCAAAATGCACTTTTTAAAAAGTGTATTCAAAGAAGTCTTATTCTCATGCCTTCCACAGTTTCCACCTACCATTTTCATTCATTTCTGGTTTATCCCTCTGTGTTGCTTTGTGTATAAAGGAGTGTGTTTGTATGTGGTCTTGTTGCCCTTTCTTACAAAAACTAGCATACTATATACACCACTTTGCACCTAGCTGTTTCCACTCAAGTCTTAGAAATTACTCCATATTGGTTCATACAGACTTGTCTCTTTTATTAACGACTGCATAGTACTCCATTGGGTGGCTGTATCATAGTTTATTCAACCAGTCCTCTATTAATGGACTTTTGAGCTATTTCCAATCTTTTTCTATTCAAAGTAATTCTAAGGTATATAACCTTGAAAATACGTTGTTTCACATCTATGGAGATATATCATCAGGATAGAAACCTAGATGTTCAAAATGTGTGTGTGTGTGTGTGTGCACACGTGCGTGTGCATGTGTGTGTGTGTCCATTGACTTCTTGGTGAAAATTAGGGTTCCCTAACCCTGATCCTAATGCTAATCCTGACCTTACCTTGATTTTCTTTGTTTTCGTAATTTCCTTTTTATTGCTATCTTGTGAGATTTGAGGATCGGAGTAACCCTGACCCCCCATACAAACCTTATCCTAATTGTCTTTCTTGTTGCTATCCTTGTGAGAACAGGGGATCAAACCCCACTCCTAGTCCTAACTTTATTTTTTTATTGCTGTTACTGTGAGGTCTGGGGATCAAAGCGCTGTTAATGCTTTGCACACACCACTTGTGTAGTGCTGTTCCTGCTGCCACAATGCCCATCCTCTTCATCTGACCAGCTCCTACTCTTCATCTGGCCAGCTCCTACACCTGGCCAGCTCCTACTCTTCATTCACATATCAAGTGCCATCTTCTCCAGATGCATTTTCCATAACCCTCTCTCTCCCTTTGGGCTCCCACTGCACCCTGTGTTTAATATCTAACAGAGCACTCAGCACATTCTAGAGAAATTATTTGTAGTTTGGAGGGGAAGGAGAGCATCTCACTTCCAGGTGAGATACATTGTACTCTTAATCAGTTAGGGACCACCAATTGCTTTTACTCCTTCATACTGTGTCCTTCTCAGGTACATGTATGAACGGAGAGGTCAAGGAAACAAATTCTTGCAGATCTTACCATTACGCCCAGACATTATACCAGGCCCTAGACATTTACTATCTCATTGATCCTCAGTAAAATGAAACCTGTGAATCATTTCTACTTTCAGGAGCAGCAATTGATGCTTAGAGTGTACCTTCCTTGTGGTCATGGTCAATAAGGGGCAGAGCCAGGATTTAAATCTTGAGCTAAACTGTATTGAGTCATGCTATTTCAGTGTAGCACCTTCCAGGATGATGACCACACATCAGTAATATACAAGGCCTGGGGTGAGTCCTGGACATCAGTAGTTTTTAGAAGCTTCTCAGGTGATTCTAACCTGCAGCCAGAGGTGGGAATCACCTCTCCTCTTTAGAAGATCTCTAGGTTTTAGAAGTCCAGAAACTTCTGCTTTTCCTATTTCGGCGGAATTGCAATAACCTCCTTCTTTGCTCCTGGACTATACCCTCTCTGCTCTGCATCTCATCCTCCACACACTTCCATTGATAATTATTTTACCGCTCTGCTCCATAGCCTCAGATAACTTCCCATTAGAGAATATGATGTAAATTGTGAAGCATTTTGTACATAAAAGTGGATATATATGAGGACTTTTGTATATAATTTGGAAGATTTGTGAAACTCAGTTGAAAATTCCCTCTTCTACAAAATAAATTCCAAATTCTTTAACATAGCAATTATAAATCTTGATAGTCTATGACTCCAATCTATCTTCCCAGTCTCATCTCTTGCTTGCAGTCTTTCATATCTCCATTTACACACACACACACCCTACATTCCAGTCACACTTGCTCATTGTCATTTTTCTAACATAACTACACATTAAAACTTCTGGATTCTCAGATCATGCTATTCCTATTGACTGGGATATTCTATTCCCTCTTCTATACTAGATGTGCTCCTTCTCTGTTTCAACCATCCTGGCCTTCTTATTCATCAAATGGGCTCTTGAACTTTCTGTTCTCTTTCCTTTGAATGCTTCTGCCCCAGATCTTCAATGACTGACTTCTTCTCATCATTCAGGACTCAGTGTAAATATCGCCTCCCCAAGAGACCTTCTCTTATCACCCTCTGTCCTCCGTTATCCACCTCATCAGTCTAATTCATCTCCTGCTTAATTTTCCTTTCAACATTTATCATCCTCTGAAATTTCTGGCTTATTTATTACTATTTTTTATTATCTCTATCCTTCCAATAGCATGAATGACCCTTTGTCTTGTTTGCTCCATGTCCCTAGCACCTAGAACCATGCCTGGCACAGAGTAAGTGCTCCATAAGCATTTGTAGAATGAACACATTAATCCTCCATACTCTGCCCAAATGCCATGCCCTCTGACTCCCTAGTGATCTCCCCCATCCTTATCAAAATGCATCCTCTGTTCTTCTGGATGTGGGAGCGATGTCTTATTTTTCTCTGTATTTTCAGTTTCCAACATGTTATATTGAGCTCAGTATGTTTTTTGCCCCTGACACTCAAAAATGTTCATTTTCTGAGGGAAGGGCTTAGCATGTGCTAAAAATGAGAAATGTAGTTAACAGTTCAGGGAAGATAAGGCCAAGGATTATATGTATTTGAATGGAAGTCTTTTCAAAGTAAAATGAATAGCATAAAAACAGTACACATGTGGTCAAAATGTTTTATCAATAGTATCATTATTTTGATTGGTATTTATTTTAATTTTCAAAAATGAATCAACTTAATAGAATAATGATTTCTTCATAGCAAACATTTCAGCTGATGCTACCCACTGCCATAAATAATTAGGGACTTAAAATATATGTAAATTTATATTATAATATATTGTATGGCTCTGCCATTTACTAGCTATGTGACTTTGGGCAAGTTATTCAATTTCTCGAAACTTCAGTTCCCTCCTGTGTAAACAAGGGTTTGATAATATTGTTCAATGAGATACCTGTTTAAACACTTACTGCCATGGTCAACTCAGATTAAGATGCTTTAACAAGTGTTTCCTCTCTAGCATATTCAACAGATTGGAAAGCAAACCCTTATCTTTCTCCTGGCCCCTTTTTGTTCACTTTTTTTTTTTAATGAGCCCAAAAATAATAGGTCTTAGCATATCTTTGTCCTGAAGTGACACCACATGTGTATATTTGGTCTTCCAATCTATACTTTCCTTCTTTTTCCTTTTCCTTCCTTCCCTATTCATCAAATAGTTATTGAGCCCGTGCTGTGTACCACACACAGTGCTAATACCATGATGACCAAGACAGATGGGGTTTCTGCTTCCAGCCAGCTTGCAGTCCAGTGGGGAACAGTGTAATGAGAACTGTGACAAGGAGGTACAAGAACATATGCCTAGGGACCCAATCAAGTCAACAAGTCTGCCTGAGAAAAACAGAGGGTCAATCTGAGACCTGAGGGATGAGTCAGAGTAAGCTAATTAAAGAGAGGCAAAGAGTTATAAAGGTGAATAAAGCATCGTGGTGCAAGGCTTGGATGTAAGATAAAGCGTATCAAGGAATTTCAAGTAATTTCAGTATGGCAGGGGCAATGAGAGAAAAAGAGCAGATGAGGCTGGCATGTCAGCAGGGGCCAAATCACAGAAGGCCTTGTAGGCCATACAACAGAGATAGCCACTAAAGCTTCTAAGGATGGAAGTGATATGATTAGATGTGCTTTTTAAAGACCATTCCAGCTGCAGTATAAGGGGTTTGGAGGTAGTAAGACTAGAGGCAAGAAGAACAGTTAGGAGGCTGTTGCAATACTTTTATTTCATGTTTCTCTCTCCCGACAGATACTTGGACTAACTCGTGCATTCCAGAAATTATCACCACCAAAGATCCCATATTCAACACTCAAACTGCAACACACACAACAGAATTTATTGTCAGTGACAGTACCTACTCGGTGACGTCCCCTTACTCTACAACACCTGCCCCTACTACTACTCCTGCTCCAGCTTCCACTTCTATTCCACGGAGAAAAAAATTGATTTGCATTACAGAAGTTTTTATGGAAACTAGCACCATGTCTACAGAAACTGAACCATTTGTTGAAAATAAAGCAGCATTCAAGAATGAAGCTGCTGGGTTTGGAGGTAAATGGTTTCTGTGTCTATGTTACATGTGTATGTATGTTCATGTATAACAGACAGTTCGTAGAATCCTGCCTGTCTCTAGATGAGGCACTCAGGACCTGCCAAATACTAATAAAAGCTTAACACAAACTCAACTTTCTTAGTCATAGAATCTGAGAGGGGTAAAGAACCTTAGTGATTACGCGAAAAAGTATAAGTATAAAAGAATGTCACTGTTGACAACTCAAGACTTCTAAAAATAAATCACTATCTGTTCCTATGTAGAAGTTCTTTTTAAAATATATACCCTAAAGGCCTATAACTTTATTCTAGTCATCTCTTTCTCAGGCAGGCTTGTTGACTAGAGTAGGTCTCAAGGCCATGGAGGAGAAATGAACTCTGTCATATTGCAACTGATGGAATTGACAGAGTATGAGAGACAAGGCCAATGATTCTACAAGCATGAAGCAAAGAAGCTGGTGTGGGCCCAATATCATAAAGGGCTACAGAGAAGGTTTTTCTCCTGCACTATGTACTGTCTCAATCACCTGGATCATTCAATGAGCATTACACACAATGTTTAAGTGAAGGACCAACAGGCCATGTCTCTGTTCCTTGCAGGTGTCCCCACGGCTCTGCTAGTGCTTGCTCTCCTCTTTTTTGGTGCTGCAGCTGGTCTTGGATTTTGCTATGTCAAAAGGTAGGGTTGCTGGTGCACTGCTAGTCTTGTAATCTTTGTCAAGTTTCTATCCTGTGCTTTTTCAAGGTCACTATTGGCATTTTGCCGATCAAAATGGAGATAGCAGTCCTCTTATACTGTAAATTTCTCCCTCATCTCATCTCTCTCCCCTCCACCCAATCTTTTCTATTTCAGCACATGCATGTCATCCAGCTGTCAGTCAATGAGTGTCCTTTGAAAATCAAGAAATAAAAAAAATTGACATCTGGGGAAAATTTATATGCTCTATTTGATTTTGGGTTCTTTGTTTTTGTGGGAAAAATTATGTGGTCAGCCTAAAGTCTGGCCTGCAAACATATTGTCCCATTTAAATGAATCCATTAAGGTAGTGATGTGTTAATATATTCGAGCATGCATGTGCTAGCATCACCCTGAAATAAAGGTATCCAGTGTACTGTGCCAATATGTACCATGACCAAAAAAGTGTTATCTATTATTATGTGTGTTACACAGAGTCTCTCACTTTAATTTCATGTTTATGCCTAAAGGTATGTGAAGGCCTTCCCTTTTACAAACAAGAATCAGCAGAAGGAAATGATTGAAACCAAAGTAGTAAAGGAGGAGAAGACCGATGATATCAACCCTAATGAAGAATCAAAGAAAACAGATAAAAACCCAGAAGAGCCCAAGAGCCCAAGCAAAACTACCGTGCGATGCCTGGAAGCTGAAGTTTAGATGAGACAGACATGAGGAGACACACCTGAGGCTGGTTTCTTTCACGATCCTCACCCTGCCCCAGCTGAGGAAATCAAAAGGGCCAAAGAACCAAAGAAGAAAGTCCACCCTTGGTTCCTTACTGGAATCAGCTCAGGACTGCCGTTGGACTATGGAGTGCACCAAAGAGAATGCCCTACTTCTTATTGCAACCCTGTCTGGATCCTATCCTCCTACCTCCAAAGCTTCCCATGGCCTTTCTAGCCTGGCTATGTCCTAATAATATCCCACTGGGAGAAAGGAATTTTGCAAAGCGCAAGGACCTAAAACATCTCATCAGTATCCAGCGGTAAAAGGGCTTCCCGGCTGCCTGAGGCTAGGTGGGTTGAAAACCAAGGGGTCACTGAGACCAAGGCTTTCTCTACTGATTCCACAGCTCAGACCCGTTCTTCAGCTCTGAAAGAGAAACACGTATCCCACCTGGCATGTCCTTCTGAGCCCAGTAAGAGCAAAAGAATGACAGAAAAGTTTAGGTCCTGAAGGCCATGGAGATTCTCATAACTTGAGACCTAATCTCTGTAAAGCCAAAATAAAGAAAGAAATACAACAAGGCTGAGGAAACCGACAGAACACTGTCACCAGGGACTGTAAACACAGACAGGGTCAAAGTGTTCTTCTCTGAACACACTGAGTTGGAATCACTGTTTAGAACACACACACTTACTTTTTCTGGTCTCTACCACTGCTGATACTTTCTCTAGGAAATATACTTTTATAAGTAATGAAAATAAAAATTTTTATAAATTTCTATTTTTATCTGAGTTACAGAAATGATTACTGAGGAAAATTACTCAGTAATTTGTTTAAAAAGTAATAAAATTCAAAAACATTTGCTGAATAGCTACTATATGTCAAGTGCTGTGCAAGGTATTACACTCTGTAATTGAATATTATTCATCAAAAAATTGCATATAGTAGAATGCTATCTGGGAAGCTATTGTTTTTTTCAGTTTTGATATCCCTAGCTTATCTACTTCCAAACTAATTTTTACTTTTGCTGAGGCTAATCTTATTCATTTTCTCTAATATGGCAACCATTATAACCTCAATTTATTATTAACATACCCAAGAAGTACATTGTTACCTCTATATACCAAAGCACATTTTTAGAGTGCCATTAACAAATGTGTCACTAGCCCTCCATTTTCCAGCAAGGAGGGCCTGAGAGAGGCAGAAATATTTGTGACAAAAAATTAAAGCATTTAGAAAACTTCTTTGCTCTCTTATTTACACAGATGCATTATACCTTTCATGTAAAATTAAAGTGAGGACCAGATCATACCATATTGTTTGCAAAAATAAAAGGGACAACATTGGTTGTTAAAATACAAGCATATGTCAACCAAACAGCATATATCATATGGGGCTACTCATGCTCCAAACATTTTATTTTGAGTTGGCCAAGTACATACACATTAAACAGTCCTTTACTCGAGATGCTGGCCCTACATTTCCATCCATTTCAGAATTCACCAGGGAGCTAAAGATTCAGGATGGCTCACTTGTCTTACTTTTGACAGCCCTGCTTCTCTAGTTTTCTCTTTCCCTCCCCCTTAGACTGCTAATTATCTTCTTCCCCTCACCAGTGACCCCCACAGCTCCGTGGTTCCTTTAGCCCAGATGCCACAACCTACTGGCATAATCTTTTTCAGTTGGCCCACGGAGTATAATCTTAAAATTTGGTTTCATTGCCAGGCACTAAAAATCAAGAGATTTCACATGTTTACATTTCTAGGTTCCCTCTAAAAATGGAAAGATCTGGAAGTAAAGAACCCATGTTCCCTCATAGCAATCATTATCTGATACTGAGTAGTGGCTGTCCCCTTTCAGTGGGGTCTGCTCTTTCTGTTTCAGCACAGTCCCCATGAGTCTCTATTGCACACTCATGCCAAAGTAAAGGTGTCCTTTCCTATGAACTTTGTAATGCTGTTGCCTTTTTTTTCACACCCAGCCCATGTCCCTCATATATATCACCTGCCTGGCCCTGTAGGTCTATGAGTTTGAAACTGGTTTGTCCATCCTTAAGCTTTATCGGCTTCGTCCAGTTCTCAGGGAGTGAAGAAAAGAGGGAAAGCACCTAAGTAGTGGTCTTCCCTCTGTGTGTTAGCTGAAAAAACCAGATCTCCCACACCACGTCTCCCATCTTGTGGGCATCTACTACAGATTAGAATGCTACCATCTTCTCCTGTTAAACAGGTTTGTGCCCTATCCAGGAGGAGGAAGCGGGGAGAAGAAAAACCCCACCCAGCCACATAGAATCACTCGATAGCCCAAATATGTGCAAACATACTGATAAAAATGTACCTTCCATCATTATGGAAGGAAGGAAGGAAGGAAGGAAGGAAGGAAGGAAGGAAGGAAGGAAGGAAAGGAAGGAAAGGGGAGAGGAAGAAGGAGAGGAGGGCAGGGGGAGGGGAAGGGAGAGGAGGGAAGGGAGGGGAGGGGAAGGAGAGGAAGGGAGGAGGAAGAAAGGAAGGAGGAAAACGACACAAACGAAAGGACCGTAAGGATGCCTGGGAGGTCGCAGAAGAAATTCGGTTCTTCGGTGGTGTAAAGGAAGTAAGGACTGAAGGAATTCCGATTCTTCGTGGAGGAAGGCGGTAGCTTGGAGGGGGGATTGGACGGGGGAGGGGGGAGGCGGGGGGGGTGATTTATGGAGCATCTACTGATAGTCATTTTTCATGTTGCCCCATTTAATCTCTACACTTTCCCTGAGAGGTGAAGATAATTACTGCCATTTTTATTAATTAGAAAACTGGATGTTTAGAGAAGTTAAATTACTTTCTGCGGTCACAGGTCTAGTTAAATGGTAAAGGTCAGAGTGACTGCAAAGCCCATGCTCCTTTCCCTACACCACAGTGCTTCTCTTGCAAATGACAATATAGAAATGTAAACTATTCCGATATGCAAGCTTGAAATTGGACACTTACCAAAAACAACAGGGGTGAAGTAAGGAAAACAATTTAGGACTCCTGTGTCAACTTCACAGAATCTATCTTAAATCCATTGGCAATGACAAGAAGAAAAAGAGAACCACTAAAGAACTTTGAGAACTGCCTCCTCATTGATGTAGATACCAACCTCAACAAAGACCTACCTGAGCCAGCTCATAGGGTCAGAAAATGTAAGACTTAGAAGGATCCAGAATAATTTCCTCTAAACCCTTCATTCACAGAGTAAATAAAATGAAGCCCAATGTCACAGATAACTAAAGTTAGCGCTTGGTCTAGAAATCTCCTCTGTATTTAAATTTTCTTTATTCTCCACTGAACAAAGAGAAATTGGAAGAATACAAGGTATCTCCCCACTTCAGACCTACAGTCCACCTCTCCACAGCCAGTCTTCAAAAGAGGCAGGTGGAGAGCCATGTGATGGCATTTTCAGCTGGTGCAAAAGATCTTCCCTGCCCTTTCAGAATGCCCCTTCTTCATGCCTGCTTCCCTGGCTCACACAGAATAAATCCACTCCTTCAAGCAAAGATACTCTAGCCTGAGAAGGAGTCGTCTGCAAAATTGTATGCTTTTATAAAGGCCAGGCCACTATCAAACATTAACTTGCCAATATAGGTCCAATCAAGCAAAGCTGATTTCCAAGAATAGGAAGCTGGACTAACGCAGATGACTTGAGGCTCCACACAGGGCTTGCACACAATTGGAGTCTACGGATATCATTTGGCTTGAACAGAATTGAATCATACTGATTTCTAGACAAGAATCCTAAATTGTATCGCCTCTAGACCTTCAGCTGGTACCTAAAGCAAAATCAATTGCTCTTGGGAAAAACAAGTTTGTAAGGACAATAATAACATGCAAGTAAATATGTTTTTACTAAAGAATGAGAGGGTCTCTCACACCAAAAAGAAAATGTTTTACTATTGTGAACAGTGCCGCAATAAACATACATGTGCATGTGTCTTTATAGCAGCATGATGTATAATCATTTGGGTATATACCCAGTCATGGGATGGCTGGGTCAAATGGTATTTCTAGTTCTAGATAGTAAAGACTTGGAAACAACCCAAATGTCCATCAGTGGTAGACTGGATTAAGAAAATGTGGCACACATACACCATGGAATACTATGCAGCCATAAAAAAGGATGAGTTCATGTCCTTTGTAGGGACATGGATGAAGCTGGAAACCATCATTCTGAGCAAACTGTCGCAAGAACAGAAAACAAAACATCGCATATTCTCACTCATAGGTGGCAATTGAACACTGAGAACACTTGAACACAGGGTAGGGAACATCACACACCAGGGCCTGTCATGGAGTGGGGGGAGAGGGGAAGGATAGCATTAGGAGATATACCTAATGTAAATGACGAGTTAATGGGTGCAGCACATCAACATGGCACACGTATACATATGAAACAAACCTGCACGTTGTGCACATGTACCCTAGAACTTAAAGTATAATAACAAAAAAAGACAAAAAATAAATATCATGCTTGTACAAAAAAAAAAAAAAAGAAAGAAAGAAAAGAAAAGAAAAAAGAAAATGTTTTAAGCCTCTGTTTCAGAAAAACTCCTGAGCCTTGGTTTTCCTCTGCTCTCACACCACCAAAACAGTCATCAACAAAGAACTCAATGACCAAAGGTAAGGGGGTTTTTCCCCATACACCAAGCAGCAGACACCAGCTGGGTATCCTTTAATTAAATTCTGACACTATCTACCTGGAGATAGCGTCAGATCCCACAGGGTGAAGGCTCGGACCCCAAAATTGCCCCCCACCCCACAGACACCAGTCGCAAGTCTGGGCCTCCAGAACTCCCAATGACCCGCTTTAAGTAGGGGTTCTCATGACCCCCTCTTTGGGTTCAATTAATTTGCTGGAGCTGCTCACAGAACTCAGATAAACACATTTACAGATTTGTTATAAAGGTTGTTACAAAGGATAACCTTGAAGAGATGCATAGGCCCAGGTAGGGAGGAAGGGGCACAGAGATTCCATGCCCTTGTCATCCTCCAGTAATCTCTATGTGTTCAGCCATCCAGAAGTTCTCCAAACCCTGTCCTTTTTGTTTTTCACATAGGCATGATTGACAACTGAGTAGAAATGTGATTGGACAAAAAGGGCATGACCTCATATGAATAGACTGAGTTGGGAAGCCCAGCAAGGCATACTTGTTGAAGCTGGAAACCATCATTCTGAGCAAACTATCACAAGGACAGAAAACCAAACACCACATGTTCTGCCTGGGGTTCCCCTTGGCCTCTCTGTGCAGCTTTTCTTCCTCCAGAGTATGGGTCAGAACTCTGTCTGGAATGATGGTCTTTTGATCCACAATCAGATTAGAGTCCTGCCTTGAAGCAGGTAAAAGGGGGACAGGAGAAGGTCAGAGAAAGAGATTCTGTTGGCTGGGCGCGGTGGCTCACGCCTATAATCCTAGCACTTTGGGAGGCTGAGGCAAGCAGATTGCCTGAGCCCAGGAGTTCAAGATGAGCCTGGGCAACACGGTGAAACCCTGTCTCTACAAAAATACAAAAAAATTCGCCAGGCATGGCGGCGTGCACCTATAGTCCCAACTCCTTGGGAGGCTGAGGCAGGAGAATTGCTTGAACCCAGGAGGCAGAGGTTGCAGTGAGCCGAGATTGCACCACTACACTCCAGCCTAGGTGACAGAGTGAGACTCCATCTCCAAAAAAAAAAAAAAGAGAGAGAGAGATTCTGTTTCCTGAGACCTGCTCCTGAGCCCTAAAGCACCTCAACATTGTAACAAAAGACTGTAACAAGGACTCTGGGAGCTATGAGCCAGGAACTGTGGATAAAAACCAATATATTAATATTTATATAATCATAACATCATAGCCTCCAAACAGGAGGAAAAGCAATTATTTGTTAGTTGGATTTTCTAGTTAAAGTAAATAAAATTTAGTGGGTTACTCCTGTAATAGTCTATGTATAAGGTCAAGTTTGATGTAAGAGCATTTTTCGTAATACTGAAATCAAATAGGAATTCTCTCCTCTCTCTATGTTCCTCAGGAAATGCCCAAATTTCCAAACAGTGCTGATGTGATTTAAGATCTCCTCCTTTAGCATCTAGAAGACTACTTACTTTTTAAAAAATTAACTTATTTCAGAATAAATTTACCAAAAAAATGTGAAAATAGTGCAAAGAGTTCCCATATACCCACACCAGTTTCCCCTGTTATCATTATCTGATATTAGTATGGTGCACTTGTAACAACTAATGAAACAATGCTGATATGCTATTATTAACTGAAGTCCATGCTTTGTTCCGATTTCCTTGGTTTTTACCTAATGTCCTTTCACTGTTCCAATATCCCACCCAGCACACCACGTTACATTTAGTCATCATGTGTCCTCTTGGCTGTGACAACTTCTCTGACTTTTCTTGCTCTTGATAATTTTGTCAGTTCTGACGTGTACTATTTGGGTATTATATAGGATATCTCTCAGCTGGGATTTCTCTGATGTTTTCTTATGACTACACTGGGGCTATATGTTTTGGGAAGGAAGACCACAGAAATACAGTGCCGTTTTCATGGTGTTATATCAAGGGTACATAATATCCACATGATCTATCACTGCTGATGTTCACCTTACGCACCTCGCTGAGGTAGTGTTTGTCAGGTTTCTCCACTGTAAAGTTACTCTTCTCTATACCATATTCTTTGGAAAGACATCACTATGCACAACCCATACCTAATTAGACAGGAGTTATGCTCTGCTTCCTCTAAAGTGGAATATCTACATAAATTATTTGGGCTTTTCCTGCACAGGAGATTCATCTATTCCCCCTCATTAATTTATGCTTTAAATAATTTATTCATATCACTATGGACTCAAGAATATTTTCTACTTTAGGTAATAATACAATACTATTTTATTTATGCTGTTGCTCAATTTTTTCCAAGACTGACTATTGGGAGCTCTTTCCATTTGCTCCTGTATCCCTTTGACATACTCCCTTCTTTGTGTTTTTATTGGGCACTTCCTTACTTTCTGGCACTACAAGATGCTCCAGTGTCCCTTATTTTGTATCTTTTTTTTGTATCTTATTTTGCCCTGGTTCTAGAATCAATCATTTCTTCAAGGAATTCTTGCTCCCTCCTTTTCTTTAGAGAGAGAAAATATCATTTCTTTACCTTCCTGTCACATGACTTCCCCACACTCCTTGACCAGTCAATGATCTCCATACTCTGGCCCATTCCAAAACCCTTAAAAACCTTAGCCTCAAATTCCCTGAGGAGACAGATTTGAAGTTTCCTTCTGTCTCCTCGTTCAGCAGCCCTGTGTATGATTAAACCTCTTTCTCTGCTGCAGCCCCCATGTCTTGGCATATTGACTTCCCATGCACATTGAGCAACAGACCTATTACAGTTGCATCTCCTGCTTCCCTACTTTTCTTATTATGGAGGAGATGGAAACTTCCCTAGTAGACCCATTCAGAGATAATTGTTCTGGGAGCATTCCTGGGGCTGAGACTAGAATTACTCCAGCCTTTCCAATGATTTTATAAGTACCTAATTTCCTGTCTTAAACTTTTTTTTGTTGTTTAAAATAGTTGGCGAGGTTTCTGTAAGAGAAAACTAAAATAAATGACGCTGAGTGCATTTTACAATTTGACCTTGAATCCTCTTCTCAAACCTTATTCATTCCTGCAAGGATACTTCATGCTATGGCTACACAAATCCATTTACCATTCTAAAATTTAATCTCTACAATGCCCTCTCATTTTGCAACTGCCATTCCTTCTATTTTAATCACCTTCCTTTTCTTCCTAATTGTATGAGTTATCAATTGTTACAAAACAAATTATCTGAAAACTTCATAACTTTTACAACATTTATTATTTAACATTGTTGTGGGTTAGGAAACCAGGCATGGGTACCTGGGTCCCCTGCTTCAGGGTCTCTCACGAAGCTGCAATTCAAGTGTCTGCCAGAGCTTAGTCATCTCAGGACTTGACTGGAATAGAATTAACTTCCAAGTTCACTCACGTGGTTGTTGACAGGATTTAGTTCCCTGTTTGCAGTTGGCCAAAGTCCTCCCTCAGTTCTTTCCTAGCAGACCTCTCCTTTGACACAGCTCACAAAATAGCAGTTTGCTTCATCAGCGCAACAAGCAAGAAGAGCCAGAGAGGAAGTGTGTGCAAGCAAGTTGAAAGTCATCATCTTTTAGATGTGATCTTCGAAGTGACATCCAATTATTTTTGCCATATTTTATTCATTGGAAGCAAGTCACTATGTCCAGCCCATGTTTAAGGGGAGGGGATTATAGAAGGGCATGAATACCAAGATGTGGAGATCATTGGGAGCCATTTTAGAAGGCTGCCTCCTACCACATTAATGAATTTTTCTCATTCCTTCTTTTTAAAATTTGTTTATATATCAGTGTTATATGCCACATTCTATTATGTTAAGTGTGTACATATTTTATTTTTCCTTGCATTCTTAGCACTTGGATAGTATATGTAAATCTAGCACATTTACTGAGTAGGCTGTGAATAAACATTGTGAATGAATACATGTATATACATTCATCATGTATACATTCATTCATTAAGATTTCATGAGCTGCAAGTTATACCTTTATCCAGTTATCTGCATTAAGTGCTAAGATCACTCAGTACAGGACTGTTTCTGTCCACTTAAATTTTGTTCTTCTTGAAGACTTTATTTTGGTGTAGAATGCAACTGCGAACAAGCCAGAAGAATGCATAAAGGCTACTATACTTGAACTTTACTCTCTGAGTTGGCCATTGACTCACTTCTGTGAGTCAAACTGATATTTATCTTAATAGAGAAACTAAACTGCAGTGTGTTTTGGACTGTGGATAAGTAAGAACAAATTGAGTTCCCTCAGTAACAACAAAGCTAGTAAGTATTGGCAAAAATTTGATTCCTTGGTCTCCATATTTCTATTTTAGTGTTTGAAGCCTAGGATGCTTTCTTGGCAATCTGAAATTCTCCACTACATGCTATCATTTTCTGAAAATTAGAATCCTTTCTGATAACTTCCAGACTCATTTTACAACACCACTGTTATTTCGTTTGAATTTTGCCTTCAGTGAAGTTGAAAATATTTTTGTGATAGAAAAAAGACAAAACCAATTAAGAATACCAAAAGACCAGCCAAGTGTGGTGGCTCATGCCTGTAACCCCAGCACTTTGGGAGGCTGAGGCGGGCGGATCACAAGGTCAGGAGATGGAGACCATCCTGGCTAACACGGTGAAACCCCGTCTCTACTAAAAATACAAAAAACTTGCCAGACGTGGTGGCGGGCGCCTGTAGTCCCAGCTACTCAGGAGGCTGAGGCAGGAGAATGGTGTGAACCCGGGAGGCGGAGCTTGCAGTGAGCGGAGATTGAGCCACTGCACTCCAGCCTGGGCGACAGAACAAGACTCCATCTCGGAAAAAAAAAAATACCAAAAGACCTAATTCAGGACTCCACTGTGCATATTTTTACCTACGAAGATCATCACCATTTCAGCAAAGTCAACATCATAAATGATAACGGTAATAACAAAGACTTCAATGTTGTAAAACATTGATGTTATATAACATCGATACGATGTTATAGTATAACCAAATATCTTAAAATCATGTTATGTTTTCTCCATTAGTAAATATTAGTAAAAGAATGTATCAAAGATATACTAGCAAGTTAGAGAACATAACAGAAATTTCTATGTAGTAAAAATATCGGGAAAGAATATTTAAATCTGAAGATCCAGCATGGAAAATATGTCTGGGTGGTCAATCTGGAAAGGAGGGTGGGATGAGGCATACACCATTAGAAGACATCAGAGATGATGTCAACTCACACTTGGTATTGACTGGCATCTGGGCAGAGGCAAGAGGCAAACTTGATCCTGATTGGGACAGAAACAAGACTTTGCCTGCAAGAGATCTTGCCCCAAGCCTGAAACCCCAAGGCAGGTAGATCAAAGCACCAATATACTCAATCAAAACGACATAATAATCATTCAGTAGTCAGTGGGAAAGCTGGGGAGTCTGCATCTGCTTGAAGGAAAAAACTCATGTGGTGACAATCGGAGCTGGGGAACACTTCAGACTGTAACATAAGCAATTGAATATTCCCATCCTTGCTCCCACTTCTTCATGTCCACTTTCCAATTCCCCCCTCATAGGAAGAGGAGTTGCTAAGCCTACCGATAAAGACCAAGACTTTTACTGGTAAGCACACACATTTTACTGATGCGTGAGGTTATCCTTAAACTTCTAGGTAGCTGAGCTACCTTAAAGCTCAGCATCCATTCATGGTACTCACTTGTCTGCTTCCTGTCTCCGCCTCTGGCAGGACTTGAGCCCTAGAGGCAGGTTAGCCACTTTCTACCATTACTTCTATTCTACATATGGAGTTAGATAGCTAGACTCATAGCCCCTGTTGCATCTTTCTCTTTGTGGATCCTACTTAGGCCTCCAGGCCTAAGCCACATGCTTAAAAGAGTTTTCTCAGAGAACTCTGTACTGAGGGTTATTAGTTGATATTAATGAAGTATGGATTGAGGCAAAGATAATTATTTTTGTTGTAATATCCAAACTTCTTTTATTCTCCTTTCGCAGAATGATGGCTTGGGATGTGCCAATGTAACCTTTTCTCTGAATCGATTAAAGCAGAATCCTGCTCCCCACAACACAACAAACTTCTAAAATATCTGGAAGCAGGTGACTCAAATATGCTCACAAACAAGTGTGATCAGCTTCCATATGGCATTGTGTTTTCCCACTGCTCTTGATCTAATTCTACTCCAGTGAGTACTATCATATCTCTCACTAGGCATACTGACCACTTCCACTTGTTTTGTCTATTTTCCTCCATAACTATTTCCTCTAGGTATCACCACATCTAGCTGCTTCTATATCTTCTGGGCACTGCCACACCCACAAGGCACTGCTGACTCTGCCAGACTCTACTGCTGATTCCCTGGTAATATCCTAGGTGGCATCTACCAAGTAACAGTGCTACTTCTCTACATGATGTCTTGTCCACTGGAGACTGTTGCCTTTTCCTACAGCAACCACAGAATTCTCCAGGCTCTGCCATCTCTGTCAAGTACTATTGTGGTTGCTATTGACTGACACCAGCATGGATACGCTGGAATTCTGAAACCACTTTAGTATGGAAATCAAGGCACCCTTGCTGTGGTACATTCATTCCTATGGAAGATATTATGTGTAAATATGGAAATACAGGATTAGAACACCAATGAAAGATAATAATTGGCAATGTAGATTTGGAAACCATCTGAATTCTGCTGAAAATTAAAGCTGTGAGTGCACGAGTCCTGCCCCACCCCTCACAAACATTTAAAAAATTAGAGCAGAGGGCTGAGAACAAACTTTGAGTAGATGCAGGCAGAAAGAAGAAATCAATGAGATAGAAAAGCTTCGAAGTCCTAGAAAATGATGAAGCTTTCATCTTAATTGTAGGTGACTAGGTGTTCCTCTTATTCTACACTGATAGAATTAAAAGCAGTAATGAATTGTTAGGAAAAGCACTAGACTAGTGGCCAAGAAATCTGGATTCTAGCCCAGTTTAATTAACTTGCTCTGTAGTCCTTAGATGAATCACTTTCCATCTTTGGGTCTCAGCTTCCTCACCTCTAAAAGAAGAATATTGGACCAGGTGATTGTTAGGCAGCTTTTTTCAACTTTATGATTTTATGAATTACATACAGAAAGTAAAAAATGTTTATAATCCATAGCCACTCAGGGTCTTCCTCATATATTCCCACAGGAAGATTGAGACCATCCTGGCCAACATAGTGAAACCTCATCTCTACTAAAAATACAAAAATTGGCTGGGCGTGGTGGCACGCACCTGTAGTCCCAGATACTCGGGAGGCTGAGGCACGAGAATCACTTGAACCTGGGAGTCAGAAGTTGCAGTGAGCCGAGATTGTGCCACTGCACTCTAGCCTGGCAATAGAGCAAGACTCCACCTCAAAAATAAATAAATAAATACATGAAAAAATATGCCCTTCCAAAAGTCTCCAATTTTCCCGATCTTCACTACAGAACCATGTTTATTAGAATTTATCAAAGCCTCTGTGTTTTCTTTAAATGGAAAATACTTATTTAAAAAACTATGAAAACCGGAACATATAAATTACAAGACTCATGGCAAAATGATCCTTCTTCTTATAAAAAACTCATAAAACTTATAAAAAACTTAATGGTTTCTTCTTCCATAACTCTTACTATTTATACATGTGGTTTCCTAGAAATATTTTTCTCATACCTTTTTATATGTAAGAAAAATAAAGGTTTCCTTATTCTGCTGCAAAGTAGCTTCAAAATTCCTATTCCACAGAGGATTTCTAATCTCTTCTATTTTGGTTTTTAAGATAATCTTTATTACTGTCTTGTTCTGTTTTATATTCTAATTAATTCATTATATTCATAATTAATTCAGGTAAGAAGAAAGCTGTTGTGATGAGAAGGTATCTAGATGTCATTAATAATATTAATTTAATACTAATTTTAAATATTTTAGTCTTTTAGTCTTTTCCTTGTCAATCCTCACTACACTCCCCATGAGATATAGGAAGGAGTAATGGCTCTGTTTTACAAAGTTGAAGGCAATTTGTGCAGAGCACTTTTCATGACTGTTTAGGCCACAATACAAAGCCCTTTAAAATTCAACTAGCTATGTCTTTTTTTAACAAGTTTATTGAAGTATAACTGTCATACAATAAACTGTGCATGATTAAAGTGTATGAGTTGACAAGTTTCAACATATGCATCTGTGAAACCATCATTTATAATCAAGAAGATGAACATATCCATCACCCCAAAAAGTTTCCTCTCACCCCTTGGTGGTACTACCCCTCCACCCATCTCCACAACATTGCCCCTGCATTCCCAGGCAACCACTGATCTGCATTTTGTCACTACAGATTAGTTTGGATTGTCTAGAATTGTATATGAATGGCATCACACCACAGGTACTCTTTTATTGCAGGGGAGGATCTGGCTTCTTTCACTCAAAATAGTTATTTTGAGACTCATCCATGTTGTTGAGGTATACTAACCACTCCTTCTTATTGCTTAGTAATATTCCATTTTGTGAATATACCACAATTTATTTTCCATTCACCTATTGATGGACATTTGGGTTGTTTGCAGTTTGGGCCTATTACAATTAATGCTATGTATATTCATGTATAAGCCTCTGTGTAGACATATGCTTTCAATTCTCTTGGGTAAATACCTAGGAGTAGAATGGTTAGATCATGTGGTAGGTGTATATTTAGCTTTTTAAGAAATAGCCAAACTATTTTCCAAAATTGTTGTATTATTTTATATTTCCAACATGCAGTATACAAGAATTTCAGTTGTTCCACATGCTTGTCAACATGCGATATGATCTGTCTTTCAAATTTTAGCCATTCTAGTAGCTACAGTGCACAGTGAAATCTTATTTTTCTAATTTGCATTTCCATAATGATTAATGGTATTAATTCATGCACTTATTTTGTCATCTATAAATCTTTGGTGAAATGTCTATTTAAATATTTTGCCCACTTAAAAAAGTTGGGTTGTCTTCTTATTGGGTTGTAACAGATATTTATGTATTCTAGTTAGAAGTCCTTTGCCAAATATATGTTTTGCAAATACTTTCTCCAAGTCTGTGACTTACCTTTTCATTTTCTTAACAGTCTTCTAAAAAGCAGAAGCATTTAATTTTGATGAAGTACAATTTATCCTTTTTTTCATTTACAGTTTGTGCTTTTTGTGCCATCTTAAGAAGTCTTTGAGAAATCCAAGGTCACTAAGATATCTTCTAGAAGTTTCGTGATTTTAGCTCTTTTACATTTAGATGTATGATCCATTTTTAGTTAATTTTTATATATAGTATTGATGGCAGTGGTAGCCCCTCTGAAGCAGCTGCTGCAAAGATGCAAGCTGCAGTGAGGGAGGCCTGGCCAGGGCTGCACACTAAACAGAATCACAAAAACAGGAACAGGCAGGAGCCCCACCCACTTCCGAGTTGGTGGGGTGGGAGCCCTGCCCTCCTGGCACAGCTGCAGCTGCCCAACCACAGCTGTGGACCTGGGCATCCTTGTGCTCTCAGGGGCCCAGGAAGCCCCTTGCCCCCACAGGCTTGCAAGTGTCTGCTCCTGCTGTCTGGCCTCTCCCTGCTTCTGGGGCAGAGCAAAATTGTGGCCAAGCCCAGATGCTGTCACAATCTGGCAGGTGCATGCATGCTTGGGGCAACATTGACATGCTAGCCCCCTGCCACCTCAGCCCCCTCTGGACTTTGGATGCTGATGAACATGGGAGGGGAAACTGAGGGGGCACTGAGGGCAGCTCAGTGTGGGCCTGCAGGCTCCCCTTGGCCCAAACAGCCTGGGTGCCATGGACAGTGACATGAGGTAGACAGACTCCTGGGCAAAAAGGGGTGGGTCCTCAGTGAAACCCTACCTTTACACAACTGACAGTCTGAAGCCTGGGGGCTGGGCTGCCAGGTCCTCAGACTGGAGTGAGAACTTATGGCGCTTTTTCTGCTGCCCATAGACCAATCAGCATGCACTTCCTCCCTTTTGAGCCCATAAATACCCTAGGCTCAGCCAGCCAGACTCAAGAAACATCGGGACAATCTGCCTGCAGGTAGGAGCTGCCCACTCCAGGTCTCCTCTCCGCTGAGGGCTGAGCAGACATCCTGACGACCTGCCTGCAGAAAGGAGCCACCCACTGTGGGTCTCCTCTCAGCTGAGAGCTGGTCAGACATCCAGACAACCTGCCTGCAGAAAGGAGCTACCCACTTAGAGTTTCCTGAGAGCTGCACTGTCACTCAATAAAGCACCTCTTCACCCCACTCACCCTCCAGTTGTCTGCATACCTCATTATTCCTGGATGTGGGACAAGAACTCGGGACCTGTCAAATGGCAGGACCGAAAGAGTTGTAACACAAACAGGGCTGAAATACCCCCTCACTCCCCGTGTTGCAAGTGATGAGAAGCAGAAAAGAGAGAAGGACAAAAGAGCTGTCACACTTCCGGGAGCCCAGACCCAAGAGCTCCCTGAGCCAGGACTGTAACACCCTCTTTGGGGCTCTGCGTTTCCTGGCATCTCAAAGCTTCCAGGTGCCACCACATTCCCTGGTGCCAGCAGTGGAAGTCACTTGTGGTACTTCTGGTCCAGCCACAGCTCTGCAGGAACCGGCACCCATGCCGGCACCTGTAGCCGCCCGCCCTACCACAGCTAGTGTGCCTGGCTGTGCACAGTGGCCAGATCTCATGTTCACTTGCTCACGTACCCCTCACCACTCTGCCTGGCTCGTCCTTGGCAGGCATGGGATCTGGGCCAGTAGCGTGAGCCGAGTGCAGCCTGCAAGGCCAAATGGGCAGAACAAGCCCAGTGGGCCTGAGCAAAACTCAGGCAAAGGAGCCACTGGCCACAGAGGTTTCTGGCTGGAAAAGCAACACTCCATGGATCCTGTGACTATATGAGGAAAGGAGCAAGAGATTAAGAGTTTTTTGGCAAATGCTCTTCAATTTTTTCAGGTTTATTTGTTGAAAACATTATCTTTTCCCTTATTGAATTGCTTCAGCGTATTTGTCGAAAATCAACTGACAACATGTATATAGATACATCTCTGGGTTCTCTATACTGTTCCATTACTCTATCTATTTTCATACCTATACTATACTGTGTTGATTAGCTCTTATTATAATGTCTTCAGATCAGGTAGTGTAAGTTCCAAAACTTTGTTTTTCTTGATGAGATGAAAGTCTTGGTCCTTTGCATTTCCATAAAATGCAAAGTCTAGGTCCTCTGCATTTCCATAAAAATTTTAGAATTAGTTTGGTCATTTCCATTAAAAAGAAATCTGCTAGAATTTTTATTGGAATTTCCTTAAATCTGCAGGTCAATTTAGGCAGAAATGATATCTTAGAAATTCTTGGTCTTCTGATGCATTAACATAATATATCTCTATTTATTTAGGTCTTCTTTAACTTCTTTTAACAATGTTTTTTATTTTATTTTATTTTATTTTATTTTATTTTATTTTATTTTATTTTATTTTAGATTCAGGGGGTACACGTGTAGGTTTGTTACATGGGTATATTGAATGATGCTGCGGTTTAGGCTTCTAATGATACAGGTCACCCAAGTGGTGAACGTAGTACCCAATAGTAGTTTTTTCAGCCATTTTAGAATCCCCAGTGTTTATTGTTCCCATATTTGTGTCTGTGTACTCAATGTTTTGCTCCTACTTATAAGTGAGAACATACGGTATTTGGTTTCCCGTTTCTGCATTATTTTGCTTAGGACAATGGCCTCCAGCTGTATTCATGTTGCTGCAAAAGATATGATCTAGTCCTTTTTGTGGTTGTATAGTATTCCATGGTGTATATGTACCACATTTTCTTTATCCAATCCACTATTGATAAGCACTTGGGTTGATTCCATTTCTGTGCTATTCCATAATATTTTATAGTTTTCAGTATATATGTCCTTCACATCTTTGGTCAAATTTGTCCCTAAATTTGCTACTTTTGTTGTTGTTGTTGTTGATGAGATATTTTAAAATTTTCCATTTCTAGTTGTTCATGGCTAGTATATAGAAATACAACTGATTTTTGTATATTTGATTTTGTATCTTGCAACTTTTGTAAACTCACTTTTTAGTTCTAATAGCTTTTTTTGTAGCATTCCACAATTTTCTTATGCAGTTAAATGCAGTGCTACAACTTCATTTCCAACTTGGATGCCTTTTATGTATTTGTCTTGCTTTATTTCATTGACCAGAACCTCCAATACAATGTTTAATTGAAGGCAATTTTTATAGAGTGATATTTCTAACTCCCAGGCCCGGATTAGGCTGCACTATGGAATCTTGTTGTATTTGATATCTTTTGGAATTTAGTAAATCATTATTTATACTTCATTTTTAAGCTTTTCCCTTTCCCACTGTTCAAATATTCATTAAATGTTGAAATATTGAACCACCACCATGCTGGCTGTCAGGAAAATAATGATGCACAAATAGGCATGGACCTAGCCCTAATGAAGTCTTACCATACTATGGAGGCAGTTTAAAAGAGGAATTAAAAACACAGGTTCAGGGTTCTGTCTGCTTGGATTTGAATCTGGCTCTGCTCCTTAATGGTTGTTTGACCTTGGAAAAGTTAATCGACTTTTCTAAGCCTGTGTCTTAGTGAAGGTATTAATAACATCTACGCACAGGATTGCTGTGAGGATTAAACGAATTAACACCTTTAAAGTCCTTAAAATAGGGTTTGACATATAGTAAATGGTCAACAAATATTATTATTAGAGGGAAGAATTAGCTCTTCACAGGGTAAATCTACAAGTGACTGGTGAAGGAGGGGTGTCCAAATATTAAGAAGCATAAGAAGCCGTTCAACTACTAAGCATAGAGGCAGCAGTGTCAGCTATACCTGGGTTAAAATCCTTGCTCTGTTGTTTATTGTCTAGGCAACTTTGAGCAAACGACTTAAACAAGAGCAATGCCTGTAAAGTGCCTAGTGCAGTATTGGGTACACAACAGATGCTTAACAGACAGTAATTATTGATTCAGACGTCCCGAAGAGCAGTAATATTACTAATATGTGTTCATCATCGTATCTATCATTTATCAAAGCTCAGGATTTTGAACTTTGTAATTACTTTTCATACATTCTCTTACGCTTAACAACTCGGCTAGGTGAACACAATCCGTTTCCTCATAAAGAAACAAGATGATCTTTGTGTGATCAGTGGAGAGGCTGGAGGTCTGGGAAGTGGTATTTTGGAGCCCAAACCAGGGCTCTCAGTGCGGCCTTGGTCGCCAGCGGGGCGCTCGACTTTCCGCTCCGGAGATGGCACCAGGAGAGATGGGAGCCGGCCAGGCCGTTTCCAAGGCCACCTCGTGAAGCTCCTGCTCCGGGAGCCTGACAGGCGAGACTCTCCTTCGCCGCCACCTCTCCTCTCAGATGGCCATCTGGGCTCGGAATCCCTCAGGAGCTGCGGAGCGCGTGTCGCTAAGGGCGCTGGAGAGGAAGGTTGGGCGCCGTCTCCAGGCAACACGCCGGGAGCGGGGCTTTGCGTCACAGACGTGCGACCGAGTCCCCGGCTGAGTCGCCGCCACCCGCAGGTCTGAGCTGTGGGCCGAGGCGGCGCCGCAGCTGCCGCCGGGTGCGCGATGTCTTGAACCTGGGGTGAGCTCCGCGGCGCTGTCCTTTCGTGTTTCCCTTGCTAGCTGCTCCAGGACCCTGGGGCTGGGAAGAGAAACCCCAGCTGGCCCTCCGCTGCCGAGCCAGACTTCCCCGGGGAGATAGGCCCGGCCCCGCCGCCCTACCCGGGCCTCGCATTGGGGCGTGGGGCAGGCTGGGGAGGCCCTTCTGTGGCGCCCGTCTTCTGCCCTTTGGGTTCCAGTTGCCCGGGGTGGCGGTGGCTTGTCCCGCCTGGGGGTGGTTCTGAGGGACCCGAAGAGAGTTTTTTCTCCTCTATCCCAGAACGGTTGTTTGAATATTGCCGCCGGCTCAGTCATTCGGCCACCGGACTTAGCTGTTGGTTAAATGTCCAGGTGCGCTTGAGGAGGGGCTGAGGCGGCGTAGCAAGAGCGAGCGCTAGGGTGGCCCGCAGGCTCGGTCCCCGCCGGGCTGGATACTCCAAATAAGAAACCTTTTGCCTGGGACGATAGCTCAGAAATAGCCACGTCGATCTACTTAGCCAGCCCCACACTTCTGAACTGACTTAGGCTGCTACCCCTCCCAGAGGTCTTTCCTCGTCAAACTTGCTGCTACCTTGAGACCCGGCTAAGAAAAGAACGTTTTCTTGCTAATAATAAGGTAGTGATTATACAGCAGGAGCAGAAGGCTTCTGTGTTCGCTTTTGAAATTATTCCTTCAGTTATTTGTCTCGTGTTACAAAATGTGGATTTACGATTGTTATTGAAATCGATCCCTATGCCCCTTATTAAAGGTAATGTACCCTTCTGTATTCTGACACTGTCCTATTTAGCGGTGCCAGATAATTCAGTTCTTGCCTCTGGCATATATGTAAAGCTGCTGGAACACTTCCAGTTGTTTATAATTCTTACATCTTCAGCACGAATTTATTCGTTTTCACTCCCTTCCACCCGCTCTTTTTGATATAAAATAACCTCTATCCATTCAGAATTTTGTCTGGGGACATGAGCTGCCACCGGCCGACGATCCTAAATTAGTCACCTCTATGTCAAAGTCACCCATCTGAGAAGTGATGCTTTCTGAATTCAGAGCTCAACAGTAGTATGGATTTTTTCTCCTTTTCTTTCACATTGCCTGACTTCAGTTTCTAAAACTTTTTCTCAAGAATACGACTGTATGTTTCAAAAATTAATATTTGTCATTTGGTGTAAATGAACTTCATATTTGATGTGTGTAGCCTCATCCTTCTAGCCTCATCCTTCTTGGTTCCCGTCTAAATACAAACACACTTTCCTTCCCCTTCCCTTCCCAAACTGGCAAGGAAGGTCCAGAGAGAATTCTTACAAGTCTAGCGTGCTTTTTCCAATATGAAATGCATTTAGTAAACACACTGGTACTGTTAGAAATCCATATTCTTAATCTCCTAGTACAGCACTCTATCCTTTTGTAGTTTCTCCCTCTCTCTCTAATGTGTATATATATATATATATATATATATATATATATATATATATATATATCTTTTTCGGATCAAGATCTTTGATCCTGGAACAGGCATACCAGACTCTATAGTGACTCTGGTCTAATTATTTCATTATGTATCTATGTTAACTTGTCTTGAAAAAAAAGTTGATATCTGTTTACAGATCTGCAGTTCGAGTAAACAATGAGTAATAAAGTAAATAGTATCCTTAGGGACCCAGTCAGTAGTACTTGGTATTTATTACTGATGTTAAAGTTGACTTGACAATGAAAATCATTGATGTTTATTTCAATTAAATCTTTTTAAATGAGGTTGATACAAAATTTGATGGAGAACTGGTTTCAGAGAGGTTTTTAAAATACTACAGTACAGTACTTGTCATTTAGTCATTTTGGTTCATTTTCAGCCTTTTCCATTTTGCTTTAGTTATTTTATGAATGAATTATTATTTAAATTTTTAGGAGTTTTTGAGCAGTTTTTTCGTTTTTGCTTGGCCAATTACCCATGATGTAATTTTTATATTTTTGTAAGGAATATTTGAACTACCACAATTCATTTGTTAGAAAAATAAGTGATTCACTGTATGTACCACCCACTAGAGAATGTGGCATTTTTGGAATCCTTGATCTTGTGCATTTCAAAATAACAGTTCTTTATTTAGAAAATCCTTCAAATGCCTTTTGAAAGCATGTTTTCATCTTGCAAAAAATGACTGTGTTATAGGTGGCACAATAATATGAGAGCTGCTAGTTCTTTGAGAAACCTTAACCAGAAATTTGTCTTTTGTTGAATTCTATGCCAGTGGTCTGCAAATTATGTTCCTATGCAATACCACTGTTGCATGACCTAGGGGGAGGTATTTTGTTAATATCAAATAGTGAATATTTCTCAGTTTACATAAGCATCAATTTAATGATAAATTTTCACAGTTTTACATTTTCTTTCATATGTATTTTTAACTTCTGCTTCTGTCCAACCTAGTACTAATAGATGGCTGACCAAATTAACAAAAGTCAAAAGAATACTAAGTGGATAATTAAAAAAAAAAAAAACTGCCAATGGTATTTACTGCATTTATTCAGTAAACATCTATTGAGTGCTTATGTATCTGCCAGAAGAGAGACCATGGCCGCTCTCCTCAAGAAGCTCACTAGAGGGAAATGGCCGAGGACTTAATGAATGTCGTAGTATGATAGAAATATGTGCAGTCACCAAAGAGGGACAGTGAAAAGCTGTGGTGGGTGACTGACTAGAGGATGGCCTCAACAGATTGTTTTTGTGAACATGCACTCTGTGTTGTGGTTTTATATTGTATGTAGATCACAGAGTCATATCTTATTTTCACACCCGTATAGTGATAGATGTTAATATTTATCAATATTTTATGGTTTTCAAGATAAACGAAATTTCAGGCCCTCTTTCTTGAACCATGTTGAGAACCACTTTTGCAGGCTCTCTCAGTGTTGCATTTTAATCCAAGGAGTTAGTGATGAAGTTTCCCAGATACCAAGTACGGTTACAAGATAACAAGTTAATATGCTGCCTCAAATTATAAACTTTACTCAAAGTTAGGGCAGCAGATGAAAACAATGCTGAAACAAAGAGGATCATTTTCTATTAATAACTCAATAAATAAGCAACTAAACTCTTCTTTTCAAATATGGTTTTGGTGGGTAATGTAGGGTAGCAAAATACGCCACTTTGGCATAAGGATTATTTTGAGTTAAAGGCACATTGAAAAGCAACAGATGTAAGAAGGGCCCTCTGACCCTCCTTATACTTCCTGAAGGCTGGAGATAAAACAGCCATACGAAAGATGTCCTCCCTATGCCAGGAGGAAGACATTATCATTACCAGAGGTGGGCAATCAAAGCTGAGAGAAATCTGTTCAAACAAGCCTTCTTAAAGTAACCCTTATCTTCCTAGTCACTTTTCTACGATTAAGTGCCCCAGCCCAAACCCTTATGTCTTGTCATGTTTTCACAGTTTACTTCTCCTTCGTCCAATCTACTATGTAAGCTTTTGGCCTTAATTAGTTTTTTTAGTCCTTATTTTTCTTGAGGGCTCCTATGTATGTATAAAAATTACTAAATAAAATTTGTATGTTTTTCTCCTGCTAATCTATCTTAGGTTAGTTTAATTCTTGGGCCCAGCTGGAGACCTTAAGAGAACAGAGGGAGAGAAATTCTATTCCCCTATACCACGCTGGTTAAATTATCATAGGTATTTATATTAAATATTGAGACTATATATTTCAAAAGTTCAGTTTTTTCTTTGTTAAGTAATGTAGATATTATTTAAAGTTTCAGCCTGGTTGATTAGAATCTGTTTTTTTTTTTTTTTTTTTTTTTTGTGAGACAGAGTCTCGCTTTGTCGCCCAGGCTGGAGTGCAGTGGCGCAATCTCGGCTCACTGCAAGCTCCGCCTCCCGGGTTCACGCCATTCTCCTGCCTCAGCCTCCTGAGTAGCTGGGACTACAGGCGCCCGCCACCACGCCCGGCTAGTTTTTTGGTTAGAATCTTAATTACATTTTCATTGAATTGATACAGGAATGTTAGAGGAAGGTTAAGTTTCATTTTGGGAATAAAATGTTAGGTTAGAGGTCACCTACTCCACTTCCCACCCAGGTGAAAATCCCTATAACACTTATTAGATGTACTTCTAATCTTTACCTAAACACTTCCATACTTCCAGTGATAGGGGCTCACATGTAGCAGCCATTTCCACTTCTGGATGCTGGGACATGCTTATAATCAACCAAAACCTGCCTTTCTAATTTATACTTACTAATTTATACTTATTGGCCATCCTGTTCTCTGTAAATGAATCTTGTTTTTCCACATGACAGCTCCTCAAATATTTAAACAAACTTATGTTGCTTCATTGTTACCAAACTGTGACTGTCTAGAATAAACCTCTTTTTTTTTTTCTAGGCCCATGAATATGTTCTAATTTATTAGTATCCTTTAAAGCCAACTGCTTAGAGCTGAATACAGACTTTTCAGTGTGGCCTGACCATTGCAGAGCATAATAGACTAGTAGGCTGCTTGCTCAACACATCTATTTCTAGCAAGAGTTTAGCATTATTTTAGCATACTTGTTGCCCCTGTTATACTGTTGACTTATTTTGATTAAAAACCCCAGACCTGGCCGGGTGCGGCAGCTCATGCCTGTAATCCCAGTGCTCTGGGAGGCCGAGGCGGGAGGATTGCTTGAGCCCAGGAGTTTGTTACCAGACTGGACAACATAGACTCCATCTCTTTAAAAAACACAAAAACAAAAACCCAGACCTTTTATATTTTAACTGCTTTTGAGCACATCTTACATACATGTTTTTGTGCAGTTGGCTTTTCAGGATTTAACTTTTAGTCATATTAAATATAATTCATTTAAGCATGTAAGTATCTGTTTTAGTCTTGATCCTATTATTCACTGGATATTATTCATTTATTCCAGTTTTGGTCATCCGCAGATTGGGCAGGCATACAGTCTTCAGGTCATCAACAAAAATGTTAAACAGCCCAACTCTTGGTGCCAGTTTCCCTCTCCCTTTGCCTCTCTGCTTTAGTCATTGTGGCCTTTTTAAAAATTACCTCAAAGTCACCATGCTGCTTCCTATCTCAGGCACTTTTCATAACCTCTGCCTGGAGTGTCCTCCTTTTGCCATGTCCCTAACCTCTTTTTTAATCCCTGACTCTGACCATTCTGACCTCAAGTAAAATGTTGTTTGCCCAGGCACTTCTTCCCTGATACAAAACTAGGTCAAGTCCCTCTTTTATGGGCTTTCATAGCACCTGTACTTGTTCACCTAGCACTTCTCATTTTGTAATTACACATTTATTTGTGTGGTTACTGTCTCTTCTCCACTGTATTGGATGCTCCAAAGAGGCAAGAACCATGTTTCTTTTGTTCACTGTTGTAGCTCCAGAACATAAGCACTAGGCATGTGCTACTTGTTGAGTTTAATTTTTAAAAAGTCCTGTAACACAGTGGCTCCCTCCCTAATACCAGTCTGCAACCCTTGACTCCTGATGATTTTTCACAAGTTTGGATTCAGTCAAGAAAAATAAGGACAATGTATAGTATACCTGGTAAATACGTGGCATACCTCATTGTGAAGTTACTGCCCTTCTTGGGAAAGACTTTTTTTCTAATATTATATCTATATCCTACTTTTCAGGTTATAAGTTCTTTTTGAGATTTTTGTTAAGTTTTGGGGAATTTTTGTTTATTTTTGGAAACTGTGCTTGCTTAGAATTAAAACAAGTATCCAACACCATGGTGCTTTGAGATTTTACTAGTCTTTGAAATTCAGCAATCACTGATGTTGAGTGCCCAAGAGACCTCTTCTAAGCTAAGATCTTTAATTGTTTCTTCTTGGATACAGTTGCTGTAAATCCACTTGGCAATATTTACATATAATTTAACTTCAGGGATTTTTTTGGGTTTTTTTTGGCCTAGATCTTCCTCAACAACTTCCTTTCATTTATCTCTATAATGTGATATTTACTATTACCAGGTAGGCTCAGATTCAAAATTGTAATTGTTGTTTTTTTTTTAATTACAATTGCCCTTTTCCTATTTTAGGTAACTAAAGGAATAAACTTCAAATATAGTACATTACATTTTAATACTTAAAGAAAATTTTACATATTTTTGGGTTAATAACTTCATAAAGTTATATATTTTATAGTTTAAATTTATAACTTTATTTTTTGATTAATGATAAAGCAATCTTCCTACAAAACTTTTTCCATAAGAGTATTACTGTTTTACCTGCTTTATGTGATATGAGTGTTAATTTGGATGAAATACAATGATAGTCTTTGATGGATAAATAAAATAGAATTTCTTGGGGGGGCATCTGATTTTGGGGGCATTTAAAAAATTGATAACTAGATATATATTTTGGGGGTACCTAAAAGACTTAATGAACAAAAGAGCTATCTTTTTCCAAGCAGAAAATGTGAGGTGGTTAAAATATCTAACATTTTAATTTTCTTAGGTTTTTCAAGCCACAAGTCTGTTTATATATTTTTAAAAATTAAAACTAAGGTACATGTCTATAAATAAAGTAATTCAACAACAGAATTATTTAGCTGATGTAAGTATACTCTAAGTTTGTATGTCATAGTGGATAAGAATGTAAGTACTAGAATCTGAAAGACAAATTCAAAGTTCACTTTCACCACTTACAGCTGTGTAACTTTAGATAAGTCACCTAGCTCAGTTTCCCTGTCTATGGGAAATAGGTAGGGGTATAATATTGTCTACCTCTTAGGATTGTCGTGAGAAGTAATTGACACAATATACAGAAAACAGTTTGGAGCCTGACATGTGGTAAGCAGTCAGGAAATGTTCTTAGGAAAATTATAGAAGATAGACAAACTTCCTCTTAAGTACAATTACTTGAATGTGTGTGTGTGTGTGCGTGTGTGCACGTGCACACGTGCTTTAGTGGTTTTTGATGTGATAAAATTATAAGAATTAGAGGTTCATCACCCTCCCAATAATATATAAGTGAATCCTGTTTTCTCATTTGGCTATGTGAATCTGAAAACAGAGTCATTTAAATTCTACCTTCGACTCATGTAGGTCTACTCAACTCTCACTTAAAGGTATTCCTAGTTTTTCTTTATTTTTTTGAAAAATGAGTATGTTGCCATTTTTGTATTATATGTAAAAGTAGCTTTTCTGTATATTTGACAGAAACTATGTGAAGCAACACTCTTTCTGGATTTTGAAAGACATCATTTCATCATGGGACAGCAAATTTCGGATCAGACACAGTTGGTTATTAACAAGTTACCAGAAAAAGTAGCAAAACATGTTACATTGGTTCGAGAAAGTGGCTCCTTAACTTATGAAGAATTTCTTGGGAGAGTAGCTGAGCTTAATGATGTGTAAGCCTTGCTCTTTTTGTTTTTCCCCTTGTTGTATGTATGCCCCATATGTCATGGCTGTGTAAGATATAACCAGAGGTATTGATTGGTAAGCCTTAATGTTTTCAGTTAGCATTAACAAATATTATTGAGTATTTATTATAAGTTGACTTTCTATGTAGCTTTTTAAAAGTATATAATGGGGACAGAAGAGATGGAAAGAACTTAAAATGGAACCTGGAACACAGCACAGGCATATTGAAGCAAGTCTAGGATACAGTAGTACAACCCAGCATCTCAATTTTATACCAATAGACACTTGTTTGAAAGCACTAAAAGGGTGCATAACAAAATGGAGTATAAGAATTAGCCACTCGAGAGAAAGACTCCTAGGATAGTCAAAGGTAACACTGAGAAGGTTTCTGTACATGAAGCAATTCATGCGTGGGTGTGTGTGTATATACACACATACATACATATATACTGTTTGTTTTACTGAGTCATTATTTTGCCAGAGGAATACATATGTAGTAATAGCTTATTTTCATCACTGAGAAATAATATATTTCATTTATTAATATTTTCTAATTAGCTAACATCTTTAAATTTCTACTTAACACTGACTAAATTTATAAAATGAAATATAAAATTCTCTGCCTTCTTAAAGAGCATACCTAATACAACTTAGTCTTTTATTTGTTAATTTATTTATCAATTTTGGTATTGATCTGTGTAGGAGCTATGAAAATATATAGGGCTCTTGTCTCTGAATGTCCCCAGACCACTGTGCTTTTAAAATATGACTTTTTTGCTGTTTGTTTTCTCCCTTGGTGACAATTGGGCAGATGTCATGTCTTTCTTTTAAATCTGCCTCTGGCAACATCCACATCTACCTTTATTTATATATCTCTTCTAACCCCTGGGAGTATAATTAGAACCTATGGAGTCACCTCTTAAATGAGATCTTAAAGGTTCTCTGTTTAGTCTCTTCAACTTAGCTAACATTCACTGAGCACATAGTATGTGCAGACACTCTACTAAGCATTGAACCCTTGAACTGAGGGCTAAGTCGATTACCCAGGTATTAATGGCATGTCCACCTCTCTGAATCTCAGTTTTCCTGTTATCCCACATTACCTCTTCTTAAACCCTAAAAAGACTGAATGAAATCAACTAGCAGTTCAGGACCACTTAATATATAAACTTACAATACTGTAGTCACTAATAATAGTTTAAGGTAAGATATATGAACCCACTCCCTAGGCATTATAACCATGGTGTTAGGTGATAAGAGACATACCTGGCAATCTGGAACACGTTAGATAAGCTTGATATACTGTCTTTATGTGAAGACCTACTGTCTTTATTGGGAAGAATAAAGACTGTCTTAAAAGTTATCTTAGAAGATGGTTTCTTTCAAGAAGACTGGATTTCATTCATTAAAACAAAACTAAACAAAACAAAAACCTGTATATAGATGTGGGGTGTGTGTGTGTGTGTGTGTGTAGAAAATGAACTAAACTATTCCCAGTGCTTGTCTCTTGGTTGGGAGATGGTGGGAAAAGAGGGCAGAGAGGGAGATTTTACATTTTACTGTGTGTATTATGTGTTATTTTTTATAATAAAAATATAGTTGGTCTTAAAAACTCTAGCATTTTACTTATTTTTTAAAATTATCCAAAGGGTAGTGTGCGAAGCATTACTTCTGGGACCATATTCTTAAAGAATTTTAAAAATAGGTTTCTAAATTTAGTAATATAAGAGTGGAATGCTTTTTTATGTTTATGTTTTCAACTCTTATGAGCAGTAATCAATGACATTTACCATTCCTTTAGAGTCTTGAAATTTATATTCATAAACCCAGTCTATTATATAAAATTTTGCCCTTTCACCTGAAGATACAGGTATTAGATAAAATGTACCCTATAAAACCATCCACAAACTAAGCTTACTGTGTGATACAGATGTCTTCCTTTTAATTATTTAGCACAGGACATTTCTGACTGGATTTGATTCTTAAAACCAATTCCCATGGGTCAGAGTTGGCATTTCAGACATGCAATGATCTCCGAAAACTGTAGAATTAAACCTATACATGATGAAGCTTGGCAGCTAGAAAACAGAGCTGGAAACTGGCATGGCTGAATTATTTTCACTGAAGACTTTGTTTCCTAAGCCTAGTTGCTTAACTTTCAGTGGCCTCATTTTATTTAGCTGTTAGTTGAGTGTGTTATCCCCAGTGGTGCTCAGAGAGTAGTTGTTAGTAATGATAAAAGGAAACTGCAATACTTAAGCATGTCTTTGAACTAATTTAAATTAATGTTGATAGCATGATATTGAATTATCTTCTCAAAGTGATATATTTTTATGTTAAAATCCTGTGGCTCTCTAAATTAGGGGAGGATGGTAGAGCTATATAAAAAGTGTCTCAAATCATTTGTTTTGCTTGATCCAGTCCCAAATTATCTGACCAAAAATTTTCAAGAGGTTTGTTAATATCATTGTTTAAACAAGGATTGATCCAAGAGTAAGATATTTTTCATTCTTTATATACACCCAAGGCAACAGTCAAAAAATTTTGATAAATGACACAAGCTAACCTTTTTTTTTCTTTTGAGACAGAGTCTCACTCTGTCGCCCAGGCTGGAGTGCAATGGCGTGTTCTTGGCTCACTACAACCTCTGCCTCCTGGGTTCAAGCAATTCTCCTGCCTCAGCCTCCTGAGTAGCTGGGGTTACAGGTGTGCACCAGGCTACTTTTTGTATTTTTAGTAGAGATGGGGTTTCACCATGTTGGTCAGGCTGGACTCGAACTCCTGACCTTGTGATCCATCTGCCTTGGCCTCCCAAAGTGCTGGGATTATAGATTTGAGCCACTGCCCTTGCCAACCTTTTTTTTTAATTCCCTGATTTCTCAGACTTGTTTTTCCTAAATGTCTTTGTTAGAAATTTAAAGACCATTGAGATATAGATGTGACAAAGAGAGATTTATAAATATCATCTCACCAAGCTGTTGACTTTAAAAACCTTAGAAATTAAGTTGCATGTTTATGTTCAAAATATTCTCTATCCCTGTTTTAAGAATCCAGTTATTATAATCATTATTATTTGTCTTTTTGTGTTTCTTTGTATTTCCTTCTCTCAAAGTGTTTCTTGAATCTAGTTTCATGGCTGTATTATTTTATTAATATATGATTTTTCATAAAATTAACATGTTCTTGTGTCTTTTTAGAACTGCTAAAGTGGCTTCTGGCCAGGAAAAACATCTTCTCTTTGAGGTACAACCTGGGTCTGATTCCTCTGCTTTTTGGAAAGTGGTTGTACGGGTGGTCTGTACCAAGGTAAGACTGATGGAGACTTCTGCCTCTGAGCTTAAGCTATTTTGGTGGCTAGAACCATATTTAATAATGTAAGATAATATAATGCATATAAATTTTAATAACTCAGTGGTTTTGTAAAACATAGTTTTGATACTGTTATTGCCTTCTAGCTAGCTGTTTGAATCTTAGAGTTGTCTAATTGCTATACAGCAGGGGTTTTTATAATCAAATTCTTTTTTGCCTCAATATCTCTAACCATTACATCATACTAATCTTCTGTCTCTGTTTTTGGATTTTTAGCTGGCTATGGAGTGCTAAGGTGACATCCTATTTAGCTCTAGGATGATACCTTAAAAATTAATGTTACCTCAAGATCTTTTCTTTTGAGAATACATTCATTCATTAAAAAGAAAAAAGATCCATTGAAAGGGATTTTTGTTTTTTAGTAATTTTTAATTATGGGATAGATTTTTTGCCAGCTGTCATTGAATATTAGAAAGCCTCAACCACCACTGAGTGGATTCAGATAGAAAGTTCTTAACCTTTTTGAGGCCACAAACCTTTTGATTAAATGAAGGCATGAATTTTATTAGGCCACCTCCTGTCCCCATCCTGGCTCAAAAACAAAGAACAAAATCATCCATATGCATATAAACCATAAATTGGGCATTCATGAGTGTTCTGAAGTTCATTCCTGACCAACCCATAAAGACTCCTTGGGTTAGGAGATTTTTCCTTTGAGTCACGGACCCTGGAGGTTACCCAAATAATATGCCTTATTTCCTCAGTAGATTGTCAGTTTTACCCATGCTATGTTTTGCTTTCAGTTTATTCAAATAAACATTTGAGCACAGGTGTGAGAGGCACTAGGAATATATGATAAATAAGACAGATTTCATGCTCTCAAGCAGACTGATCTCTCTCTTCTGATCCAGATTACCACAGATTTTGTATGAATCTCTATACTTCCAGACTCTTCTCCAAATTCTAATTTATGCTGCTGTGAGATTAACCTTTCTAAAGCACAACTTTCATCAGATTACTGCCTTGCTTAAAATTCCTCAGTAATTCCTTCTCACCCACCAAATAGTCCCAACTCCTACGATATGATTCCAAACTATCTTTTCTGCATTAGTCACAATTACCTTCTTTTGCTCTGGATTCTTATCAGGCTTAACTAACTTAAGACTGTATCATTGTTACTTTTCTTTTCCAGTTCATTGCTTCTGCTTATTGTGTTTTCTCAACTAGGATGTCCATTCCTTCCATTAGGAAGTCACGGAAAATTCCTGTTAAACCAGTTTAAACAAAAACAATACTTATTTTCTCACTTATGGAGAAATCCTAGCTCCATTGACTAACTGCAGGATTGGTTAAATCAAAGACCCAGCAGATGTCGCTTCTGAACTTACTGGTCAGTATTGGGTCATATCCCCTTCATACACCTACACTGACAGAGGGAATATGATTAGCCTGATTGGTTTAGATTAGACTAACCAGGATTGACTCCTGAGTAATTTCAGGGAATGGTGGACACAAAAACAAAATCAGGTTCTGCTGGCAATGAAAAGAAGGAACAGTATTTGGATAATCAGCCAACAGTTTCTGCCATACCTTTTATTTCTGCATATCTAAACCTAATGTCTCTTTAAAGGCCCACCTCAAATACCGTCTCATCCATTAAGTCTTCCTGAATAGGAGTTCTCTTGTCTCTTCCAGATTCCAACAGCACATTATTTATACTTTATAATTCTACAATACGAAAAAAGTTTTTTAGGTTCTTAGCTCCCCTTTAGAGAGTAAGCTCCTGAGGGCAGGAGCTATGTCTAGATTTATTATTGTATCTCTTATAGCCTGTAATACAGTGCTTTGCACATAGTAGGAACTCAGTATATATTAAGTGAACAAAAAAAAATCTGTTGAAATAATACTCTCTTTTTAAATGACTGGGATAGGTTGAAGCTTGTTTATTGATGCAGTATATTATCTAAATTATACTTACTGTGTGTTTGTATTTCATAAAGTACTCAGCTCACATTGAAGAGGCCAATACAAATTGTAGAAAGCTAAGGGAATACGAATATGTCAAGCTTTTCATTCCTTAGTTTTTTGTTGCTCTTCTTTGACAAATACAGACTTAAGGTTTAATTTTATTAAAATTCCTTTTCACCTCAATATCTCTAACATCTGTATGTGATTAAACATCTTCCTTAAAATAAGATTCTAAGTAGACAAACAAAAGTACTAAAGGCAGAGGCAATTAGATTTTTTTGTGTGTGATTTTTCTTGATTTTAGAGCTAGTCTAAAGAAATTTTTTTATTTGCATTCCTTAGGTTCTTTCTGAAAGAATCTGAGAGGTCAGTGTTTATATTAGAAAGAGGTCAAGTCTACCATGAAAAACTGATAGGAGACTGAGAGTTTCACATTTCTTAATGTTAAACAACTTTAAAAAAATTGTACTTTTAACCCTGTGTATTTACATTCAGTCTTTATCTTGACTGTCTGCCATCTGCTATGATTATCCTTAAATAATATTTAATCCACTATAAAAATGATCTAATATGTTTAAGTGGAATATTTTATGGAAATAATATTAGAAAAATAAGAGATTAATTAAAAATTAGGTACTAAGGTGACTGTTAAGAACTGCATGAATTATATTATTTCATCCTTCTTTTTTCTTAGACCAACTTCTTAGAGTCATTCTGGGCTTTTCTTTGTCTCTCATACTAACAATCAATCCATAAGTGAGTCCTGTCACATCAAAATATATTCAGAATCTGGCTAGTTCTCACCATCTACGCTACTACCACCCTATTCCTAGTGAGCATCCTGTCTCACCAGGATTATTCCAGTAGCCTCCTAACTAATCTCCCTGCTTCTCTTGCCCTGCTTCTGTCTGTTCTCAGCACAACAAGCGGTCTATTCCAAGCACAACAACCAGCCTATTCCACATCACAATTTGAAATGTAAATTAGATCATATTACTTCTTGGCTCAAAACCCCCTAGTGACTTCTCATGCACTTGGAATCAAAGCTACAGTTATTACTGAGATCAGCAGAGTCCTATATATTCTGCTCCCACCTCACCCTCTATCTACCACTTCTTCCTCTGTCCCTCTGTCACTCTGTTCCAAACATTCTGGGCTTCTTGTGAGACTCTTTGTGCTCCTTGCCAGGTACACGTCTGTTAAACAGCCTTTGTATTTCCTGTTGTCTCAGCCTGGAATGATCTTCCCTGTAGACATCTATATGACTCATTTCTGCACCTTTCAGTTTTTAAATGTCAGCTTCTCTGTAACACCTTCCCTCTAACCCCTCAGCATTCCTTCTCCCCTGTTTCATCTTCTCCATTACACTTATTTTCATCTAACCTAATCTGTATCTGTATTTTATTTGCCTGTCTCTCCTACCTATCATGTAATTTGCTTGAGGGCAGGGATTTTGTTTTATACACACTGTGGCTAGTGCCTAGAGTAGTGCACATAGTACCAATAACATCCACATAATGGTACTCAATAAATACTTGTGTCAGGAATCCTATGATGAGAATAGTTACAGTGTGATACACTTTGCTATTTTTGTACTAACCTTATATGGATTATTCCATAATTTCTTCTGTACTATGCAGTTCCAGAGGACTACCCCAATTTCCTCAGCTCTGAAGATCTATTTTGTAAGCCTCTTAAATTCCTGTTACTTTTTAATTCTGTTTGTTCTGTACCTCATGTACAGTCTCTTATTTCAAAGAACCTTTTATATTTGCATCTCCAGATAGATTTTACCTTCCCAAAATTTAATCAACTTTCTGATTATTAGAGATGGTTCTAAAATTTCTTAATATGGTATATGACTCATTCTTTTTTTTTTTTTTTTTTTTTTTTTTGAGACCCAGTCTTGCTCTGTCACCCAGGCTGGAGTGCAGTGGCGCAATCTCAACTCACTGCAACCTCCACTTCCTGGTTCAAGTGATTCTCCTGCCTCAGCCTCCCAAGTAGCTGGGACTGCAGGCATGTGCCATCATGCCCAGCTAATTTTTTGTACTTTTAGTAGAGACGGGGTTTCACCGTGTTAGCCAGGATGGCTTGATCACCTGACCCCATGATCTGCCCACCTCGGCCTCCCAAAGTGCTGGGATTACAAGCGTAAGCCACCGTGCCTGGCCCCATGACTCATTCTTGTGTCTCAGTATTTTTTTCACTGCCTTTTCGAATAGTAAGCAATTAATAAATGTGTTACAACTATTATTTTCAATCAAAATATTCAAATGTATAATAATATTTTTCAATATGTAATCTACCTCACTTTCTGATATCCCTAGTTCCATCAATGCATTCCAGAATCTAACTTAAGTCACAATTTTATGGCCCTGTATCTTTGTCTGTCTCCTATATTCTTCATTTCTTTCTAAATATTTTCTGATTTTGCTTGTTCCGCTTACTCTGATATGCACTTAATAGATTTCATGGCTTACTTCTTCTTGCCCAGTCTTCCATCCTATGTCTTGTGCTGAAAGGAAGTCTTTCACATCTCTAATCTTTCTCTGATTACAAGTTCTTCATCCAAGAACATTATACCTTCACCTTACTGGCCTCGGTCATTTCATTATGCCTCACACCATGGCTCCCCAAAGCTTATGAAAGCAGTCCCCTCTACTTGCCCCAAGTATCTTCTACATTAGATTGTAAACTGGATGGGGAGAGGTACAACCTGTAAAGGTACAACCTTTGAGCCACTGGTTTCACTTCATATTAAACGAATTTTTTGATAAGGCTCAAAATGGCCTTCTGGGAAAAATCCAACCATCTTTTGTTAGGATTTATTTTAAAGTAATTTTCTTGCTTTAGTTTAGAAGTTTTGGTACAAAATAGAACTTAAAGATATTTAAGAAAGTACTTGTTTGAGTTGTAGAATCTCATGTGGTTGTTGGATTCAAATGAATCCTTTGGTTAAGAAATTCTTTAAGAAATTAAAGTGGCCGGGCGCGGTGGCTCAAGCCTGTAATCCCAGCACTTTGGGAGGCCGAGACGGGCGGATCACGAGGTCAGGAGATCGAAACCATCCTGGCTAACACAGTGAAACCCGTCTCTACTAAAAAATACAAAAAACTAGCCAGACAAGGTGGCGGGCGCCTGTAGTCCCAGCTACTCGGGAGGCTGAGGCGGGAGAATGGCAGGAACCCGGGAGGTGGAGTTTGCAGTGAGCTGAGATCCGGCCACTGCACTCCAGCCTGGGCGACAGAGCGAGACTCTGCCTCAAAAAAAAAAAAAAAAAAGAAAAGAAATTAAAGTGAAAGAATTGTTAATACTGATCTCTAAAATTTATTTCTTAACTCTGAAAAGGTCACTTTACCCATCAACAGGATAATGCCTAATTAATCTTATAGGGTTATTTTGAGTATTAGATAAATTTGTATAAGAACTTTGAACCCCACAGATGTAGGGGACATGGTATTATTTATTCAGACTCTTGCTTTCTTATGTAATTTGCAAATCCTGAAAACTCCTATTTCCTAGGGTGTTTGACTAAATATTTGTTCCCGCTTTTTGGGAAAAATTGGTCAGAGAAATTATCAACTTTTCTCTTTTTCATGTTCTTTGTATTTTTAGATTAACAAAAGCAGTGGCATTGTGGAGGCATCACGGATCATGAACTTATACCAGTTTATTCAACTTTATAAAGATATCACAAGTCAAGCAGCAGGAGTGTTGGCACAGAGCGCCACCTCTGAAGAACCTGATGAAAACTCATCCTCTGTAACATCTTGTCAGGCTAGTCTTTGGATGGGAAGGTATATAATGCATAAGTACTGTATTTCACTTATTTTCTAATATGAAAACAACTAAAATCTTATTAATATTTTTGCTGGTGTTCATTGTAGCATCTTTTTTTTTTCTCAGTTGGTATTGTATCTGAGATCAGTTTTGGGGTTATTTTGTGCTTCGGATGTTGTTACAGTGCTAAATTAAAGTGGCTCGGCAGGGCCACTTTAATGTTACTGTTTCTGTCACACGGGTCTCCAGGAATCCACTCTATATGCATGCATTTGTTGACAAAGGAGATAGTTAACACCTTCCTTATAATAGATATTTAGGTTCTTAAACAGTCAAAGCTTTTTAGGGAATTAAGTCCAAGAATTTGGCAAAATTATCCGAGTTTTTCTTAAAAATGTCTAATTGAAGCATTAAAATTTTAAATATTGGCTTCGGGACTTGGCAGTCCATTCAGGAACGAACTAAATGCATATACTGAGTTACCAGAAGGAAATGAAGTCAGCCAGAGTTTTCTCTGATGATGCTTGTTTACCCAGGCCTAATACATTATTGTTCTATCTAAACTTTCTTTTCCTTCTCTGTTATGCTTTTGGCACATGAAAGCTCCTACGTGTTGACATTTGACAATCATGATCATAATTTAAATTTGTAAATGTCTCATTGGAAAAAGATTTACGTGGGTCCAAACATGTTGACCTCCTGTCTTACCGTCATACTGGGTAGACAGCAGAAATCTATGTTCACCATGTCCTTTACCTTAAAGTTAAGAATGTATTGGTAACAGTGATTTCTTTTTTTTTTTTTTTTGGTTGAGACAGAGTCTTGCTCTGTCACCCAGGCTGGAGTGCAGTGGTGCGATCTTGGCTCACTGCTAACTCCGCCTCCCGGGTTCATGCCATTCTCCTGCCTCAGCCTCCCCAGTAGCTGGGACTACAGGCGCCTGCTACCATGCCCAGCTGATTTTTTGTATTTTTAGTAGAGACGGGGTTTCACCGTGTTAGCCAGGATGGTTTCAATCTCCCAACCTCATGATCCTGCCCTCCTGGGCCTCCCAAAGTGCTGAGATTACAGGCATGAGCCACCATGCCCAGCCAGTGATTTCTTTTTTTTTTACTGCTCTATTTATAGTTGCAATTTCTGGTTCATTCTTAACCAACTGGTTTTCAAGTACTGTGTTACAGTTAAACTGTATTTTCCATTTTTTATTTCCTGATTACTTTAATAGAATTACTTGGTTTTCTAGGTTTGGTCTATACAAGTGTTACTGATACGCCAAGTGACTTTTAGAACATGGTAGGCAGTGTTTAGGCTTGTCTTTCCTGTATTCTGTAATCTTTCAAAGATGGATCTGATTTTCTGCTTTTCTTCTCCCTCTTCAGAATGGTGGTTGTTGTTTTGTTTAATTGTTTTAAAAGCTGAAGATGGTGTTTGCCAGTGTATTCAAGCTATATGGTAGCACATGAAAAGAAAGTATTGTTTTTTCTTGTTGCAGTCTTCTTAATGAAGAAGGTAAAGGTATTATCCATTTTCATGTGCCCTCAAAATTGGAAATTCAGTTCCTGGTTAGTTTGTTAGTGGTGCTTCTTGTTTTTGTGTGTTTTTCAGTTTATAATAATACCCTTATACACTAGTTCATAGAAAGAGACTTTCTAAATTGAAGGAGGTCTTAAGGGATATTTATGTAGTTGAACTTTACATCTGATGCATAATTCCATTGATGGTTTACATTTATTGATTACTTACAGGGTATAGAATTGTGATGAGTGTTCAACAAGTATAAACTCATTAAATTCTCACAACTCCATATGGGAGTACAATTATTGGCCCATTTCAGCTGAAGAATTTGAGATTTAGCTAAGTAAGTGTCATGATTAGAAATTGTCCTAGCCAAGACTCACATTCAGACCTGTCTGGCAATACAGCTGTGCTAACCTCTGCATTATTACTTTATGGTGCATAAAGATCTTGCTCACAGAGCTTCTCAAACTTTAATACTCAGTGGTTTTGAGGAGGAGCCTGAGAGTCTGTTAAGCTCCCAAGTGGGGCCAATGCTGCTGATCCTCAGATAACACTTTGAATAGCAAGACTCTGCTTACCCACATTTTGCCAAGTCCGACTTGCAAGTACAAGTAACACTTGCAGTTATGTGAGATCACTGCCTCAAAAAAACCAAGCCTTTTCATACTCACATGGCTGTAATCACTATGAAGTTTTTCCTATTGCTTCATTTTCCTCAGAGTATCCAAAATCTTTCTTAAGGCAGCACAGCACAGACTCTCGCAGCAAATTGCCTGTGTTTAAATCCTGGCTCTACTGTGTGATTTTTTTGACAAATCAAACTGTGTCCTCAGTTTCCTCATCTTCTAACAGAGGTTGATAACTATAGTGTATGCTTTATAGGATTTTTGAGAGAATTAAAAGACATGAGATACTTAGAACAGTGCTTGACATATAGTAATTTGTCTATAAGAGTTAACTGTCATTATTATTGTTACTATATTATATTTATTGTTTTCAATGACTGTGCCCTCTGGAATTCCTCCAAACAAATCTGTTCTCTCTTCTAGCCTTTCAAATATTTGAAAACAGTCATCAAATTCTCACTGAGCCTTCTATTCTCAAGGATAAACACCCCCAGTTCCTTTGGCCTTTGTTTATGTGGGTCTCGTCTACATACTGGAGACTTTCCCAGATGATCTTTTCTCTGTCAGTATGTGTGCCTTTCAGAGTATGAGGCATAGAACCAAATACTCCAATCTACAAGTGATCTAACAGGAACAAACAGCACAAGACTCTCCTTCCTTCTGGTCACTGTGCTGCTAAGAAGGTAGCAAAAAATTAAGAGAACTTTGTACTGGTTCCACTGGCTGTTTCTGTGTCTCCCATTCTTTTATCTCTCTCCACAATGCTCTTCTTTGTAGTCCACTGCTTCTCACTTTTAAACTCCAGCCTTCAGAATATTCTGTCACTCTGTACGGATTCAGTTATATTCTTTGCTACTGAGAAACTCAGGTACATTAGACCCATATCCATCTAGGTTTCTGTTCAGTTTTCCCATTCCAATTCAGTGGCTTCCCTCTTTTCCCTGTTACTAAAGCATAACACTTAATCTATTACCACATAAAACATTTGTCTTTTATAATGCTTCTTAGACCTAATTATCTCTCAGATGAATTACTGAAATAAGGTCCTAACCAGTTTTCCTCTCTCTAGACTGTCCCTCATACTGCACTCCCAATTAATCTTCCTAAAGTACCATATCAGTGGGAGTTCACTTCCCCTTGATTATACCTGATTGTAGGTTGCTTGTCAGAACACATTCAAACTTAATATTTTGACATTTAAGCATGAGATTATCTCCACTTTCATCAATTTTTTCCCTTGGTTTTCCATACTGAAGCATCATGCCAGCTTCCTGGTTGCATATACACAGACATAAACACACATGATTTTGTTTTTTACCTCTACAACTTTGTTTATGCATCTAGAATGTCCTCTATTAAAATCCTATTATTTTTCTTTCTAATCTTTTCAACAAGTTTGAGATATATTCATCTCTTCCTTCTTTACTTAGCACTTACTATATTTAATATACATTTGACATTTATTTTTATGTTCAAATCAAAATTTTAAGTACCATCTCAGTATCTTATATACAGTGCTAAAAGCACAGCAGGGAATGGAAAACGTAGTAGTGATAGCTCCTATCCTTAAGAAGTTTATAGCCTAGTGGCTGTACTTTGGAACATTCTGTTTTTGTATGATTACAAAAGTAATACATGTCTGATGAAGAAAACCTTAAAAATTACAAAAAAGCACAAAGGTTAAAAGAAATTAAAATCACTTCAAGAAGTATTTATTGAGAATCTAAGACAAACATCCTGTATTCAAAGAGTTTACAGTTTATGGAAAGGCCAGCCAATCGATATGCAGTATTTAAGTCCTTTCATTGAGGCAAGTGTTGATTTTGAGAGATGATGATGTTTTGAGCTGAGTTACCAAGGTTGGAGCTTACTAAACTCACAAGGGCAGTTTCAGGAAAGGAAAATACCATATGCAAAGGCATATGGCTCATTCAGGGGCTCTCTGAATTGTGACTGGAGCAAAAGGTTTGAAATCTTTTTTCTTCCCAAGAAGATAAAAGAGCTCCTCCTGGAGGACAGAAACTGCTTTTTATTCCCTTTATGTCTCTCATAGCACCTGATACTTAAGACCAAACTATTCTTTCACTTATATGCCCATTATCAATGTCAGCATTGTAAGGCCCTGATGGCAGGATCCGTATTTTAGGGAGCTTTGTGTTACACATAGTGAATAAATTATATGGTCATGCATCACCTAACAGTGTTTTGGTTAATGACAGACGATGGTGGTCCCCTAAGATTATAATGGAGCTAAAAAAATTCCTGTTGCCTATGGACATCATAGCCATCCTAATGTTGAAATGCAATGCATTACTCAAATGTTCGTGGTGATGCTGGTGTAAACAAACCTACTGTGCTGCTCATAGTATAAAAGTGTAGCACTTACAATTATGTACAGTAATATTCGATAATTATGTTACTGGTTTATGCATTTATTATACTATACTTTTAAATCATTATTTTAGAGTATACTCCTTCTACTTATTAAAAAAAAGGTAGCTGTAAAACAGCCTCGGGCAGGCCCTTCAGCAGGTATTCCAGAAGAAGGCATTGTTATCAAAGGAGATGACAGCTCCATGCATGTTACTGCCCCCGAAGACCTTCCAGTAGGACAAGAGGTGGAGGTGGAAGGCAGTGATGGTGATGATCCTGACCCTGTTTAGGCCTAGGCTAATGTGTGTGTTTATGTTTTAGTTTTTAAGAAAAAAGTTTAGAAAGTAAAAAAGTAAATAAAACTTAAAAATAGAAAAAAGCTTATAAAATATTTCAGTACAGCTGTACAATGTGTGTTTTAAGGTAAGTGTTATTACAAAAAGAGTCAAAAGTTAAAAAAGTAAAAAGTTTGTAAAGTTAAAAAATCTATAGTAAGTTAAGATTAATGTATCATTGAAGAAAGAAATATATTTTTATGAATTTAGTGTAGCCTAAATGTGCAGTGTTCATAAACTCTGTACAGTACTGTGCAAGTGCTATATAGTAATGTCCTAGGCCAAGCTTGTTCAACTCATGGCCCACGGGCTGCATGCAGTCCAGGATTGCTTTAATGTGGCCCAACACAAAATCATAAACCTTCTTAAAACATGAGATTTTTTTTTTTTGCATTTTTTTTTTAGCTCATCAGATATTGTTAGTGTTAGTGTATGTTATATGTGGCCCAAGAAAGACAATTCTTCCAATGTGGCCCAGGGAAGCCAAAAGATTGGACACTCCTGTCCTAGGCCTTCACATCCACGCACCACTACTCACTCACTGACTCACCTAGAGCAACTTCCAGGCCTGCATGCTCCATTTATGGTAAGTGCCCTATACAGGTGTACCATTTTTAATCTTGTATACCATATTTACACAGTACCTTCTCTGTGTTCAGATATATTTAGACACACAGGTACCTACCATTGTGTTACAGTTGCCTACAGTGTTCCATACAGTAACATGCTGTACAGGTCTCTAGCCTAGGAGCAACAGGCTATGCCATATAGCCTAGGTATGTAGTAGGCTAAAGCATCTAGGTTTGTATAAGTACACTATGATATTTACACAGCAGTGAAATCACCTAACAATGAGTTTCTCAGACCATATCCCTGTCTTTCAGTAATGCAATAACTATATTGGTTAAATTTGTTTATATAAGTCCAATATGATTAAAATGGGCTAAGTTATTTCCAGAAAGATTTGACTATTTACACTTTTGCCTGTTTTATCACAAAATGTATCCTTCATCTAGTCTTTCTTTATGAAATGTACCCCTCTTAATACTTTTTCCCTAATATATTTGCTATCCCTAAAAGATAATATTAACTTTAGTCTGATTTTGCACATGAGTCATATTGTGCTTTATACTGTGGGCATATAGATGTTTAATAATGCTTTTTAAAGCAGCAAAAACAAAGTATAAAGCATAATGACAGAGAATATAATTGTTTCAGCTCAGTTTTCACATTGCAGGGTGAAGCAGCTGACCGATGAGGAGGAGTGTTGTATCTGCATGGACGGGCGGGCTGACCTCATCCTGCCTTGTGCTCACAGCTTTTGTCAGAAGTGTATTGATAAATGGTAAGTTACCTACTGCATCCATGGGCTAGGCCAAGGTCAGTGGGATACTGTACATGAATAAACTTTGAAAAGTGCAAAAATACTGTGGTTAAGTATGAGAGAGATTTTATTCTTTAGTATTTTGAATTTTATGGCATGTCTTCTGCTGGTTAAAACTATTTTTATTTTTACACCTAACATTTATTAAATGTGGGGGTGTACCTTAGTTTTGACACTTTTCTTTTGCTGTATGAAAATTTGTGCCTGACTTAAGTCTAAAATTAAACATTTCCCTTTTTCCTCCTTTTTTCTCCTCATTTCTACATTTATTCTGTGTATATGTTTAGAAGGAAAAATTCTTGAATACTGGACCTGAGGGAACTTTAGAGATCAACTAGTGAAGTTCATTATTTTACAAAATAAGACTTGAGCGTTTAGGAGAATTTATAAAATACATACAATAAACTACATGTGTTTAATATACAATTTACTATGTTTCAACATATATACACACCCATAAAAATTATGAATTTTTATAAATGGAATCATATGTGCTTTTTTGTCTGGCTTCTTTCATTCAATCTGATTGTCTTGGTATTTATCCATGTTGTAGCATGTATCAATAGTTCATGCCTTTTTATTGCTGAGTAATGTCTGATATGTGGATACCATAGCTTGTTTATCCATTCACCTATTGAGGGAAATTAGATTGTTTTCCATTTTTAGCTATTACAAAATCAAGGTACTAGATACATTCATGGACAAGTCATTTTATGGATGTATTTTGGTTTTTTTCTTGGGTGAATACCTAGATGTGGAATGGCTAGATCATATGGTAGGTGTGTGTTTAACTTTTTAAAAAGCTGCAAGCTATTTTCCAAAGCAGTCTTGTGCCATTTTACACCCCCACTAGCAGCATATGAGATTGCATTGAATAAATATATCAATTTAGGGAGAGTGAATTTGTTACTAATAGTCTTCCCAGCCACATACACCGTATGTTTCTCCATTTATTTAGGCCTTAATTTCTCTCACCAATTTCTGTAGTTTTCAATGTTGCATATCTTTGACATCTATCCCCAAGTATTTCATATTTTTATGCTATTTTAAACAGTATTTAAAATTTCAGTTTATGATTGATACTAGTGTATGGAAATATAATAGATGTTTGTATATCAACCTTGTATCCTGCACCCTTATTAAAATCATGTATCAGTTCTGGTAGTATTTTTGTAGATTCCATAGGCTCTTCTTGAATGTCCGAATATCATTTTTCAAAGATTTTTTTTCTGATTCAGAATTCTAGACTTGAGAGTATTTTTTCTTTCAGTATGTTAATAACGTTGCTTCACACATATTTTGCTTCTAATGAGAACTCTGTCATCCTTTTTTCCTCTGTAGGTAATGTGCCATTTTTTCCCTCTCTTTTTAAGGTTATTTTCTTTTCATTGGTTTTGAGCACTTTGATTATGATGTGCCTTAGAGTAGTTTTTTCATGTTTCTTGTGCTTGGGGTTTATTGAGCTTCTTGGATTTGTAGATTTATAGTGTCATCAAATTTGGAAATTTTTCGGCCATTATTTTTTCAGATATTTTTCTATCTTCTCTCCCCTCTCCTGTGATTCCAATTACCATATATTAGCCCACTTGAAGTAGTCCCACAGCTCACTGATGCTACTTTTTTTCTTTCTTTTTTGAGTCTCTCTCTGGGTTTCATCTTGGATAGTTACTATTGCTATCTCCTTTCATATTCACCAGTCTTTTTTTTTCTTTAGTGTCTAACTTGCCATTAATTCTATCCAGTGTATTTTTTTAACCTCAGATAATTTTCATTTCTAGAAGTTTGAGTTTTTATTATCTTTCATGTCTTTCAATATCTTTGAGCTTTCCTCTAGTTTTTTAACTATGTAGAATATAGCTATAATCACTTTCCATTTTGTCTGCTAATTCTAGTATCTGTGTTAGTTCTGGGTGGTTGTGATTGATTTTTCTCTTTATTATGGGTTATATTTTTCTGCTGCTTTTTTGTATGTCTGGTAATTCTCAACTGGATGCCAGACTTTGTGAATTTTACCTTTTTGGGTATTGGATATTTTTGTATTCCTATGAATATTCTTGATCTTATTTCTGGAATATAGTTAAGTGACTTGGAAACAGTTTGATTCTTTTGGATCTTGCTTTTGTGATTTGTTAGGCAGGACCAGAGCAGTATTTAGTGTAGAACTAATTATGTCCCACTAATAGCAAGACCCTTTAGAAAACTCTACTAATGCCCCAAGAGTTATGAGGCTTTCCAGTCTGGCTGGTGAAACAGGCAGTTTCCCAGGCCCAGTGAGCTTTAAGGGACTATCTCCTCAAAGCCCTTTGATTGATCGTTCAGCCTCAGGTAGTATCCTCACATGCACACACTGATCAGCACTCTGCTGAGTATTCTGGCGGGGACACTTGCGTGGACCTCTGGAATTTTCCCTCTGTGCAGCTTTCCATTACCCTGCCCTGTAAACCCTAGCTGTTTGGCCTCCCAAGATTCTCAGTTCTGTGTGTTCAGCTCAGGAAGTTTGTCATGTTCCATCAAGGTTCCCCCTTCTTGATCAGGGGCTAGAAACTCTCGAGGCTGTAAGCTGGGGCAAGTATAGGTCTCACCTTCTTTGACCCCCATGTCCCAGGGATCACTGTCCTTTGTTGTCTGATGGCCAGTGCTTTATTTGAAAGATTATATGAAACCATTGTTTTAGTAATTTTAGATGGGAAGATAAATCTAGCCTCTTGGTTGGAAGCAGAAGTTGACTATTTTTAAATTGTGATGTTTTGTGCACAGAAGAGCACACATATAATTATCTTGTAAAATATCTCTGAGGAACCAGAAATCAACCTAAATAATATATGCCAGCTCTAGCTTTCACATTTAGTTTTTGGAACAGAGTTCGAAATTTTTGTGTAAAAGCCAAAGAGCAGTTGATATAAATAATTACTTTGGTCCCAGATTTCACTGAGAGATGAATAGAAAAACATTTTTCCCTGCATGATATGTCTCTGGCTCAAATATGGTATTTTTTAAATTACCAAAATAATGTTTGACAAGAAAAAAATCCTTTTCGAAAACATAATCTTAAAATGATCATATATGAGTTCTTTCCCTGTCAGAAAAATTATTGTGCATATAAAGTTTGTCTTTTATTTTAACTTTGTATGCTCCATTTTTATATAAGTCTTCCTGTTGCTTATGAGCCACAGGAATTTTTTCAGACCTTTAAGCAAGCAACAGGTACACATATTGTTGAAAGTCATTAGATGTTATTTAGAAAAATAATTAATAATATTCTTTCCTCTTGTCATATTCTCCTGCCACTGCCAAGAAGTTATTCCTAGAGTGATGGCTTCCATTTAAATAATCACAAATAAACATTTATACTTCACACTTTGACCAAATCTTCCATTGGTAGGAGGGAATTTCCTCTTCGGACTCACAAGGAATTTTTATTATAAAGGAAAACTTTACCTGTTTAGGTATGGGGATGTGAATTGCTGCATTGTTGGTAGCAACAAAAGACGGAAAAAAAAAAACTAAATGTCCTTCTGTGGGGGACTAAACAAATTATGGCATAGCGATACAGTGTATGTTAAAAAGAATAAACAGCTCTAACAGGTGCTGATACATAATAGTTTATAAGATATATTGACAAGTGGAGCAGTGATGTCTGTGCACGTGCATGTCTGTGTGTACACATAAAGCTTAATCAAGCTTAGTCTATCTCTAGAGGAATATATAAAAAACTGGTAACTGGTTGCCCCTGGGAAAGAGAATTGAAGATTGAGATAGGAGGGAGAGATTTATTTTTCACTGTATACTTCTATGCTATTTCCTTTTTTAAAGCCATGTGCATGTATTACTTTAAATAAAATCCTGTTTTTAAAAAAGAAGAAAAAGCAAACTGTTCTTGTTTTGACTTCTCTAATAGGAGTGATCGACACAGGAATTGCCCTATTTGTCGCCTACAAATGACTGGAGCAAATGAATCTTGGGTGGTATCAGATGCACCCACTGAAGATGATATGGCTAACTATATTCTTAACATGGCTGATGAGGCAGGCCAGCCCCACAGGCCATGACCTTGGAGTGAAAGTCTTCTGTTGCTATTGTGCACTACAAGTATTTAGTCATGGGGGAAGAATGCAGGGTTGTGGCACAGACACAGAAAAATCCGTTTTCCCCACTCTTTTATTTTTGCTATTCTGATCATTTGTGCTCCTTTTAAAAATAAACTTCCCATGTCTTCCATTTGTGGTACTAAAATTTGCTACTGTTTTAGACCATATTTTCCTGTTATTCATCTGTTCAAATTTGTATTATTACAACTAACAGCTCTTGAATTCTTTGCTAAAGGTAACAGCAGCACTTCCAGAGGCTTCTGAAACACTACTGTTTTGCAGGGCAGGAGTATTCTGGAATCTTTTTACTTAGATATAAAATAAACCTCAAATATTAAAAAGTTGTAGCCATTGGAGAGAGGAAATTTTAAGTGACTGAAAATGTAGAATACTTCAAAGTGCATGTTACTACTTAAAACTAGTCTTTCTGCTGGAATCTAAGGAGTATATATGCCCCCTTGTGGTTAATTATTGCTCCTTTAATAATTTTTACTTGATCCACAATTATTTCATAACTTTAACAGTGTGTTTTGGAACTACTGTGCTTAAAGGTTTGTTTGTTTGTTTTTGCCATACTGTGTAATTTGGGTGAGGTCTACAAAGTTGGGTATGACTTTCCTTTGCAAATGGATTTCTCCTGGGAAATTTTCTTGGCTGTTCTGGAAGTGCTTTCCCACAGCTGGGTAACTGTTCTAAATGGCTTTGATAATGCTTACACATCTTGGAATTTCAAAAGGAAATTCTTCTGCATCACAAATACTAAATTTTATATTTCTAAATTATTATAAGTCATTTAATATTGGTTTATGGTGCTTTTATTTCCTTAACTTGAAAACATCTTTCTGAGATTTCAGAGTCCTCAAATTTCTTAGATTAAGAGACAAGAGGTGCAGTGGTTCACACCTGTAATCCCAGCACTTTGGGAAGCCGCGGTGGGGGGATCATTTGAGGTTAGGAGTTTGAGACCAACCTGGCCAACATGGCGAAACCCTGTCTCTACTAAAATAACAAAAATTTAGCTCTACTAAAATACAAAAATCGTGGCGGCAGGCGCCTGTAATCTCAGCTACTCGGGAGGCTGAGGCAGGAGAATCGCTTGAACCCAGAAGGTGGAGGTTGCAGTGAGCTGAGATCACACCACTGCACTCCAGCCTGGGAGACAGAACAAGACTCCCTCTCAAAAAAAAAAAAGAAAGAAAGACAAGAAAATAGAGTGAGGCTTTTTTACCATATATACATAAAATACTTATGAAAATTAGAAGATAATTTGGCATTCTTACTCTTTCACTGTACTTCCATTGAAATACTCTTTCCATTAAAATATTCTGAAAGAAATAGTAATAATGGAATTGTGATCTTCAGTTGCACCTCAACCATTTTTTTTGCTTATGAACTAAAATTTCTAAAATTAATATTTCAGCATGTAATAAAACAAGGGCCTGTCTCCTTTAAAATTTAACATTCCATATAACTTTTTGACTTATTCATAAGTTGCAAATATTACTATTTTCCTAAACCAGGGTACACAATTTAAGTTGCCACTTATTGATGACAGAATTTCTGGATAATAGGATTTTAACAGGCAAGCAAATAAAAATAATCAATTTCAAGGAAAAACATCTGGCCAGAGGTAGCTTGATTTTGCCCCCCAAAATACTGAAGACTAATCCATTGACATTCATAATGGGACAGCTAAGTACCAAATAGCTAATTATTCCCTGTGGAGGTTTATGCAAGCAGAGTACCAGGGGCTCCATCATATCAACCTGGCAATGCACTTGGTGGTTGTGTGACCTTGAGAAAGTCTCTTACTCTTGTTTGTAGGTTCCTACTTTAGAAACTGAGACTTTATTTGTGGTTTTCACACTATTTCAGCAGCAAAAACTTTTTCAAGGAAAATCTTAACAGAACCCTTAAACACACGTGCATACACACATACCCTACACCCCACTATATAAAAGTCAAATTAATATAAATTTCCTTATTTATTGTATAAACTTTATATACTATAAATGTGATTAAGTCAATGAATAAAAACATAATAATGCATTGGTGATATCCAGCATGTTTGAATTTGGTGAGTAACACATACAGTGAGAGTCATTTTTTAAAAAAAAATTTTAATTAAATTCAAGTCAAATGTGCAGAACCCTGTATCTCCTCCATAGATTCTTAGTATTCCATGGAACGTATTTTGAAAACCTTGGGATAGATGATCCACTGAAACCTTTTCCAGCTCTAAGATTTTAAATTGTCCTTTTAGATTAGACTTGCTGAGTTTAATTCAGTTTGCCTAATTTTAAAATGTTTCTGAAAAGTGAACAAAGTTACCTTACAGAGTTTTGGATCTTTCCAGGGATAGCCAATGATTTTATCCCCCAGAATCCTTCACCTTTCAAAGAATTATTTAACATTGAGCCCAGTGACTCAAGAGGGCCCAAACCTTTTTATTTTACAATGTGAGCTCCAAGACACTTACTCATCTACTGTGAATATAAAATGTTATTATAGCCTTAGCAAATAAATGAGCACAGCTCTTTGTTCGCTCTATTAAACTGGGTGATAATTATTTAGATGTGAATGTTAGGTCAGTTCTACTGTAATAACTAATCGTAAAAGTTGTAAATTTGTTTAATGGATGAAATGTACACTTTTTGTATTCTGTACAGCTTTGTCTTTTTTAAATATGAAGTACTTAAATGTACTTACCATGATAGGAAATATAATGTGTGCCTTCTAGGATTTGTGAAGTGGTTTCATGAACTCAAGGACTTTGTTTTCCCTATCCTAACTCAATAACAGGGTTTACTCCGATTATGTATAGAACCTTAGTTTGAGAAAATGAATTTTACTATGTACTGAATTTAGAGGTTGAGAATAATAGTATCTGTGTTATTCTTAGTACCCACTGATAAATTGTGCAATAAATAATCTTTCACAAGTAATTTTAGCTAATTGAAGAGATTCTTTTCTTACGTAATTTCACATTCTAATATACTAAATGTTTATATTCCGTAGAGAACTATTTTATATTGTGTGCTGGGGGCTTATAATGTTTGTGTGCTGTTTTAAAATTCATTTCAAATTGGACTTGATTTCCTTATATCTAATGTATATCTGGGGGAAAAGGCTGCTTGAAAATATCTTTTGATTTGGTGATTTTTAACATTGGAAAGTTGAGTTTATTAAAAGATAGTCTAAAGAATTTCCATTTTAACTGTTATTGTCTGAAGTCAAGTCCAGGAATAAGAAAACTACTTGGAGATTAGGGAAGTCAACAGGTCACTCACATTTATGCTGGGCCACGCAATGACAATATAATATAAACATAAGCAGCTGACAACAGACTCAATCTTATGTCTTTTCACCCTCCCGTAGCGGTCTTCAACCTTTTTTTTTTTTTTTTTTTTTTATTATACTTTAAGTTCTAGGGTACATGTGCATAACGTGCAGGTTTGTTACATATGTATACTTATGCCATGTTGGTGTGCTGCACCCATCAACTCGTCAGCACCCATCAATTCATCATTTATATCTTGTATAACTCCCCAATGCATGCCCTCCCTCCTCCCCCCTCCCCCCTCCCCATGATAGGCCCCAGTGCGTGATGTTCCCCTTCCCGAGTCCAAGTGATCTCATTGTTCAGTTCCCACCTATGAGTGAGAACATGCGGTGTTTGGTTTTCTGTTCTTGTGATAGTTTGCTAAGAATGATGGTTTCCAGCTGCATCCATGTCCCTACAAAGGACGCAAACTCATCCTTTTTTATGGCTGCATAGTATTCCATGGTGTATATGTGCCTCATTTTCTTAATCCAGTCTGTCACAGATGGACATTTGGGTTGATTCCAAGTCTTTGCTATTGTGAATAGTGCCGCAATAAACATACGTGTACATGTGTCTTTGTAGTAGAATAATTTATAATCCTTTGGGTATATACCCAGTAGTGGGATGGCTGGGTCATAAGGTACATCTAGTTCTAGATCCTTGAGGAATTGCCATACTGTTTTCCATAATGGTTGAACTAGTTTACAATCCCACCAACAGTGTAAAAGTGTTCCTATTTCTCCACATCCTCTCCAACACCTGTTGTTTCCTGACTTCTTAATGATTGCCATTCTAACTGGTGTGAGATGGTATCTCATTGTGGTTTTGATTTGCATTTCTCTGATGGCGAGTGATGATGAGCATTTTTTCATGTGTCTGTTGGCTGTATGAATATCTTCTTTTGAGAAATGTCTGTTCATATCCTTTCCCCACTTTTTGATGGGGTTGTTTGTTTTTTTCTCGTATATTTGTTTGAGTTCTTTGTAGATTCTGGATATTAGCCCTTTGTCAGATGAGTAGGTTGCAAAAATTTTCTCCCATTCTGTAGGTTGCCTGTTCACTCTGATGGTAGTTTCTTTTGCTGTGCAAAAGCTCTTTAGTTTAATGAGATCCCATTTGTCAATTTTTGCTTTTGCTGCCGTTGCTTTTGGTGTTTTAGACATGAAGTCCTTGCCCATGCCTATGTCCTGAATGGTACTACCTAGATTTTCTTCTAGGGTTTTTATGGTATTAGGTCTAACATTTAAGTCTCTAATCCATCTTGAATTAATCTTCGTATAAGGGGTAAGGAAAGGATCCAGTTTCAGCTTTCTACTTATGGCTAGCCAATTTTCCCAGCACCATTTATTAAATAGGGAATCCTTTCCCCATTTCTTGTTTCTCTCAGGTTTGTCAAAGATCAGATGGCTGTAGATGTGTGGTATTATTTCTGAGGACTCTGTTCTGTTCCATTGATCTATATCTCTGTTTTGGTACCAGTACCATGCTGTTTTGGTGACTGTAGCCTTGTAGTATAGTTTGAAGTCAGGTAGCGTGACGCCTCCAGCTTTGTCCTTTTGACTTAGGATTGTCTTGGCAATGCGGGCCCTTTTTTGGTTCCATATGAACTTTAAAGCAGTTTTTTTCCAATTCTGTGAAGAAACTCATTGGTAGCTTGATGGGGATGGCATTGAATCTATAAATAACCTTGGGGAGTATGGCCATTTTCACGATATTGATTCTTCCTATCCATGAGCATGGTATGTTCTTCCATTTGTTTGTGTCCTCTTTTATTTCACTGAGCAGTGGTTTGTAGTTCTCCTTGAAGAGGTCCTTTACATCCCTTGTAAGCTGGATTCCTAGGTATTTTATTCTCTTTGAAGCAATTGTGAATGGAAGTTCATTCCTGATTTGGCTCTCTGCTTGTCTGTTACTGGTGTATAAGAATGCTTGTGATTTTTGCACATTAATTTTGTATCCTGAGACTTTGCTGAAGTTGCTTATCAGCTTAAGGAGATTTTGGGCTGAGACGATGGGGTTTTCTAAATATACAATCATGTCATCTGCAAACAGGGACAATTTGACTTCTTCCTTTCCTAACTGAATACCCTTGATTTCTTTCTCTTGCCTGACTGCCCTAGCCAGAACTTCCAGCACTATGTTGAATAGGAGTGGTGAGAGAGGGCATCCCTGTCTTGTGCCAGTTTTCAAAGGGAATTTTTCCAGTTTTTGCCCATTCAGTATGATATTAGCTGTGGGTTTGTCATAAATAGCTCTTATTATTTTGAGGTACGTTCCATCAATACCGAATTTATTGAGCGTTTTTAGCATGAAGGGCTGTTGAATTTTGTCAAAAGCCTTTTCTGCATCTATTGAGACAATCATGTGGTTCTTGTCTTTGGTTCTGTTTATATGCTGGATTACGTTTATTGATTTGCGAATGTTGAACCAGCCTTGCATCCCAGGGATGAAGCCCACTTGATCATGGTGGATAAGCTTTTTGATGTGCTGCTGAATCCGGTTTGCCAGTATTTTATTGAGAATTTTTGCATCAATGTTCATCAGGGATATTGGTCTAAAATTCTCTTTTTTTGATGTGTCTCTGCCAGGCTTTGGTATCAGGATGATGTTGGCCTCATAAAATGAGTTAGGGAGGATTCCCTCTTTTTCTATTGATTGGAATAGTTTCAGAAGGAATGGTACCAGCTCCTCCTTGTACCTCTGGTAGAATTCAGCTGTGAATCCATCTGGTCCTGGACTTTTTTTGGTGGGTAGGCTATTAATTGTTGCCTCAATTTCAGAGCCTGCTATTGGTCTATTCAGGGATTCAACTTCTTCCTGGTTTAGCCTTGGGAGAGTGTAAGTGTCCAGGAATTTATCCATTTCTTCTAGATTTTCTAGTTGATTTGCGTAGAGGCGTTTATAGTATTCTCTGATGGTAGTTTGTATTTCTGTGGGGTCAGTGGTGATATCCCCTTTATCATTTTTTATTGCATCTATTTGATTCCTCTCTCTTTTCTTCTTTATTAGCCTTGCTAGCGGTCTGTCAATTTTGTTGATCTTTTCAAAAAACCAACTCCTGGATTCATTGATTTTTTGGAGGGTTTTTTGTGTCTCTATCTCCTTCAGTTCGGCTCTGATCTTAGTTATTTCTTGCCTTCTGCTAGCTTTTGAATGTGTTTGCTCTTGCCTCTCTAGTTCTTTTAATTGTGATGTTAGAGTGTCAATTTTAGATCTTTCCTGCTTTCTCTTGTGGGCATTTAGTGCTATAAATTTCCCTCTACACACTGCTTTAAATGTGTCCCAGAGATTCTGGTATGTTGTATCTTTGTTCTCATTGGTTTCAAAGAACATCTTTATTTCCGCTTTCATTTCGTTATGTACCCAGTAGTCATTCAGGAGCAGGTTGTTCAGTTTCCATGTAGTTGAGCGGTTTTGATTGAGTTTCTTAGTCCTGAGTTCTAGTTTGATTGCACTGTGGTCTGAGAGACAGTTTGTTATAATTTCTGTTCTTTTACATTTGCTGAGGAGTGCTTTACTTCCAATTATGTGGTCAATTTTGGAATAAGTGCGATGTGGTGCTGAGAAGAATGTATATTCTGTTGATTTGGGGTGGAGAGTTCTATAGATGTCTATTAGGTCCGCTTGGTGCAGAGATGAGTTCAATTCCTGGATATCCTTGTTAACTTTCTGTCTCGTTGATCTGTCTAATGTTGACAGCGGAGTGTTGAAGTCTCCCATTATTATTGTATGGGAGTCTAAGTCTCTTTGTAAGTCTCTAAGGACTTGCTTTATGAATCTGGGTGCTCCTGTATTGGGTGCATATATATTTAGGAGAGTTAGCTCTTCCTGTTGAATTGATCCCTTTACCATTATGTAATGGCCTTCTTTGTCTCTTTTGATCTTTGATGGTTTAAAGTCTGTTTTATCAGAGACAAGGATTGCAACCCCTGCTTTTTTTTGTTCTCCATTTGCTTGGTAGATCTTCCTCCATCCCTTTATTTTGAGCCTATGTATGTCTCTGCATGTGAGATGGGTCTCCTGAATACAGCAGACTGATGGGTCTTGACTCTTTATCCAGTTTGCCAGTCTGTGTCTTTTAATTGGAGCATTTAGTCCATTAACATTTAAGGTTAATATTGTTATGTGTGAACTTGATCCTGCCATTATGATATTAACTGGTTATTTTGCTCGTTAGTCGATGCAGTTTCTTCCTAGCCTCGATGGTCTTTACATTTTGGCATGTTTTTGTGATGGCTGGTACCGGTTGTTCCTTTCCATGTTTAGGGCTTCCTTCAGGGTCTCTTGTAAGGCAGGCCTGGTGGTGACAAAATCTCTAAGCATTTGCTTATCTGTAAAGGATTTTATTTCTCCTTCACTTATGAAACTTAGTTTGGCTGGATATGAAATTCTGGGTTTAAAATTCTTTTCTTTAAGAACGTTAAATATTGGCCCCCACTCTCTTCTGGCTTGTAGAGTTTCTGCCGAGAGATCTGCTGTTAGTCTGATGGGCTTCCCTTCGTGGGTTACCCGACCTTTCTCTCTGGCTGCCCTTAAGATTTTTTCCTTCATTTCAACTTTGGTGAATCTGGCAATGATGTGTCTTGGAGTTGCTCTTCTGGAGGAGTATCTTTGTGGCGTTCTCTGTATTTCCTGAATTTGAATGTTGTCCAGCCCTACTAGGTTGGGGAAGTTCTCCTGGATGATATCCTGAAGAGTGTTTTCCAACTTGGTTCCATTTTCCCCCTCACTTTCAGGCACCCCAATCAGACGTAGATTTGGTCTTTTTACATAATCCCATACTTCTTGCAGGCTTTGCTCATTTCTTTTTCTTCTTTTTTCTTTTGGTTTCTCTTCTCGCTTCATTTCATTCATTTGATCTTCAATCGCTGATACTCTTTCTTCCAGTTGATCGAGTCGGTTACTGAAGCTTGTGCATTTGTCACGTATTTCTCGTGTCATGGTTTTCATCTCTGTCATTTCGTTTATGATCTTCTCTGCATTAATTAGTCTAGCTGTCAATTCTTCCACTCTTTTTTCAAGATTTTTAGTTTCTTTGCGCTGGGTACGTAATTCCTCCTTTAGCTCTGATAAGTTTGATGGACTGAAGCCTTCTTCTCTCCTCTCGTCCAAGTCATTCTCTGACCAGCTTTGATCCGTTGCTGGCGATGGGCTGCGCTCCTTCGCAGGGGGAGATGCGCTCTTATTTTTTGAATTTCCAGCTTTTCTGCCCTGCTTCTTCCCCATCTTTGTGGTTTTATCTGTCTCTGGTCTTTGATGGTGGTGACGTACTGATGGGGTTTTGGTATAGGTGTCCTTCCTGTTTGATAGTTTTCCTTCTGACAGTCAGAAGGACTGTCTGTTGGTCTGTTGGAGATTGCTTGAGGTCCACTCCAGACCCTGTTTGCCTGGGTATCAGCAGCAGAGGTTGCCGAAGATAGAATATTGCTGAACAGCGAGTGTACCTGTCTGATTCTTCCTTTGGAAGTTTCCTCTCAGGGGTGTACTCCACCCTGTGAGGTGTGGGGTGTCAGACTGCCCCTAGTGGGGGATTTCTCCCAGCTAGGCTACTCAGGGGTCAGAGACACACCTGAGCAGGCAGTCTGTCCGTTCTCAGATCTCAACCTCCGCGTTGGGAGATCCACGGCTCTCCCCAAAGCTGTCAGACAGAGTCGTTCGCGTCTGCACCGGCTCCTGCTACTTCCCCTGTTGGTCTTCAGCTGTGCGCTGTCCCCAGAGGTGGAGACTACAGAGACAGGCAGGCTTCCTTGAGCTGCTGTGAGCTCCACCCAGTTCGAGCTTCCCAGCGGCTTTGTTTACCTACTTAAGCCTCAGCAATGGCGGGCGCCCCTCCCCCAGCCTCGCTGCTGCCTTGCGGATAGATCGCGGCAGACTGCTGTGTTAGCAGTGAGGGAGGCTTCGTGGGCGTGGGACCCTCCCGGCCAGGATTGGGATATATTCTCCTGGTGTGCCTGTATGCTTACAGCGCAGTATTGGGGTGGGAGTTACCCGATTTTCCAGGTGTTGTGTGTCTCAGTTCCCCTGGCTAGGAAAACGGATCCCCTTCCCCCTTGCGCTTCCAGGTGAGGCAATGCCTCGCCCTGCTTCAGCTCTCGCTGGTCAGGCTGCAGCAGCTGACCAGCACCGATTGTCCGGCACTCCCTAGTGAGATGACCCCAGTACCTCAGTTGAAAATGCAGAAATCACCGGTCTTCTGTGTCGCTCGTGCTGGGAGTTGGAGACTGGAGTTGTTCCTATTCGGCCATCTTGCTCCGCCCCGCGGTCTTCAACCTTTTTGGCCCCAGGGACTGCGTTCATGGAAGACCATTTTTCCACACACCAGGGGTGGGGTGGGAATAGTTTCGGGATGAAACTGTTCCACCTCAGATCATCAGGCATTAGTTAGAGTCTCATAAAGCGCATGCAACCTAGATCCCTTGTATGTGCAGTTCACAATAGAGTTTACGCTCCTTGAGAATCTAATACTGCTGCTGATCTGGCAGATGGAGCTCAGGTGGTAATGCTCACTCGCCTGCAGCTCAACTCCTGCTGTGCAGCCTGGTTCCTAACAGGCAGCAGACCACTACTGTCCACAGCCCAGGGGTTGTGGACCCCTACCCCAACAGACAGTAAAAATAAAATGCTCAACCCTATTGTAGTTTGTTTACCATGTAAAATTGTTTACAAAATATAAGAATATAATTAGAGAAACATCTTAGAATCTCAGTGCTGAAAAGTACAAAGACATAAGAATGAGTGGCAGTTGGTAGTTAAATTGACTGTATCATCATACTGGGGAGAAATGCACATTTTACTGTCAAAAGACATAAAAGCCTTTGCAGAGATAGGTTTTGACACTCTTGCAGCTCTGTCATCTTCTACCTTACTAATTGCAAAAATTTCCAAGGAACTATGTTTATCTGGTTAGTATTCCTTTTATTGGAATTAGTTACACTTGTTCTTTATAACGATCATAGTTTAGGCAGAGAGTATTTGGGTATATCACCTTCAGTCATGTCTCAAACCCAGGAAATGAAGAATATTGTTTCACCAACACTTAGAAGTAAAGAGAAAGCAGGAGAAATGTGCTTTCAGCTCTTTTTTAATCCAAGAGGCCATGAGAAATAACCCAGGAACTGTGATTTGTTTCCATGAGGCAAAAGAGCAATGATGGCGATCGTTTCAACGGTACAATTTGAAGTAACACATAAAGTGAACTTGAGCCCTTAAGGATAAGGAAGGGAAAACTGCCTCAAAAACTGTTCCTTTCGAAACCTGAGTCAGTATGCTATTAATTGCCTTTTATTCCAATTGCAAACACAAAGGAAAGTAGGGATTTGTCCCCCAAAAGGCCAGTTAAGTATAACAATGTAATAAAAGCACAAAGTGCTATAGAAAAAGCTTGCAGGACAGGTAAAATCCAACATGGTGTTAGCTGGACAGACTAAAATAATATCCCGGGAAACGGAAATGAACGTGTGTACCTTTGCTCATGAACTATAACAGGGTAGAAGTTAGAGAAGATAACAAAAGATTTATCTTCCGGGTCTAGTGAGCTTCAGTTTGAAAATTTTGAGTTTTCCTAGTGAATGTCATTCATGTCTGAGTCTTAGTAACAGATAAATTAGCTATTATTATTGGTAGCTTTTCATGGTGCCCAATCTTAAGAGTAAAAAACTAACATTTGCTTTAAATATGATTATCTTTACATAGTTTTAAATTATTGAGCCACAGTCCTAGCAGACTTTATTTAACAATTAAAAAAAAGATACTTGATACAGATAAAATGACAATGAGAAACTACACAATACTTCCTATGTTAGGGCAAATGTATACAAATGGGGGCTTTTCACAACTAATCCCTAAGATAACAATGAATTTTCACTCAATTTCATAATTAGCTGCAAGATAGCATATATATCTGCCTAGTAAAAAGACTGCATTTATAGTTCCATATGCTGAATTGACCAGGCATTGTAAAGTCACAAGATGAGACAGTCTAAAGTCAGATAAGTTCACAGGCAGAAATCGGGTTCTTCTAACTATAATGATTCAAAAAGACCTCCTGTAGTCTGAATTTGACCACAGAAATAGATAGGAAGGTCCTCGAGCAGCCTCTTGAGTACTAAGAGCACATGTCCTTAAAAACTTGCCAAAAGAAATTCAGCTAGTATGCATTTATTGAGCACCTACTACATACCAGGCACTAGTAACACAGATGAAGAGCACATTGATAAAGCTTAATTCAGATTGGTCTTTAAAATGCTTTCTACCTGGCACCTGGGACCATTGTATCTTCTGAAGTCATCATAGGTAAGGGAGAAATTTTGCCTTAAAAAAATGCACCTGGTTACAGTGATTTAAAAAAAAAACACGCACACACACACAACTAACATTTGTGGGGTCTAATGGAATAGTGGGGAAAAGACAGGATTTGGAATAAGAAAATCCAGTTGTAGGCCTATTACTTAATAGCTGTGTGACCTTCAGTTAAATTTCACTTATCTGGCCTAACTCTTAACTGGTAAAGTGATAACTGGCCTACAGTTGTAGCATATTAGAGCCAAAAGGAACAGAGATCATCCAGTCCTGTGCTTTTTGAAGTTCTTCATTCAAATGAAAGTATTATGTAGCAGCCCCAGTGTGAAACTGATGAACCAGAGTCAGTTTGACAGCCCCTGAGCATCACTGACTCCCTTCCGTCCCCCACCCTAAAGTATTCATGAGGGGATTCACAGAACACCCTGAAAGCCACTTGTCTAGTCCAAACCCTCACTTTCTAGGTGAAGAAAGCAAGACTCAGAATAGGAGTGGCTACTTTGGGAGGCCGAGGCGGGCGGATCACGAGGTCAGGAAATCGAGACCATCTTGGCTAACACGGTGAAACCCCATCTCTACTAAAAATACAAAAAACTAGCCGGGCATGGTGGCGGGCGCCTGCAGTCCCAGCTACTTGGAAGGCTGACGCAGGAGAATGGCATGAACCTGGGGGGGCGGAGCCTGCAGTGAGCCAAGACCACACCACTGCACTCCAGCCTGGGCAACAGAGCGAGACTTCGACTCAAAAGAAAAGAAAAAAAAAAAAAAAAAAAGAATAGGAGTGGCTGTTTTCATGAGTACATTTGGCTTCCAACTAGAAATGGGGGAAGAGGGCTAAATAAAACGGTTTAAGAAATTCACTAAAAACACAAATTATCAAGAAGGAAGTCTTCCATCTTAACTCCCTCAAAGTAGCCCCTTTATGAAATGGAGCTTTGAAATTGATTGTGTTTAAGGCAGCCAGCCAGCCAGAGGCTGAAATGAACAACTACCAATAAGCCTACTTGGGCCAATGGAGAAAAGTATGGCAGAAAACCACACAGACCTCATGTTACTTGGCATCTGACCATGGAAAATCCTGGCCCCAACAGTTCAGGCACTGGCAGTTTCAAGAGAAATAATTGGAAAATTAGGAACAAGTATAGACAAGTGCTCAGCTCCCAGATCCCCAAGGAGAAGTCACCATCTTGTTACTCAGAAATACAAGTGATCATGTTAAATCTTAAAGTGAGCAGTGCAACCAAAATCACCAGTTTAAAATTTCTTCAGAGGCATCCTCTTAACAGAGGAAAGTTCTAGTTTAGAATCTTGACCACTATTAGCCACAGCAGACTTGAAATTGAACCAAAAAGTTCAAATGCATGTCAAATGCTGGACCTATTTGGTCAAGGCAGTGATCTCTTCTGATTTCATAGCATCAGACAGGAAGCTGAGCTCATTGCATAAGGTCTCGTATCGGAATGCCATCCGGATCTGAGCCACATTTGTCTTTCGAATATCATTTCCTTCAGGTCCTTCTTTATAATAATTTTGTCCCAGAAACTTTTGCTTTTCCTGTGGACCAATAGAAATACAAATGAAACGATGTACTTTTGATTCACTTTCTATAGCCATGTAGTCAGCTTTGACATCAGTCACAGCAAATCAGACTAGTCCCCCTGAAGCAGATCTTTAGTCAGGACATCTTATCCCCACAGAACTCATAAAATTCCTCCTGGCCTCTGTGTCCTCAAGGATGTCACCCTGACAACCTCAGTCATCCTCACACAACCCTTCGTTCCTGGCTATGCTTTCGTTGATCAGAGAGGAAATACAAGGTCTGCAGCAGCTGCTGGGGATGGGAAAGGCAAGGGGAAGGAGGTAAGACTAATTAAGAAGTCCCTCCTGGCCGGGCGTGGTGGCTCACGCCTGTAATCCCAACACTTTGGGAGGCTGAGGCGGGCAGATCACGAGGTCAGGAGATCGAGACCATCCTGGCTAATGTGGTGAAACCCCATCTCTACTAAAAATACAAAAAATTAGCCGGGCATGGTAGCAGGTGCCTGTAGTCCCAGCTACTCAGGAGGCTGAGGCCGAAGAATGGCGTGAACCCGGGAGGCGGGGGTTGCAGTGAGCTGAGATCGCACCACTGCACTCCAGCCTGGGCAACAGAGCGAGACTCCGTGTCAAAAAAAAAAAAGAAGTTCCTCCTGAGAGCTGACAAGGACAGACGATGTTTCTGGGGAGGGCCAATCCAAGGCACTACACTGCACATGAAAAGAATCTTAAGCCTTTAACTCTGCTGCATCATCATCTGACAAGCACAGGCCCTAACGCAACCTCTCCCTCACCAGTGACATCACCCAGGGAGGTGTCGGGGGACCTAAGATACATCAGAACATGGGTCTCAGTGCTAGCTCCACATCAGAATTACTTACGGGGCTTTTTTAAAAATGACGATGTCTAGGTCCCATAGTCTAGATTTTTATTCAGTCTAGATACTGTTCATCTATTCAAGAAATATTGAATGCCTGCTATGTGCCAGGGACTATCTAGGGCTCAGGGATATAATTCTGAACAAGTCTCTGCCCTCACAGAGCTTACATTCTAGAGGGAAAGACAGAAAAACACATAACCAAATATCTGCAGGAATAAATGGTATGGAGAAAAACAGATAAAGGGGATAGAGAATAATAGTAAGTGTGTGACTACTTTAGAACGGGCAATCAGGGAAGGCCTCTCCAAGGAGGCGTAGAGGTCTAAGAAGGGTGAGGAAGCAACTATAAAAACGCAGGAGGCTGCCGCGTTTTCTCTCCCCGTGCCTGAGTGTCTCAGAGGCCTTACCTGCTGTGTTCATCACAGATCCCCAGTGCCTGGAAGGCTCCTGGCACATAGCAGGCAGCCTTCCCAGGAGGGACACAGGCAGCACCGTCACACTCCATACCTGATGCGAGAGGCCGCTCTGCAGCACGCTGTTCCTGGCAATCTCACACAGGTCGCAGGTGCTCAGCTTCCACACTTGAGCTGCAATGGCATATTCTTCCATAAGTGCTTCCTAGACCCCCCAACAAAGCATGTGGATTAGACAGGAGGATATCCATGTCAGTCGTTCACACATGTCCAAAGCTAACAACATCAGACACTGCAGGTTTAACTTTTCCTCACTGAATGACACCTGGATCATCAAACATCACACCTTCAACACCTAAGATCTTTTCTTCTGTGAAATCACGGGTTATCAAAGAGAAATCTGAACTCATGCCTCCACATTTGTTCATTGACCAGCACTGAGAGCTCATGTTGAAGCCCTGTGCCAGTCATCAGGGATGGCAGTCTCTGCTGTCCTGTGACAAGCCTCTAGTCATACCACTTTTAGCACTTGCCCTCTAGCTTTTCTTTCTAATACACTATTTTCTTAAGTTTGCGATAGATAGATAGATAGATAGATAGATAGATAGATAGATAGATAGATAGATAGATAGATAGATAGATGAGTAAAGTACTAAAAGCAGAGATGGAACATCAAAAAAAAAAAAAAGAGAGAAGTTATCATAGGATAAGCGGTAAAATGGTGTAATCCCAGAAGGATCTGGGTGTGAGCTGTGGTTTTGCTTCCCTTCTGGGATGTGAAGTGTCTATTCATCACAAACCCTCGGTGACCTCTTCCCCACCCCACTGCCACTCTAGCCTACAGCAATGGTTCTCAAAGTACAGGTCAAGGATCCCTGAGGGTCCTAAGACTTTTTGAAAGGTCTTCTCTTTTCCAATTATGTATTTTCATGAGGCAAGATTTCTATTTTTACATATTTTGATTAAAAACAAATTGAATGCAGAAGTGGCTAGAAGAGTCCTGCTGACTTCCATTAACACATTAAAGAGGCTTAAAAATGCAAAACAAAGGCAGGAGAAACTTACTTTTCAGGAAAAAAAAATTGTTATTATGTAACATTTCATTGGTTTATTGATGTGGTTTTTAAATGAGATAATAAATATTTTTAAATTTCTTATTCATTTCTAACATGGTAAATATCAGTAGATATAACCCACATAAACAGGTCTTTGAAAGCTTCAATTCTTAAGAATATAAAGGGGTCTAGAGACCAAGAGGTTGGAGAACCTCTGTCCTAAAAGACTCTGGTGCTTCTGTTTTTGTTAAGCAATGGCTGGTCTTGTCAACACCATCAAAATATGCTGGGTGCACTTGCGGCTGGTCCCCATGCATGACACCACTTTTACCTTCCTCTTTTCTTTTCCCAGAGACCCAAAGTGTAGAAATTATAATAGCATTGATTTAAAAGGTAGCAACTATTTTGAATATATGCAAACACTATATTAAATCCTTTGATTCATTATCTTCATGAATCCTCACAGGGTAGGGATAGAGACAATTTTATCTCCATTTTACAGATGAAGAGAAACTTGATCCAGAGGTCTAATAACTTTACCAAGGTCACAGAGCTCACAAATGTCAAAGAAAGGAAAAATAGAGGAAGGCAAAGATACTAATTGTGCCTTTGAGGGTTCAAGAACCCCAAAGAGAGGGCTCCTGGAAGGCACAATTTTCCCCCAACAGTGGCTTCCTTTTTGCCTTCACTGGGCCACCAATCCCACCCCAAAAGCAGAACTGAGCCAAGGGCTCAGGTCCCTAAAATGGGAAGACAGGCTAGGACTGGTGCCTACTGAGGCACTACTGTCCTCACCCCAAAGTCCTCACCTTTGTGTAGTGGAACTGCATAGGGTCATCGGTGGAAAGAGAAACGTGCAGCCCCTTGTGCAGGAATTCCCTCAGAGGGTTCTTGGAATATTCGAGGAACAAACTGTTATTGCTAAGAGGAGACATAGCAATGGGGATCTGAGCAAGGTAGTAGAGATACTGCAATACCGGACTCTGCAAAAGAACCACCAAACTCATGTGACAAGTGCCAGAGGGGAGAAGGGAAAAGGGAAGGGAGAAGGGAGGGAAAAAGCATTCTCCAGTGGAAACCAGGGGTCTGAACAGTGTCTGCCCAAGTCCTCAACCCGAGTTCCTGGAAGCAAGGACACCCAGACCCACTCTCCCCCTTCCCCACTGTTCATCTCGTTCCTACATTGCATGCCAGCCCTCCCTGGTGCCTCTACCTACTTTTGGAAGTGCTCACTCTTGCTCCAAACTGGAGGCAAAGCTCAGGGCAGGAAGGGCAGCCCACTCCAGCCTATACCTTCAGCTCCTTGCCCCTAGGCATGGACCCAGTCTAGAAGATGCCCTACTTTAGTTGTTTCGTTGCTTTGACTGCAAACAGCCAGGTTGAGACTATAAACACTCCAGCTCCCGGGAGATGATCCCTGGAGGGATGGGAAGGGCGGACCTGCCCAGGATAGAGTGGTTTTCTACTGTAGCACCCACCCTACCCAAAAATGTGACCCATGGTTACACCTCACCGGGATCAGGGAAAGGGAGCATTTTGATCAAACATCGTGCCAGTGGAAAGTGATCCAAAATATGGAGAAGACTGCATGCACAGAGCTCAAGGGTACACCAGTGAAAAGGTGGATGGACTCTATGTCCAACTAGTGTGGACTAGTTGAGTCAGTTACAGACAAAGTGGCAGACCCTTCATCCAACAACAGCCTTTGGAAGGAAAAGCATAGACATTATGTTGCAGCATCAAAAAATGCTTGTCATACAACAGTGAAGGACAAGGCAGGAACCAAATTCTGTGTTCATTATGATAATAAACACATTACAAATATGCTGTGGATAAAAGATGGAAATTAGATATACTAAAAAGCTAATAATGGCTATTTCTATTAAAGTAATAGCAATAAGGGCTGGCTTTTTTTCATTTCTCCAGTTTTTGGAAAATCGAAATTGTGATGAGTTTGATTACATTACTTTCATAATTAAAAATAAAACCAAGATAAGGACAGATATCCCAGCCCAGAAGAGGGCCCAGCCTTCTGGCCTCACTGGCCGAGCCTCCCAGGAGCCCAAGGCAGGGCAGTCACTCAGGGCAGGCTCCCGAGTGGCCTGTTTACCTTCTTAAGGAGCAGCCCATGGGAAATGTTGTCAGCAGTGAGGAAGGCAGACACCAGGTGGGTGATGGAGCCGGCCTCCCCACAGTGCGGCCGGAACAGGAACGTGCTCAGGCCGCGCTCCCTGTAAGAGAAGGGGCCCCGAATCAGGAAGGCCCCCCCAGTTGGCACTGCCTGTGGCCTACAGCCTCAGCTCAGGGTCAGCTCCAGGAGGAATGACCACCTATGGTCAGCTGTGCTGACCCAGTGCACCCTGGAAACTACCTCTCCTAAAATGCAGAGGCCCAGGCCCCGGGACCCCTTAGAACCAAGAAGCATCACCTCTACGGGCAGAGAGTGGGCCTCACGGTAGAAAGAGACCCTGCTGTGCCCTCCAGCCACTCTCCTGTCTTCCTCTTCTGGCCTTGTGTCCTGCATTCGTAGAACTCCAGGGCAGGGAAGGCCATGAGAAACCATGGAGTCTGACCTCTGTGTTAGGGAAATGAGCAAACCAAGGCCCGGAGAGTGAAGTCTATGCTCCATGCCACTGAACAGGTCAGTGGGAAAGCCAGAACCAGAGCCCCCATCTCCAAAAGCTCAGCCCAGGACTGCCTCCACCCTGCCAGGCCATTTCTTTCACTCAGGACCCCATTCAAAACCTCCACACCCACCAACTAGCACCAGTTTAGGCTGAGCTAGAGAGGACCCAGGGCCCAGCAGGGGAAAGAGGGATGCAAGACTTGTAGGGAAGGGAATGGCTCGGTGTCCTGCTGCCCTGGGTAGCTAACTCCTGGCCACATGTGCCTCATCTGTGTGCATATTGGTGGGAGCCTCTGCCTGTTAGACCTCTGCCTGTAAGGGCATGCATGGATTTAGTCTGTTTTTTTCCCTGTTATTTGTCCAGTGCCCAGGGTAGTGCCTATCGCATGCCAGTGATTTGCTGAACGAAAATATGCACATGTGGACATTGTTGGTGTGGCAGTAAGTGAACGTGCATGTGTGATAGCATGTCCTATGCTTCTGTTATCTCAGGGATGTACAGGTACACACGGAGTATGCACTGGTGTGTGTACATATAAACATGTAGACACGTGTGGACTGTGGCTGCATTGCATACTGTACATGACATATGTCTGTACTGGTATGTGTGTTATGGCAGGCATGTTTGCATGTGTGTGATCATGTAGAGACATGCCTCATATAGCAGGCTGGAAAGTGCTGTGTGTTTTGAGGTATGTGGGCACATGGACATGCATGTTGGTTCAGGTGCACACGGACATAAGGATCACATGCATGAGTGTGTGCATGTGTGCACATGCTAACACATGAACCCAAGCGTGTGCAAGGGCAGGCCTCACGCACCTGCGGAGGTTGTTGAGCACCATGATGTTGGCATACATGTAGTACAGGTAGTAGCTGTAGGGTGGGTTCTGCTCACTGGTCCAGACGTCTGGGCTCGGACTCTTGTCAGAAAACATGTGGTCGCTGTGCTTGGACTCATCATCCACGCTGTCGAACCCGGTCACCTGGGCAGGAGGAGAGGTCCTGAGCACCAGGCCAAGGCAGGACCAGGACTCAGTCTCGGCTCAGCCTCCCGGGGCTCATAGCTGCCAGAGGCCTGGGGGTCTGGACCCCTCAGGTTCACACCTCAGCTGGGGACCCTTAGCCTAGCTGAGGCCACATTCCTCCCAGGGATGAAAAGTGGGTGCAACACCAAGTTCTGCCCCTTCGGAGCATCCATAGGTACTCTGGAGGTGAGACAGGAGAGTGCCAAGCCCCTGTGTGGTGGTGGTGACAGTGGGGGAAACTGCCAAGCCAGGTGAAGGGTGAGACAGCCATGCCCACCACCTGCCCCTCTGCCGTGCCAAGGTCAGCCTGCAGGGAGCAGCAGTAACTGCCATCAGCAGCAGCGACAAGCTGTGAGGGGTAAGGGTCCTAGTACACATCACGCATCAGGCCCTGCTCGAAGCACTTCACTCGCATCAGTTCATTCATACTCAGAGCAACCCAGGAGGGAGGGCTTGGCTGCCAGCCCCATTTTACAGTTGAGTAAACCAGGGCCAAGGGAACTAAGAAAATCGCTCAAGAAACCAGGTTCGGCCAGGCACGGTGGCTCACACCTGTAATCCCAGCACTTTGGGAGGCCGAGGCGGGCAGATCACGAGGTCAGGAGTTCAAGGCCAGCCTGCCCAACATGGTGAAACCAAGTCTCTACTAAAAAAAAAACCCACAAAAATTAGCCAGGCATGGTGGCACACATCTGTAATCCCAGCTACTAAGAGGCTGAGGCAGAAGAATTGCTTGAACCCAAGAGGTGGAGGTTGCAGTGAGCCGAGATTGCACCACTGCATTCCAGACTGGGTGCAATCCAGACTGGGAGCAAGACTCCGTCTGAAAAAAAAAAAAAAAAATGGTTCTGGGCTTTGGGTCTGCACTCTTTGGGGCTGTAGTTGGAGGATACCCTAGGGCATGTCCAGGTGAACCCAGGAGAAACCACCCAGCTGCCTCACAGACAGACAAGAGGGTCCTTGCTGGGCTAAGCCGTGGCTCCTGGGAGGCAGCTCTGCTCTCCGATCTCCACTGGGAGCTGCCCTCTGAGATGGGTCTGAGTAGCCTCAGGAAACCCGCACCCTTCCACTGCAGTTCTACCTTGGCTGAGACCCCTGAGGGCCCCTCCCGAGTCACTGGAGCCTTCTGGCTGATCCCAGAGGTCATCCCCAACCAAGACCACATGCATGGAGGGTGCGGGCTCTCAGCGCAGAGGGGAGGCTTGCTACCAGGCCACGGCAGTGCTTTGGAAAGGGGCCTCTGAATAGCAGATGGGAGAAAGAGACTGTCCCCCTTAATCCACAACTGGCCCAAACTGGGGGGCTCCCAGCCCAGGCCCCAGGCCCCAGCCAGGTCTGCCGGCTTCTCCTGTTCCTACTGGGGGCAGCAAGGGCCCAGAGGAGCAAGGCAGCATGAGGGTCATGGCCAGAATCTTCCATGTCACAGAGCCCTGTGTGTCAAAGGAAATGACAGGGTCCCTGCTATGACCCTAAGCACGCCCTAGACGGGTTTGGGGGGCCAGGGAGGACCGTGAGCTCTGCTTTGTGCTTACTAGCCCCATACTTCACCCAAACTTTCTGGGGCCTGGCATGGGGATAACTTTAGCCTCTCTTCTGAGCTCTATCCAGCTGAAGCAGGGCCTCACCACTGCATCTCCCACAGCCTCGGGCGCAAAATACGTTGTCTCCTCCACCTGCTCCTCCTCCTCCCCACACCTGCTCTTCTTCCACTGCTGGCAGCAACCTTCAAACAGTGCGCCATCCATGTTCCTGCAAAGCCAGGCACCTGGGAGGCATCCTAGACTCCCCCCAATGCCTCCTTCAGTCTCTGTCCAGGTCCTGCCAGGTCTACACCCACCCCTTCTCACCAAACCCCACACTCTGTGCAGAGTCCCTGCACTGCCACACCTCAGAGACACAAGCTGGTAGCTGCTGTGCACCTCACTGTTCTCACTTGGGAGGCAACATAGAATAGGGGTTCAGGGCCCATCACTGGAGTCAGCCTGCCTGGACACGCATTCCAGCTCTGCCACTTTTAGCTTTATGATCTGTTTTAATTTCCTTGTGTGTCAATTGGAGCTAGCAGCTTCACAGGGCTTTGGCGAGGATTAAATGAGATAATCCAGGGAGAGCACTTAACACCGTGTCCAACACACACCAAGCACATAATAATTCTGCTTATTGTTAACAACAAAATGGTGATAGTAATGGGGTAATTGTGAGGCTTAGGTGAGATCACATCGTGGCGTCTGACCAGGCCAGGCAGAAGCACACACGAGTGTGAGCTGTTTCCACTGGGTCAAGCTCCCCTCCTGTCCCCAGGCAGGCCCCTGACTCTCACCCTTGCCCCCACCTCCAGCTACCTTCTCTTCTGGGCCATCTCCACACAACAGCCAGAATATGTTTGTCTAAAACATAAATTCGATGATGTCCCTCAGCTTGTCCAATCACTTTCTGGGCACACAGACTCAATCCTTCCCCCGTGCCCCAGCCCTCGGGCTCCCCACTGCGCCTCTCCCTGTAGAAAGTAAGTCATCCATCACCGGGCACTGGCCTGTATCACCATCTGATAACCCCTGGATGCCAGGCATCAGAGGGAGGGACTGGCTCCCGCCCCCTCTCCCTCTCTCCCTGGTTAAGTCTCTCCCAGACTGCTCCTCTCCTTCTCCTACAACTAACTGAATCTGGAAAGGAAATACGTTTTGGGGGTTTGTACTTAATCACACATGGTGTGAGGACCTTTGTTGCTGGTAAAGCAGGTGAATTAAAGTGTTTGCATTTCTAAAAAAAAAAAAAAAAAAAAAAAAAAAAACCCTGAGGCTGCTGCTTGGTGCTGTCGGGGGCTAGATCCAGCCTTTCCAGCCCTACCTGGCAGGAACTGAGTTCCCAGTCTTCGTCCACTGTTGCCTTCCTCTCTGGAAAGGCCTGCCCTGAGACCCCCCCACCCCGCCACCCACGACTCCCAGAGCTGCCCCTGAGGGGAAGGGGACTTTTTAGAAATCCAGCTTCTTGGGGCTGGTGACCCCATGCCTGGATCACAGGTGGCAGGACCTGAGATACCTCGGTGAAGGGCGGGAGCAAACCTGACCCAGCTCACAGCGAATCCATTCCTGCCTCTGCCACTACGAGCCCTGCCTGGGGTACCACCCACACTTACGTATTTAAGGAAGAGGTGAAGCTCTCGATGATCTTGGGGGTTGATTGTAGCCTCGAAAAGGGGCAGGAAGATGTTCTCCAGCATCTTCCCAAAGTTTGGCAGCAGCTTCTTTGACCTAAATATGTCACTAGGGGACAGCAAAGACTCGCTTATCAGGTGGATCCAACAGCCCGCTGCCCTGTCAGAGACCAGCCCCAGTCACTTCCTCAGGCACCCTGTGTCCCCATCAAACACCCAGAGTCAAGTCAGATGTGGCCTGAACACAGATCCCTCCTCTCTCCTCCTCTCCCAGCAATGTCTGCAATACCCTGCCTTGGTTTGCAAGCTCCACACCTACCCACGCCCATCAGAGCACTTTCTCAAGTCAGAAGCCACTGGGAGTGGGATGGTGGCATTCTGGCTGACCAAGAGGCTGAGATATGAGTCCTCAAACTCCCAGTGACCCAAACATTCTGTTACTCAGCTCTGTTTCCCTAAACCACATACCCCAGTCCATCCTGGAGCCATGGGCTCCACCCTGCCCAGCCACCTGGAGAGGACAGCAGTCATCTGAGTGATATCCAGGGAGAGGGCCAGCAATGTAGACCACTACCAGCTCTCCCCATACTCCGGGTCTCACCAAAAGGACAATCCATCCTCAACCCACAATGAGAAGAAGGCGAGGGTGGTAGTTCCCCCAGGGCTTTTGCACTTCTATATTTTTCAAAGATCAAGAGTTCTAGTGTCGGCCGGATGCAGTGGCTCACACCTGTAATCCCAGCATTTTGGGAGGCTGAGGCAGGTGGATCACGAGATCAGGAGTTCAAGACCAGCCTGGCCAAGATGGTGAAACCCCATCTCTACTAAAAATACAAAAATTAGCCAGACGCGGTGGTGGGTGTCTGTAATCCCCGCTACTCGGGCAGGCTGAGGCAAAAAATTGCTTGAACCAAGGAGGTGGAGGTTGCAGTGAGCCGAGATCACACCACTACACTCAGAGCCTGGGTGACAGAGTAAGACTCTGTTTCAAAAAAAAAGAAAAGAGTTATAGTATCATGCAGACATCTTTGCTCATCACTCCTTCTATGGAAAAATCCCTGGAAAGGACAAGCCTAAGCTGGCACCAGAACAGGCCCTACCCCTCAGGAGTGCAGATTCAGCAGCCCACGAGGGACAGACTGTCACCTCCGTAGGGCACAGGGCAGACAGCGGGGCCACCTGACTTACTAGATCCGGGGCACCTGGATGATCCAGCGCATGTTGGGAGAGTAGACCTTGTGCTGGATGAACCAGCGGGCCAGGTTGGGCCACTCCTCGGGACTGCGGCCGTAGATGGAGAGCCGTGGCTCTGAGTACTGGTACTTGCTCTCCTCCAGCTCCCGGGCAACCTCCTGGCACAAGAAGAGCTTGGGTCAGCCCCAGTGCATCCAGCTACATAGGAGACCCTCACTCTCCGTCACCAGCAGGGTCCTGTGGCTCCCCCAGCCACCTTGTTCCCAGTCTGGAAGCACTGATCTAAATCCCCAGGGCTGCCTGCTCCTGTAAACTCTTGTTCCACTTTAGCAGAGGCTCCCTCTGGGGAGGAAGGCCTTGGGTCTGCAGAACCAGGCCACAGCAGAAGCATCTCCACATGGAGCTCATCTGCACCCAGCCAGGTTCATGCTGCAGAGACAGGAAAGACAGGCCAGGTACTGTGAGCTCATCCAAGGTGGATACCCTTCCCTCCTCTTCCCTGCAGTTGGCACATGCAGCACTGCCTGGAACAGGCAGCCAGGCCACAGCACTGGGCACCTGGGCACCTCACCCTTGCCTGAGTTGATGGTGGACAGAGGGAGGGGAAGGGGCCAGGGACACACAAGGCCCCCACCGTCTGAAGGCCACAGCACTGGGCACCTGGGCACCTCACCCTTCCCTGAGTTGATGGTGGACAAAGGGAGGGAAAGGAGCCAGGGGCACACAGGGCCCCCACTCTCTGAAGGCAGATGTTGGCAGGCACCTGAGAGGCCTTAGAGAGACTGAGGGTTCACTCACCTTGACCATCCGAGCAAAGTACTCTCCTCCCAGATAGTTTTCAGTTTTCAAATACAGGTCACGCAGCTCACTGGCCCCCACAGGGTTGTATTTGGAGTTGAACTTGTCAAAGCGGTGGAATGTCTGCCGGCCCTGCGGGAGGAGACCACACCAATCGATGCATCATTCTGCAGCCACCACGCACATTCCCCTCTCTAGAACTTTACGAGATGGCCTTCTGTATGGCCACACCGAAAGACATCTTCTATGTCAATTCTTGCATGAAACCTTAGAAACTCCTGGGAACCAGGACCATGTATCCTCACTTGGTCAGCCTGGGATCCTTTGGTAAGGCCCCCTGTGAAGGAACAGCAGGGGCCCCATCTGCAAGTCACCACAGCTCAGCTCGGGACACAGCTGGCTTAGTGAGCAGAGAGGCTGGACCATTGAATAACAGAGCATTCCCTATCACTGCTCACATTTTGTAAAGCACTTTCTCCATATTATATCATTCAATGTTCTGTTTAACAAAGGTTTTTTTTGTTCTAATAAAGCATGCACAACACAACATTTACCATTTCAACCATTTTTAACTGTACAGTTCCAGTGGCTTTAAGTACATTGACACTGGTGTGCAACCATCACCACTAACCATTTCCAGAACTTTTTTATCATCCCAAACAAAGTCTGTACCCACTAAACTAACTCCCCATGCCTTCCTCTCGCCTGCCCCTCGTAACTTCTATTCTCCTTTCTATTTCTATGAATTTGCCTATTCTAGGTACCTTATATCAGTGGAATCACATGATATTTGTCCTTTGGAGTCTGGCTTCGATTTAGTGTAATCTTTTGAAAAGTTCATTGATGGTTGTTGCATGTATCAGTACTTTACTCCTTCTTATGGCTGAATGATATTCCATGGTATGGATATACCACATTTTGTTTACCCATTCATCTGTTGATGAACACGGGCTGTTTCTATCTGTTGGCTGCTATGAATAATACTGCTATGAACATTGGTATGTGAGTATCTGTTCAAGTTCCTGCTTTCAGTTCTTTTGGGTATATACCTAGAAGAGAATTGCTGAGGCATAGGTAATTCTATACTTAACTTTCTTAGGAACTACCATACTGTTTTCCATAGCAGTTACATCATCATTTAGTGTTTCAATATTTTTTTTAAAGTTAAGAAGGCACATGGCTGTCACCATTTTATAGGCAAGGAAATAAAAGCTTCTATGAGTTGCCTAAGGGCACAAAACTCCTAAGTGGCAGGAGTGGGATTAGTGCTTAGACCTGTCGGGCCCCAAGCCACACACCCTCTTTCCCTGTCCTATGGCTGCCCCAGACCTGTTATTCTCTGAGGCCACATGATCTCTTAGTCAGAAGAGAAAGAGTTGCTTCCATAGCGCCTCCCCGCAAGCACAATCACGGTGGCTTTCCAGGGGGCTGAGTCCCCAGCCAGGGCTGCTGTCTGCTGGCAGCACTGGAGCGGAAGCTCACTCACCGCGTGGACATCCAGCGAGTCCACAGTGAGGTCATAGGGGTCCATGTGCAGGCTGTCAAACACCTGCCGCAGGGTGATCTTCTGGCCCCGCTTCTCCGCCACAGTCCTGTCAGGCTCCGTCTGGTACGTGTGCTTGATGAAGCGCAGCAGATGCTTTTGGTTCATGCAGGCAGCCGCATGGATGTGCGTGTCCACCTGGAACACAGCACCCACCAGGCCGAGTCAGGCCACCTCCCCTAGCAACAAGAGTTAAGACATCCAACCCTTAATGTGCACAGAACCCCAGCACCTCGTGGGCCATCGGGGCGGCCCCACCAATGCCTGGATCCCACTCCGCGTTTCTCCTCAGACTTCGAAACCGGCATCCCTCCCTTTCAGCCTTGCTGCCCATTCCACCTCCTTACGGCACCAGGAAATCTTTTTAAAATGCAGATTGGATCAGGCCATTCCCCAGTCAACAAATGACCTGTGGGCCCATCAGCCTCAAGATATAGCCCAAGTGCCTTGGCCTGGGATTCAAGGCTTATTTCAAGCCTTAACTCTCGCCTTGCCACTGCCCCATTCTGTGCTACAGCCATGACAAACCACTTACGGGTACACAAGACACCGAGGTACAGTACACTGTATCACTTTGCCTATGTGTTTCTTCAGTCTGGAATGCCCTACTTTCTCTCCACCATCTCATCCACCTAGAAATTTCCCACAACCTCCTCCATTTGGGAGCCAACCTTGTTCCTCCAAGCACAACTGAATATTCTTTCACTCGCCCAACCTCAAAACCTGGCACAGGCATCCCATTGCTGTGCAGACCCTCCTGATCACTCTAATGTCTGTGTGTCTACTCTTTCACTAGACTGGGAGCTCCTCAAGGACAAAGGCCATGTTTGATGCCTCTAAGTCTTCAGCACCTACCCCAGAGCCTAGTACAAAATCGAACCAATGGATGAATGAATGAACAAATTAAGAGGTGCGACAGGTTCTCATGGTTTCAGTGATAACTCTGAGGGCCCATCAAATCCCACTCTTCCCATTGATCCCTCTCAGAACCCTCAGAGCATTCCCAAAGCAAACCTCCAAGTGGGAATGAATGAGAACAGACACTAGAGGCCAACCCCCAAACATACCCTTCCTTGACTAGTTACACCTCACCCAAACTCCAGGGTGTCCAACTCCCAAGAAGAAGCCACTCTACTGGAAGCCACTCTAGTGACCCTAAGCCAACATATGGACTCAAGCCGTGGGGCCCAAGGCCAAAGATCTTAGAGCAAATCCTAAAAAGTGGAAATGAACAGTCAGCTTAGACTTCTCCCCACATTGCAGGGAAAGGCAGTTTTTTGCAGAAGGCGCCTTTGCAGAAGGAGCCCAGCAAGATCTCGAAATACATCCTCTATATCGTGCTAAGTCCTGTGATACCAGACTGACCCCTTGCATCTCTGTCCTCTCCTTTTCAGCCTCCTTAGTCAGCTCATCCTCACTACCAGACCTCTTAATAATGGAATTTCTTGATGCCTGGTCCTGGGCTCTCTTGTCCTCTCACTATAAACTCTCTCCAAAGGTGATCTGTTCCATTTCTGTGTATTTAATTATTTTACTTATACCAATTCCCAAATTTATGTCACCAGCCAAAAGCTCCAGAACTGTATATACTACTGCCTGCTTGACATCTCTATCTGGATAACCCAAAGGCAGTTCAAACTTAATATATCCAAAAGTGGACTCTTCATCTCTGACCCCAGCTCAAGCCTGATGATTGTCTCCCAGATTCTGGAATCCCAGGAAATGGAGTGTCCTGAATCCAGTTGGTCACGTTGAAAAACTGGGAGTCATCCTTGGCCTTCCTACTACTCCCTTCCCTCAGTGAGTCTCATCAATTCTGCCTTCCAATGGATGTCAAATCCATACAATATTCTCCAACCCCACTGCCACCACGGGAGTTCAAGCCTGCATATTCTCAGGCCTGAATTCACAGTGACCTCCTAACTGGTCTTGTTCCTTTTTCTTGTGCTCTGGTTCAATTCATTCTCCATACACAGAAGCTAGAAGGGATTTTTAAAATGTAATTTGATTCTGTTACTGAACCCTCTTCATTAATCTTAGGATGAGGGCTCTGCTAATATTACCTGGATCCTACCCATGTCCCCATCCCTCATCCCCACTCACCCTTTTCACTGTGCTTCACTCACAGGACAGCCATAAGCCCTAAGAAATGAAGCCCCAGCTAAGCTGAGGGATGGCCTGAAGTCACTGTGGGCAAACTGGCTCCCCCTCCCTGAGCCCAAGGGACCTACGGGAGCTCCCGGGGAGGACGACAGCAGCCTCACAGGCCAGGCTGCTGACAGCCATTAGACCACACTCTGGAGCTACTGTTGCGGCCGACTGGGCGCTCAGCCTGGGCTGGGGTGAGGAGGTGGCTGACCTCAGGGCAGGGAATGCTGTCCACGGCTGGCTGAGCATCTCCAAGTCATGCCAAACCAGATATTTGATCCACTGGACCTCTGTGAGCAATATGCCAGCCAGTCCATGTCATTAGCCACAGCCCTCACTCATCAGGGTCCTTCCTGCCATTAATCTTGCCATTTTTACCAGAAAGACAGACCACTGGACATTGGGGAAACAAAACAAAGCAGAAAACTGAAACATCCCCAAAATCCAGGCTCCTCAGAGATGAGGCTGGGCTCACGTGGGATGCACAAGAGAAGGTCAGCCTAGCTCAGCTCAGCTGGACACAGCTTGGTGCAACGAACTCGGCATGACTCAGCGGATTCTGGGCTTTCTGGTCCTGTTCTCTAGCTTACCAATGACACACCACAGGGGGGTCAGCCTATCCTTACCCCCGTGAGTCACAAGATAAATGAGGAAAACAACTGGACAATCCAGGAAGCACCCCATCCAAACTTCAGAATCTCAAGGGTGATTATTTTAGGAACAAAATAATTGAAGGTCATTGGAGGTCAGTGTTTTCAATTCACCAGAGGATCTAAGTGCATTCCCCATGTTCACCTAAGATTCAGATGTAAACAAAGAGCAGAGTTTCCAAACTTGGGACCTAAGCCAACACTGACCATTTCCATAACCATGGCAGGCATCGATCATCGAGGACAGCACTCTTTTCACTAAGCTTTAGGAGTGGCCTCTGGTAACTACCCCTAATTGGTCAGGTTTAGTATAGAAGATAAAACCTATTTGCTATTCTTAATATGACACTTAAACCACAGTAGACATCACCTATTTCTACCCAATTCCCAAGCAGCAAACACACTCAGCCCTTCTACCTTGCTTCTGCATAGAAAACAAGTGTCTCGGTCACATAGTCCTGCTGGCTGGGCCTCAGGGTATCTCAGCCCTTCACCTGCTGCAATGTGACGGGTGCCTTCACAGACACCAGCCACACAGATCCACGGCCACGTCACAGCTCCTGCCTCAGACCACAGCCCTGGTCTGCCCCGGGACACCAACAGCCGCTTTAGACAGATGGAGGCCACCATCCAGCCCGTTCTGGATTTTAGAAAGCAGCTCTCCTCCCCGTAGTACAGGCTATGAGAGTGCTGTCAAGGCCAAGTGTGGTGGCTCATGCCTGTAATCTCAGCACTTTGGGAGGCCAAGGCAGGCAGATCACCTGAGGCTAGGAGTTCAGGACCAGCCTGGGCAATATGGCAAAACCCCATTTCTACTAAAAATACAAAAATTAGCCAGGTGTGGTGCCAGTCACCTATAATCCCAGCTACTAGGGAGGCTGAAGCAGGAGAATCGCTTGAACCCAGGAGGTGGAGGTTGCAGTGAGCCGAGATTGCACCACTGCACTCCAGCGACAAGAGCAAAACTTCATCTCAAAAAAACAAAAAACAAAAAAAGAGAGTGCTATCAAGTAGGCAGCACCCAGGGGCAGGCACAGGCCTGGCTCATAGCAGACCTGCACCCATGTTTATGGACTGACTATGGTGCCTAAGAACAGGCCACTGTGTCATAGGTATCAAGGTCGTCTCTGTCCAGAGAAAACATTAACCCTAAGACTGCAGGAGAACCCTGGGGATAGGCTCTGATTTGTTACCCTAGCCCCACACCAGGACTCTTTCTCATGTTGTGACCACAGAGTGGTTGGTAGACCCAGGAACACCCACGGGGGCCCCACCTTAGAAGCAAACAGTGTCAGTGCCAGCACAGTCAGTAAGAACACCTTGGCCCCAGGCGGCAGGAAGCAGGTAAGCCCAGGGCATTCACGTATGCGCGGGACAGGACTGCAACGGGCTGGGAGAGGCGTTTCTTTGGACATGGGCCTGGGCATGTGCTAGGCATGTGAAGTTCTTTGGGCAGGGCTGAGAGGCGTTCACATAGTGATAGAGACATCCACCTGTCTGAACACCTAAGGCTCACAGAGAAGGAACAAATGGTGCTCGAAGGTAAAAATGCCAGGGTGCCCACGTAAGTGGTGTCTAAAACACCTTTCACTTCTGCCTGGAAATCGCCAAGACACTTCCGTAAGCCTCTCAGGGTGCATGAGCTGAAGCCAAACCCTTCTTAAAGCTCTTGATCCCATCCAAGTGGGAGTCTGTGTTGGACCCCCTGACGGGTAACAGAAGTGGGCTTAGGGCCTCCAGATATGGTCTTCCATCTGCATTGCTGAGTGCTCCCAGTCAGGAGGTCAGGGAGCCTAGAGCTGGGCTTTCCCAGAGGAGCCACATCCTCCCCTGGCCTATCCTCCCTTATCAAAGCTGACCCCAAAAAGAGGAAGTCCCCAGGAGGTCCCAGCTGAGACAGAGCTCCTGTGGAGATGACAACCCCACTGTGACTCCATTCAGCTTCGGCCATCCCTCCTCCAAGAAAAGCCTGATGCCCACTCTTCCCCAAGGAGCTTCTCTCCCAGCTCACCACCACACCCCAGCCCACCTCCCTGCCTTCTGTGGGAAACCTATAGCCCCTGCATGATCCAGGACCTCCCCACATATCTGCAGCCTTACTCTCCCCACAACCCACTGCTCCCTGCTCCCGATGACTGAGCTCCAGCCACACTGCACTGCTTGCAGTTACGTCAACGCACTGTTCTGACTCTCTCAGATCATCCCTCCCTCCTGACATTTGCACATCACGTGCCTCTACCTGGAATGCCACCACTTCTATTCCCCTACCACACCCTCTGCCTGGCAAGCTCCTACTCACTCTAAGTCAGCTCAGTTCTGGCCTCTCCCTCAAACCACCTGGTTGACAGGAAGTGACTCTTGCTCACCATCAAACGCCCCCTGCCTAGCACTGACCCTGTGCCTCATTGCACAGCGCTTCAGCAGAAGAGAATAGAAAGGCTGGGGCCACGATCATTTAACCTTCACTCCTACCACAGCTGCAGCCCCTGCAGGCGAAGACTGCCAGGAGCCCCAGGCAAGGCTGCCATCCCCTCGGTGGGAGAAGAGAGGCAGAGATCTGAGCATATCAGAGACTTTTCTTTAAATCCACATGATCCTGAAGGATGCAAAACCACAAACTCCCAACTCCAGAGAGATTTTTTTTTTTCAGGGAATTTAAATTTTATTTTATTAGCTTATTTATTTTACTTTAAGTTCCAGGATACATGTGCAGAACGTGCCGGTTTGTTACATAGGTAAATGTGTGCCATGGTAGTTTGCTGCACCTATCAACCTATCACCTAGGTATTAAGCCCAGCTGGAAGCCATCATCCTCAGCAAACTAACACAGGAACAGAGAAACCAAACACTGCATGTTCTCACTCATAAGGGAGCTGAACAATGAGAACACGTGGACACAAGGAGGGGACCAAAGAGATCTTTACAGCTGTGTCTTTCCTTGATGACTCTAATACATACCCTACCTTAAAAGTAGGCTGTGCTCAACTTTTATGACCAATTAATAGGCTGTGCCCTATTTTCCAAGGAAGAGGGCACATCCCAACAGATATACAATGAGTACAATGGTTTCCACCTAGAGTGATTCAAGTGCTGTCTGAGACCCAGCCTGACACAAACGTAACTCACCCATCTTCCTTCTGCATGTATACTTCATACCCCTCTGGCCACGAAGGCCGCCCTTAGCCAGGAGCCCTGACGTTCTCACAGGGGACAAACCTCAGACTGGCTCAGGGCATCCCATGGTCTGGGAGGGGGACCGGGAAGGGCAGCTGTGAACACTGGCCCCTAACGCACCTTTCTCACGTTATAGAAGTCCCGGTGGGGGTTACTCTTCAGCTCTTTGAACTCAGACATTTCGTTTAACATCTCATGAAGGCTGAACTTGGATTCCAGAAAGTTCAGTCGTCGGTGACAATAGGTTTTCCTGAAAGTTGGAGATGGGGAGAGACCACAGTTGAGCAGAAGTCACATCGAGCTCTCCAGTTTGGAGGCCCCCAGCATCTGCAGGGGCCAACCCTGGCTGGAAGGGTCAGGATGAAGCAGGGTGGAATGAGGAGGTTCCGGTTTTCTGCAGACCCTGCTGAACTGCTGAGTCACACCACAGACTCTATAAAGTCAGTGGAGAGTCAGGAGATGGGGCAATAGCAGGCCAGCTCTGGGACCTCATACAGGTGTTTTGACTTCTAGTTTATGTGTTTAGGGAATTAACCGCAAGCCTCCATTTCCCATGAGTAAATATCAGGTGGTAACACCCAAGGCTGAAGTAAGGGTTAAACTGGTTTACGCCTGAGAAAGGGCCTGGCTCCAAGCACAGTGGATGCTCAGTGGAGGTCTCCCTCCTTCATCCCCTCCTTTCCTTCCTCTTTTCTATCCTCAGCCACTTGTCATTCCTTGAAGAAGGAATTTGTTGCCCGGAGGACTGATAACACAGTCAAACTCCAAGGCATGACCTGCCCGCCTTGGGTTGCAGAGGAACCAGCCCCCTGACCTAATGGCCATGGCCCAAGGACCTCTCAACTCTGAGGCTTCACGACAAGAGGATGTTTTGCATCATGGGCGGGTTGGGACTGTAGGGATATTTGTTACCAAGACAGAAATCTCTGTAAGGACTGATGCCCCCAGATTCCCACCAACTCAGAGAAGGGGTTTTTATGATTTCTCAGCCAGTAAAGGCCACTGGGGATGGGGATGCTCACTGCTGTGGCCAACCACCAGCCCACACCCAGCCCAGGTGCCTAGCCACACACCTGCATCCACAGCCACACAGAACCTTCAACCACAATTCATGCTACCCTGCTTCCTTGTGCCCCCAGAACAAACAGCAGCTTCCTTGGCATCTAATCACGTAGACTTCCATAAGAGCATCTGTCAGTGCTGCAACGGCACAGTCAGCCATCTGCCCAGACAAGCCCCAGAGTGGATGGAGCACAGGACAGCCTCAGAGTCAGAAGGGAGTTTAAACGCCGCCTCACTCAATCTCTCTCCCCAGGCAGCATCCTCACAACCCCCTAGATGGGACAGCCACTGCCTGCACACCTGGCTGAGGACAGCCTCCGAGGAACCGCCCTGCCCTTCCCATGCCTTAGTCCTGCCCTCAGATCAGGGAGGACTAAGAGTCATGCTGCCCATCAACCTTGGGCTCACTATGCCACTTTGGAGACTGGCATCACAGGATTCCCAGAAAACCAGAGAGAAGGTCCTCAGGAGTGACCAGCACCTCCCCTCACCCAGACTCCCACTCCCAGCACAGCCACTCTGAGGCTTACTGGGTCCGGGCATTACTGATCAGCCTAAGTGCCCACCAAGAAGTGAGGGGGCCAAATTCAGAAAGATGGCTGCCCACCAGGTTAGCTGGAGCCAAGCCCACAAGCATCATGGGGCATCATGCCCATGAGCAAAGTTCCCCAGGCTCGCTGCATGCTCCTCTCCAGAAACCCAGAAAATCCAAGGCCTGAAGCAATGTCTTCATCACTCCTCACAGATATGCTCTGGGCTGGTAACTCTCTGCAAGGCTGCTGTCCTGCCTGGGGAGACGGATGACAGACATTCAGAGGCACCTGGGTGGCCACCAGCAAGCAGAGGCTCCACACTATGCATGCAGAAGGGACAAGGAGGCCGGGCATGGTGGCTTACACCCATAATCCCAGCACTTTGGAAGGCTGAGTTGGGTGTATTACCTGAGCTCTGGAGTTTGAGACCAGCCTAGGCAACATGGTGAAACTCCTGTCTCTACTAAAAATATAAAAATTAGCCATGGTGACACTTGCCTGTAGTCCCAGCTACTTGGGAGGCTGAGGCAAGAGAATCATTTCAACCCAGGAGGCAGAGGCTGCAGTGAGCCAAGATCATACCACTGCACCCCAGCCTGGGCAACAGAGCAAGATGCTGTCTCAAAAAGAAAAGGAGGTGGGGACAGGGACTACCAAGTCTAAGGCTATGCCAGTCTATGAAGGAAAACTGTTGCAGAAACCCACAAAGCACTGAGGAAAGGAGAAACCACACTCTTTCTGGGATGCTTTAAGTACAGAGGACCCCAGGGCAGAGGGGTAAGGCCTTTCTTATCTCCTTCCTACAGAACAGCACCTGTGCAAAGAGAGGCAGCTGCGGAGAAGCTGGCTTACGTGGGGCCATCAGTGATGAGAGCCAGAATGTGGCTCATGTCCACCGTGTACGTCTCCAGGTCAGGGTAGGGCAGGCTGTGCGGTTCCTGGCGCTCCAGCATCTTCTTGTTATCATACACGAAGAGAATGCCCCCCTGCATGTGGACCAAGTAATCCAGGTTGGGGGGTGCATCGTCCAGGCAGTAGGGGTCTTCCTGGGGCAGTGGAGGAGGGTGGAAGTCTGCAAAACAGGATTGAGGGATGGCAAAGTGCCCCTCTATGGGCTCAAAAGACATGGAGGCCTGCCCTGGTCTTCCTGCCCAAAATCCAACCCCACACCGGCCCTGCATCTGATGTGCTCTTCCCTGCTTCCTTCCCAGCACTTACCACCATGTCAAACCATGTCACTTCTTTATTTCAGATATGACGTCTTCTCCACTCCAATAGAAACTCCATGCAGGCAGAGACTTTAATTTGTGCTGTTTACTGCTACGTGTCTAGAACAGTCCCTGGCACATGGCTAGCACTTCAACAATTTTTTAAAATTTAACTGAAATGGGCTTCATTTTCCTCAGCACTTCAGAGATCCCAGGAATATTAAGAAGGGCAGCGGTATCTTCTCCCAGGAAGAGAACAGATTGCACCTGGACTGCCCAGTGGGAATAAGTGTCCTGGGCCAGGCCAGCTGAGGGGCTAAAGAAGCTACTCCCTCCCCAAAGGAGCAAAGGATAGGGAACTTGTCTCTCTCAGAGCGGGGAATGCCAGTGATAAAGCCATCTGCTCCCCACCACTATAGGTTAAGGTTAGAATTAGCCAACAGGAGGCAGAAAACTCCTCTATGCAATTTCCCTGCTGTGAGACTTTCAGCAAACTCCTTTACCTCTCTGAGCCTATCTCCTCATCTGAAGATAACACCCCCTGCCTTAACTGGCTGCTGTGAGGGTTGCAATAGTGTGTATAGGAAAATTCTTCATAAAGAGTAATGCACTACAAATAATGAATTATAGGATATTATTCTTATTATTCTCATAATTAGTTTTCCTGACTCTTGATAAACTCTGTCCCTAAGGAATGTATTGATGCTAAATATTAGTAGAGCTGGAGGCTTCAACTCCATGCAGCTCAGTCGGCACCATCCAGGATCAGCTGCTCAGCTGCCGGCATAGGCAGGAGCAAACCTCAAGATCTGCATCAAAGGAAGTTGCCAAGGCAGAGTGACCTGCCTGGGCCTCCTCCATCCGTGCTTGGAAGGAACAGACCATCCCTAGAGTACATGTAAGGAGCCACAAAGGGGCTGATGCAGGCAGAGGTGGAGAGGGACGTGCCCCATCAGGTATGGTCACAGGCCAGCTCAGGAGGCCCTAATGCATGCAGCAGTCTGTGAGATGCAGGCAGTTCAAGCTCCAGGTAAAGCTACAGCCTGCACACTCGGAAGTTGCTCCTCTTCCCCATATTCATGCCCAGAACACGGGGGTCCTCTGTCCACGTAAAGTACACATTTGACAGTCATTTCTGTCTGTCTTTGCCAAAACTGAGATGGTAGGATCCACTTCCCTCAGATAGGGAAATGGACTCAAAGGGCTGAAATTTACCTAGGGCCCCAGATGTTCAAAGTACAGGACTTGAAATTCAAGGGAGCCAGAGACTGGGGCAACTTGGCACCACCAGCTACCCCCAGAGGCAGCCAGGGTCCCAGGCACTGATGGAGACCACCAGGGCCCTTATGTGTCCCCCTACCACCAACTTTCAGGAGTGGGGTTTCCTATTGTCCTCATTACCGCCCCTGCTGCTGTTAGGTCCTTCACGGTGAGGCTTCATGAGGAAACCACCCAGACCTCTCGGATCTCCCCTTCCCTGAACTCGGCAGCATAAATGCAGCTACCACTTACTGAATACTCACTAGATGCCAGAACTGAACTGAGTACTTGAAATGTATTCTCCTGTTTAATCCTCACGACAGCTCTTGGAGATAGATATTATTTGCATTTCCATTTTATAGATTACATTTTACAAAGTGAGGCTTAGAGAAATATCTTTCCCCAAATCCCAAGAAATTGATGGAGGCCAGATACAAATGCAGCTGTGTTTGACACCAGAGCCTACATCATCTTCCCAGGGAACATGCCCTCTGTTCCTGCTCCCTCCCCAATCCACCCTACCACCAATTTGGTATTTACTGTCTGTATTCTTTTAAATATGCCACATGAGGCCAGGCGCAGTGGCTCACGTCTATAATCCCAGCACTTTGGGAGGCCAGGGCAGGAGGATCACTTGAGTCCAGGAGTTTGAGACCAGCCTGGGCAACATGGTAAGACCCCTATCTCTACAAAACATAATAATATTTTTTTAATTAGCTGGGTGTGGTGGTGTGTGCCTTTGGATACCAGCTACTCGAGAAGCTGAGGTGGTAGGATTGCTTGATCCCAGGAAATTAAGGCTGCAGTGAGCAGTGATTGCACCACTGCATGCCAGCCTGAGCAACAGAGCAAGACCCTATCTCAAAAAAAAAAAAAAAAAAAATCCCACATGAGACTGCCTGTCTCCCTGATGGACTCCTAAGAACAAGGACTGTCTTTCACTTCTCTCTCTTAACTTCAACAGTTCAGCTCTTCACAGGTGAGGCATACAGTACACATACAATCAATCCTTGGGGGAACCATCAAACATCAGTGTGGGAGAAGTCAATGCAAGAACACTGTCCTCTTAAAATACCATCAGGGGAAATAGATCAAGCCAGCAAAAAGCCCGAGTAGCTCTCGGTCCCCCCCAGTTGGGACCCAACCTCCAGCCAGAGCGCCGTACCTGGAAGGCCCTCTTTCGGAGGTGTAGTATCTGCCTGCGGATGACCCAGGTACTGGGATGTGATCCGCGGGAAGCGGTGGTAGGCGAGCCTTGCATATTTCTCCCGGATCATTAGGGCCTTGGCCAGGCTCTTGGCTGCCTGCTCGTAGTCCTCCAAAGTGATCTGCAGAAGGGAGGCAGGCAGGAAAGGGTTCACACAGCAGGCCTGAGACTGCCATCCTTGGAAAGATGTGCTTGTAAGACTGGCCCTTGCCTGGTATCTGGGAACCTGGATTTCAGGAGGGTTCTCACCACTCCCTGACTAGTAAGAGTGGTTCATTGCACCTAAACTACTTGTGCAAACAATATGGTTCATGTTGGACACCTGCTTTCCTTCTGGGAGCCTGGAATTTGAGATCTGCTATGCAGATGTGTGACCAGCCTCAGTGAAAACCCTGGGCACGGAATCTCTCATGCGCTTCCCTGGTAAACAACACTTCCCACGTGTGCTGTCACAATGTGATGCTGAAGGTATTCGGTAAGTTCTGATGACTCCGCTGGGAGAGGACCTTGGAAGCTTGCACCTCGTATCTTCCATGTATCTCTCCCTTTGCTGATTTGCTCTGTATCCTTTCACTGTAATAAATGAAAGCTGTAAGTACAGCTATATGCAGAGTCCTATGAGTCCTCCTGGTGAATCATCCAACCTGGGAATGGTCTTGGAGAACCCCAACACAGGAGACACAGGAGGAGTGAGGGGCGTTGGAAGAGAGATGAGCGCTCCAGCCAGCACACCCAGAAGCTGGTTTCACATTCAGCTAATTAAGCCAAAAGTCTGTTTTTGCACCAGGCCCATGAAGGGACAAAGCCTGAGTCCTACCCCTGAAGGTGATGAGCGCCATCATTTTCAGTTGATAAAATTCATGTGTCCTTCATATGTTGAAACAAATCAAAAAGCAAAAGCAAATTCTGCATGCTCAGCCTGCTTCTTTGCCAACCCCACACTTCTGATTAAATCTGTTAATCACCCAACTCATCCAGGCAACAAGACCCATTGTCATGTGTTATGTGCCAGACCTTTCCATAGATTTCATTTTGCTCCTTACTGCAACCCATTTTGCAAATGGGAAAACTGAGGCCCAGGGAGGATAAATCACTTGCCAGGAAGCTACAAAGTCAAATTTCAGACTCTAACCTGATTGAGCCCCAAAGTCTAAGGATGTTCTGCTTTACCAGAGCAGCCTCATATTCAAAGATGAATGAGATAAATTCCCACCTTCCAACAGGCTCATTAATCTTAGTCTGTTTGGGAAGGATGAGAATCACAGAAAAATGCTTGGGGAGACAAGTGGCCAAACAGACACAATGCGGGGTAAGGGGTGCAGCAGAGGGAAGCACCACATGCTGGTATAGCCCAGAGGAGGGAGGGCTGGGGCCTGAAAGTGTTCCCCTCTGCTTTAATAAAATCATCATTTTTAATTTTGCAATATTTTAAACATACACACAGGCACCAAAGATAATATAATCTACCTTCTAGAGCTGACAATATTAATATTTAGCATAATTCTTTCAAATTTCTCACAAGTTTAAAGAAATAAATCATCACAGATACAGCTAAAACTCTACCCTCCTCCCTACCCCATCCTCAGAGGGAAGAAGTCTGAATATATTTTTCCTATGCATGTTTTTATACTTTTACTCAATACTACTTCTTGCTTTTTGTTACAGTGGTAGATTCTCCTTTCCTGCCTCCAAATGTCCCCATAGGGTATGTGAATTCCTTTTATACCTTCCAGTGGATGGCTTCTGAGAGCAGCAGGAATAGGTGAGCAGACACAGACATCTTAGACAAAAATACGTCCCTGCCAACAACAAAGCCAAACACTTTCCCTGGGCAACCAATGGACTCAGCATGACAGGGGCTCAGGCCATGGCTAAGGACATCAGAGAGGATGCTCAGGACCCCTGTGGACTAGTAGCCACTAGCCAAATTTATAGGCATCACAGGACCCATGGCTGGCAGCAGACCTACTGCGTGCCAAGGAGATCTGCAAGATCAGCCTGCCTCTCATGGACACTTAGCTTTCTGAGGACCAATTGCCCAGTTCAGGTGCTCCATGTACTACTCTGTGCCAGCCAGGAGACTAGGAGAAAGAAGCTAGTACATGTTAGTACATGCTACGGGCTGATGTCCTCCTGTTCAGCTGGTGGTCGGCCCACCTCGACTCTTGCTTTCCAATGCTCTGCCCACCTGCCTGAGGCTGGGTGAACACCAAAGACTCATGGTCAAGATGCTAATCTCCAGACAAGGCCTGCATTTTTCTCAATCCAATCTAAACTCCCAACCATGGGAACTTAATTAAAATAAACTATGACACACCCTCACAAAGGAATACTATGTACATATTTTTTAAAAGGACAAAGAAGTTATGTATATATTGATATGGCATTATCTTTAAGATGTATTGTTAAGTGGAAAATGCAAGATGCAGTATAATGTAGATTGTAAACTACGATTTTTATAAAAATAAGTAAATAAACTATGTATGCATAAATAATTGTAGGTACATAGATCATATATGTGAGAATACATAAGAAACCAAAACCAATGGTTGCCTCTGAGGAGGAGAATGGGTGGCTGAATTGATACCATTTTTGTATCTTTTAAATTTTGTACCATATGCAAGTGTTCTCCATTACATATAACCAAAAAATTTTTGAAAGCTAGGGTATATTTTATAGGAAGAGCAATAAGTTGCATTGCTGTCTCGGATTCACCATATTTTCTCAGCTACTGTTAAAAAGAGAGACTAACGAAGCCAACTGAGGCGTTAAGTAGTGAGTTGGGGCCAGGGCACTAACTCAGTGATATTTCTCTCCCAGAAGTAGGCATGCATAAAAAATGCATCATCCAATCAGGTAAAATTAGCACATTTTCAGTGACTGCATTAACTCACTTAGTGTAAACCAATTTGCTCAATTTCTAAACAAGATTCTCTCTTCCCAGCTGGGGGGATCTAGCCTATATTTAAGGGTACTGAACCTATATGTAAGAAGAGATGATTTAGCAACAACTAATTTCACACAAACCGTTCAGTATCATTACTTTGAATCTACTAAACATTTGGCAACACTGAAAGGCCCAAGCTGGCACCTTTCTCATCGGGCTACAGGGACCAATTCCAGCTTTCTAGACTTAGAGAACATGTGGAAGTTACAAGCCACAGACACAGTGTGCCAGCCTGCACCCCAAGGCCCTCCTCACAGGGAACAGGCAGCCACTGAGACACCACACCCACACCCCACAACCTCTGCTAGTACCCTCCTTGCCTCCTGTGCCTCCTCTTTGCCTTCTCCCAGACACCCGTGGACAGGACCAGGCTCCAGAGGTGGGCACGACCCTGTGGCCCATGGGGCCCCGGCCTCTGTATGCAAGGCACATTCAACACTCCCACCGACGCCTTACCCCGGCACAGTAATCTCCGCTGATGGTGACCCGCTGGAACTCAGGCATGGCATAGGGTGCTGGCGTGGGCTGGGAAGTGGCTCCAGTGACCACAGGGGTTGTGGGAGACATGGCCGGACTGGCTGCCGGGGGGCCCTTCCAATCTTGCTGTGTCGGCATTTGCAGAGACAGGGACTGGGACCGAATCATCTTGAAACTTTTCTTTCTAAGAGCCAAGGACAAGGAAAAGTGGGAGACATCAGCAGCTAATTGGGGCGAGTGATAAAGACTCTGCTGTGTGTGTGGCAGGAGAATTTTGCTATGATTAATCACTGGTGCTGGCCCTACCATTAAGAAGTTTCTAATTATTCATGCCTTCCTCTTACACATGTCTGCATGAGATGGAACACAGCCCTCCAGACACCCCTACCTGTGGTCACCATGCACCACTCAGGGCTGTTTGCACAGCCCACAGAAGATTAAAGCAGGCAAATGTCCCAGGAGACAGACAGACAAATGGCAGACCACACTGCATGGGCTCTAAAACCACAGGCACTAGAGGGGAGGACAATAGCAAATCATGTGGGCTTTCCCCACAGTGTGGACAGCATGCTAGCTTCAGATAACACAAACTCTCAGTCCCAACATATGAACAGTCTCAGAAAGGACCAGGAATAGGGTCACAGAGAGACAAGCACACTGCATTTCACACAGACATTTGGGGCATTGGAGCCAGAAGAGACAGGATGCTTAATCAGTCCAATCTCCTTGTTTTACAAAGAAGGAGTAGAGAGAGTGCTCAGGACCCCTGTGGACTAGCGACCGCCATCCAAGCTTACAGGCATCATAGGCCCCATGGCTGGCAGCAGACCTACTGGGTGCCAAGGACATCTATAAGATCAGCCTGCTTCTCACAGACACTTTCCCAGAGATGGGAAAGGGCTGGCACAAAGTCACACGGCACAGTGGCTGCTCCATCCAGCCTCCACCCCTGCTGCTCCTTCCTCTAGCCTGCCGTGTGCCATCCTGGCTGCCGCTGCTGGAGCAAGCACAGATATGTACCTCTGTTTGGGGAGAGGGATTGATCAGTACCAAATGCAGGTCCCTCTGGACCTGTTGCCTTGGCACCAAAAGATGAGTACACTGGCTCTTGGGCCCAAGGTTGGTTTAAATTGCCACAAGCCCATGCTTATTTGCAAGGCTGATTTGTGATGACTCCACCTTCCTCATTCATGAAATAGACATCAGATGATGTCACTGCAAGTCTCTTCTGCAGGAAGAGAATTACCCAGCATTAAGATGAGGCCATCAGTACTCTTCTCCCACCTCATGTTTCTTCCTGCCTCCAGTGGAACCCGGCCTCCCCACAGTGCCAGCCCACAGTGCCCAATGCCAGAAACCAGTTGACTACCTGCCCTACCTTGTGCCACAGGCCCAGTAGCTTCCTAAGTGCTTATTCTACCACAACCACAGCCACCAGCAAGGACTCAGTAACAACTGTGACCCACCAGAGCCCTTTTTCTCTCCAGGTACTAGTGTGATACCTACAGGCCTGGAGAAATCGGTTGATCCCCAAATAGGTTTCAGGGCTCACCTGGAAGCAGCTCTCCTCCTCTTGGCCTGTGGCCAGGTCTCCTCACTGCCGAGTTTTCAAGAACCACAGTTTTCCTCCTGTGTTTACACACCCAGTGCTTGCCATGGTCCTCTGGTTCTCACCTGCCTACATCGTGTTATCACATCTTTGGGACAAGGTTATTTTAACCTGAAAGACAGAGGTGGCTCCTTTTCAGGAATTCCCCTTCCCCTTGCCTCTGGTCTTGCTAAGAGACACACTGGGCTGCTTTGGGAAACTCAACCTGAGCCCTGGGAGCCCCCAGCCTCAGCTTTCCCTGGTCTGTCCTCCATCAAATGGAGCTCAGTCAAGCATCCTGCCCCAGGGATGCCACCTTGTCAGTCACTCCTCACAGGCAGATTCACCTTGAGGATGAGGTTCTCCCTTTGGCATCTTTTGGATGTTCACACCCAGAGGAAGAGCCATTACTTCGGGCTCCCCAACACATTCTGACCTCAGCTGAGACGCATGAGATTCTGATTTCTGTGTCACTCAAATGCCTGCCAGGTCACTGTTTTTATTTCCATGCAACCTCACCCCCAATTGCCTCAGCCAAGGCTGCCTGAGGTCTGGCCCTACCAACAAGAAGCAACAGGTGACATCTAAGGTGAGCAACAGCTAAGAAAGGTTAAAACACACACACACAAACACTACAACCCAAATGCTGGGAGGCTGCCTAAGCCAACGGCCTACCAGGCTTATCCTGGGAATGTTCTTCTGCCCCAGTGAGGAAGTTAGTCCCCACAAACTGGTGCCCAAAGAATTCTCCTTCCTGGGGATATCCATTATGGTGACAACCTTGGTCTTCAGATGAGCTCCAGATTGTCACATATGAGAATCTGCAGGCCGGGAGCTCAGACTTTGCAGGCACGAGGGATAGGTTTAGCCACAGACGGGCTAACTCCTCAGGGCTCACTCCCCTTGGACTTGGAAGAACTGGAAGTTAACCACAGCTTGTATCTCAGGAAATTGGAAAAGCTGTGTGGAGCCCAAGGATGACCCTGGATTTGTTTTCTATTGCTGCAGAACAAATTGCCACAAACTTGATGGCTTAAAACAACAGCCATTTATTAGCTCACAGTTCTATAGGTGAGAAGTCTGGGTGGGCTTGGCTGGGCTCTATGCTCAGGGTATCAAAAGGCCAAAATCAAGATGTTAGCCACACTGTGCTCTTGTCTGGAGGTTCTGGGAAAGAATTCACTTCCAAGTTCATTCCAGTTGTTGGCAGAATTCAGGTCTAGTGGCCAAAAGGCTGAAGTCCCAGGCTGCTTGCTGGCTTTGACCAGGGGTCACTCTCAACTCCTACTGACCTCACGCCAATCCCTGCACATAGCCCCCTTCATCTCCAAAGCCAAGAGTGGTCATTGTGCTGTTGCTTTGACTCTCTCTGCCCTCTCCTCCTACTCTCAGAAGTGAGCCACCGCGCCTGGCCGAAAGCTCTCTATTTTTAAGGGCTCATGGGATTAAATCAGACCTACCAATAAACCCCCATCTTAAGGTCAGTTGTGCCATATTCCATAACATCATCACAGGAGTGATAATATTCACTCATCTTATTCACCGCATCTGGAGATTAAGGAGGGACATCTGCGAGGGCCGTTTTAGAAATTCTACCTCCCCTAGGCCTAAATCTAGCATCCATTCTATACAACCAAGGCCCAGCCAGTAAAGGCAGAGGGTTGGAGCTGAGTGACTGGGTGTGTGGGTGTAAGTGTCAGAGGGTGCGTGACATGGTTTTCATCCATGTCTCTGCCCAAATCTCATGTGCAATTGTAATCCCCAGTGTTGGAGGTGGGGCCTGGTGGGAGGTGATTGGATCATGGGGGTAGATCCTTCATGAATGGTTTAGCACCATCTCCTTGGTGCTGTTCTAGTGATAGAGTTTTCATGAGATCTGGGCATTTAAAAGTGTGCAGCACCTTCCCCTACCCACCCTCGCTGCCTCTTCCTCCTGCTCCCACCATGTAAGACGGCTGCTTCTACTTTGCCTTCACCATGAGTCAAAGTTCCCTGAGGCTTTCTCAGAAGCAGATGCTGCCATGCTTCCTGTACGGCCTGCAGAACTATGAGCCAATTATACCTCATTTCTTTATAAATTACCAGTCTCAGGTATTTTTATAGAAGTGCAAACTAATACAGTGAATGAGTGTGTCTATGAGTGTGTGTGTGAACAAAACTGATCTGGTGCCCCTGTTAGAAAGCACTTCCTTCTGATGGGCCAAGGTCTGTCTGTCCACTGTCTCACCTGCTGCACCTTACACTAGCCCCTGGGGCACCAGCATTTGCTAGGCCACAGCTGGCACACCCCCTCCTTCCCCCACCCACACTTGCACCTGGCAGAAGCACACTCCTGCCAAGGAGCCAGCAGAGTGTGGGGCTGTGAGGACACCAGCTCCAGGCCAAGCCTGAGGGCTCAAAGGGCCAGAAGCAGTTTTGTCATCCCTGAAATAGATGGTCCTCCTGACGCACAAGCACATTCTTGCTAACCAGGCCCACAAGACAAAGAGTTGATCAGGTCACCTGGGCTGTTGTTACAGCATCTCACCTCCCAGCACCTGTCTGGTGCTCCACCTGCTCTATGGCCCTTGGTTGCCCCTGACAGTCACTTAGGCCCCTCCCTTACTCTGCAGCACTCCCCAGCCCTCCTCTACACTGGGTAATCAGGCTCCCAGGGTCTTCCCTATATAGCACTCATATGCTAAAGTGAGGAGCCCTTCTGGCCCTCCTTGCTCTCCTAGAGAATATCCAGCATCTTCCCAGGGGCCATCTGAAGACCATTGCCCTGTGTGGTCTGTCCAGACGACTAACAGGTAGGGAGGGGCACTGAAGCCAACCTTTCACCAGGTTCTCATATGTGCACTATGAGCCGGGGGCCACACATGGACCCCACTTCATTCAATAAACTACTGTGTGCCAGGCCCTGGGGGTAGAGGAGTAGATAAAATATAACTCCTGCCTCCAGGGGCTGACTGATGGCCGAGATGAACCCAGAGTTCCACAGATTATCATACAATGTGGTTGAGGTAATGAGATGGCCTGGATATTTTGGCACCCCAGAGGAGGCACTTAATCCAGACTGGGGGTGGGAGCAGTGGAGCAACAGGGTCAGAGGGGGGACATTTCAGAACATGGAGGCTGGTTTGAACTCCTCCCACACACACACTCAGCTCATTCTGGCAGCCCCTCCACATGAGAATTGTTACGCTAAAGGTTGGAATCAGGAGTCACAAACCAGCACAGGGTTTTGCGAACACTGGGAATCTGAATGCCATTAGGTGGGACAGGCATCCTCCACTTCCACAGGCTCACACTGCTACTGCTGTCCCTGCATGGGCTCACTTGGAATTGGGACCCCCATCTAAGGAGGGAACTAAGAGGAGGTAGCACCTCCTCTGTACTTGAGACCAGAGGTCCCAGCCTATCTGGAGAATATGCTGCACGACGGGTACTATAAGAGGGGTCCACAGAGACCCCTCACTCTGCATGTGCAGCCAGATGACCAGCATCCTGGCCAGATGGATGTAACTTTGATTTTAACACTTTGCAGCCAGTCAGGTGTGGAAACTCACAGCCCCACCCTGTCTCTCTCCCTGAGCTCCCCTCTGGAAACCTACCCCGTCCTTCTCCATCCTCCCTTCCCCCCAACCCCTCCTGGCCTACTGTAATCTCCACTCATCTTCTGCCACTCACCTTTGCTTCTCCCTTCCTCATTCCTTCCCAGCTGCCCTTCTTCCCTAAAGACATGGAGATCAAAATGAAGTACAATCTGTGCTATCTGTTAACTTAAGTGTTACAATCTCTCTCCCCAACTTTATTTTTATTTTTACTTTTTTTTTGAAACAGGGTCTTGCTCTGTCACCCAACCTGGAATGCAGTGGTATGATCTCAGCTCACTGCAACCTCCATCTCCTGGGTTCAAGCAATTCTTGTGCCTCAGCCTACCAAAAAGCTGGACCATAGGCGCACATCACCACGCCCAGCTAATTTTTGTATTTTTTGTACAGGCGGTTTTGCCATGTTGGCCAGGCTGGTCTCAAACTCCTGGCCTCAAGTGATCCACCCACCTTGGCTTCCCAATCTCCCTAACTGTTTTTTTGTTTTTGTTGTTTTTGTTTTTTTGAGACAGAGTCTCCCTCCCTCAGCCAGGCTGGAGTGCAGTGGGGTGATCTTGGCTCACTGAAACCTTTGCCTCTCAGGTTCAAGCGATTCTCCTGCCTCAGCCTCCCGAGTTACTGGAATTACAGACGTGTGCCACCACACCCAGCTAACTTTTGTATTTTTAGTAGAGACAGGGTTTCTCCATGTTAGCCAGGCTGGTCTCCAACTCCTGACGTCAGGTGATCCACCCGCCTCGGCCTCCCAAGGTGCTGGGATTATAGGCGTGAGCCACTGCGCCTAGCCCAATCTCTCCCTAACTTTAAAAGGGGATAAACTGACTATTTCAACTGAAGCTCCTTTGTCAATGACCCTGAATTTTTAAAAAGTTCCCCATTCTTATTTTCACAAGTTTCATAAAATGAAGTGACTTAGCAAAGCTTTAGCTGTGCTATGCTCAGTTCATAATGCACATATGTTTCTCAATTTCACTCAAAACATTCTAGGGAAGTGGCTGTCCTAGATAGCCAAATTTTTCAATGATGTTTGTTCCCTCTATATCCTAATTTTTTTCTTTTTTTAAAATTATACTTTAAGTTCTGGGGTACACGTAAAGAACGTGCAGGTTTGTTACACATGCCATGGTGCTGCCTCCCATCAACCCATCACCTACATAGGTATTTCTCCTAATGCTATTCCTCCCCTAGCCCTCCACCCCCAAACAGGCCCCAGTGTGTGATGTTCCCCTCCCTGTGTCTATGTGTTCTCATTGTTCAACTCCCACTTATGAGTGAGAACATGCAGTGTTTGGTTTTCTCTTCTTGTGTTAGTTTGCTGAGAATGATGGTTTCCAGCTTCATCCATGTCCCTGCAAAGGACATGAACACATCCTTTTTTATGGCTGCATAGTATTCCATGGTGTGTATGTGCCACATTTTCTTTATCCAGTCTATCATTGATGGACATTCGGGTGGGTTCCAAGTCTTTGCTATTGCGGATAGTGCTGCAATAAACACACGTGTGCATGTGTCTTTATAGAATGATTTATAATCCTTTGGGTATATACCCAGTAATGGGATTGCTGGGTCAAATGGTATTTCTAGTTCTAGATCCTTGAGGAATCGCCACACTGTCTTCCACAATGGTTGAACTAATTTACACTCCCACCAACAGTGTAAAAGCGTTCCTATTTCTCCACATCCTCTCCAGCATCTGTTGTTTCCTGACTTTTTAATAATTGCCATTCTAACTGGCGTGAGATGGTATCTCATTGTGGTTTTGATTTGCATTTCTCTAATGACCAGTGATGATGAGCTTTTTTTCACATGTTTGTTGGCTGCATAAATGTTTTCTTTCAAGAAGTGTCTGTTCATATCCTTTTTTTTGATGGGGTTGTTTTTTCTTGTAAATTTGTTTAAATTCTTTGTAGATTCTGGACATTAGCCCTTTGTCAGATGGATAGATTGCAAAAATTTTCTCCCATTCTGTTGGTTGCCTATTCACTCTGATGACAGTTTATTTTGCTGTGTAGAAGCTCTTTAGTTTAATTAGATCCCATTTCTCAATTTTGGCTTTTGTTGCCATGGCTTTTGATGTTTTATACATGAAGTTCTTTGCCCATGCCTATGTCCTGAATGTCCTAGGTTTTCTTCTAGGGTTTTTATGGTTTTAGGTCTTATGTTTAAGTCTTTAATCCATCTTGAGTTAATTTTTGTATAAGCTGTAAGGAAGGAGTCCAGTTTCAGTTTTTTGCATATGGCTAGCCAGTTTTCCCAACACCATTTATTAAATAGGGAATCCTTTCCCCATTGCTTGTTTGTGCCAGGTTTGTCAAAGATCAGATGATCGTAGATGTGTGGTGTTATTTCTGAGGCCTCTGTTCTGTTCCATTGGTCTATATATCTGTTTTGATACCAGTACCATGCTTTTTTGGTTACTGTAGCCTTGTAGTATACTTTGAAGTCAGGTAGCTTGATGCCTCCAGCTTTGTTCTTTTTGCTTAGAATTGTCTTGGCTATACGAGCTCTTTTTTGCTTCCATATGAAATTTAAAGTAGTTTTTTTTCGAATTCTGTGAGGAAAGTCAATGGTAGCTTGATGGGGATAGCATTGAACCTATAAATTACTTTGGGCTGTATAGCTGTTTTCATGATATTGATTCTTACTATCCATGAGCATGGAATGTTTTTCCATTTGCTTTTGTCCTCTCTTATTTCCTTGAGCAGTGGTTTGTAGTTCTCCTTGAAAAGGTCCTTCACATCCCTTGTAAGTTGGATTCCTAGCTATTTTATTCTCTTAGTAGCAGTTGTGAATGGGAGTTCACTCATGATTTGGCTCTCTGTTTGTCTGTTATTGGTATACAGGAATGCTTGTGATTTTTGCACATTGATTTTGTCTCCTGAGACTCTGCTGAAGTTGCTTATTAGCATAAGGAGATTTGGGGCTGAGATGGTGGGGTTTTCTAAATATACAATCATGTCATCTGCAAACAGGGACAATTTGCCTTCCTCTTTTCCTGTTTGAATAGACTTTATTTCTTTATCTTGCCTGATTGCCCTAGCCTGAACTTCCAACACTATGTTGAATAGGAGTGGTGAGAGAGGGCATCCTTGTCTTGTGCTGGTTTTCAAGGGGAATGCTTCCAGTTTTTGCCCATTCAGTATGATATTACCTGTGGGTTTGTCATAAATAGCTCTTTTTATTTTGAGATACTTTCCATCAATACCTAGTTTATTGAGAGTTTTTAGCATGATGGGGTGTTGAATTTTATCGAAGGCCTTCTCTGCATCTATTGAGATAATCATGTGGTTTTTGTCATTGGTTCTGTGATAGATCATGTTGATTGATTTGCATATGTTGAACCAGCCTTGCATCTCAGGTATGAAGCTGACTTGATCGTAGTGGATAAGCTTTTTGATGTGCTGCTGGATTTGGTTTGCCAGTATTTTACCGAGGATTTTTACATCAATGTTCATCAGGGATATTGGTCTGAAATTTTCTTTTTCTGTTGTGTCTCTGCCATGTTTTGGTATCAGGATGATGCTGGCCTCATAAAATGAGTTAGGGAGGAGTCCCTCTTCTTCTATTGTTTGGAATAATTTTAGAAGGAATGGTACCAGCTCTTCTTTGTACCTCTGGTAGAATTCGGCTGTGAATCCTTCTGGTCCTTGACTTTTTTTGGTTAGTAGGCTATTCGTTACTTCCTCAATTTCAGAACTTGTTATTGGTCTATTCAGGGATTCAACTTCTTCCTGGTTTAGACTCGGGAGAGTGCATGTGTCCAGGAATTTATCCATTTCTTCTAGATTTTCTAGTTTATTTGCATAGAGGTGTTTATAGTATTCTCTGATGGTAGTCTGTATTTCTGTGGGATCAGCGGTGATACCCCGTTTATTATTTTTGATTGTGTTTATTTGATTCTCCTCTCTTTGTCTCTCTTTATTAGTCTTGCTAGCAGTCTATTTATTTTGTTGATCTTTTCAAAAAAAAAAAAAAACCCAGCTCCTGGATTCACTGATTTTTTTGAAGAGTTTTTCGTGTATCTATCTCCTTCAGTTCTGCTCTGATCTTAGTTATTCCCTGTCTTCTGCTAGCTTTTGAATTTGTTTGATTCTGCTTCTCTAGCTCTTTTAATTGTGATGTTAGGGTGTCAATTTTAGATCTTTCCTGCTTTCTCTTGTGGGCATTTAGTGCTATAAATTTCCCTCTACACACTGCTTTAAATGTGTCCCAGAGATTATGGTATTTTGTGTCTTTGTTCTTACTGGTTTCAAAGAACATCTTTATTTCCGCCTTCATTTCATTATTTACCCATTAGTCATTCAGGAGCAGAGTGTTCAGTTTCCAGGTAGATGTGTGGTTTTGAGGGAGTTTCTTAATCCTGAGTTCTAATTTGATTGCACTGTGGTCTGAGAGACTGTTTGTTATGATTTCCATTCTTTTGCATTTGCTGAGGAGTGTTTTACTTCCAATTATGTGGTTAATTTTAGAGTAAGTGCAATGAGGTGCTGAGAAGAATGTATATTCTGTTGATTTGGGTTGGAGCTTGGTCCAGAGCTGAGTTCAAGTCCTGAATATCCTTGTTAATTTTCTGTCTCGTTGATCTGTCTAATATTGACAATGGGGTGTTAAAGTCTCCCACTATTATTGTGTGGGAGCCTAAGTCTCTTTGTAGGTCTCTAAGACTTGCTTTATTAAACTGGGTGCTCCTGTATTGGGTGCATATGTATATTTAGGACAGTTAGCTCTTATTGTTGCATTGATCCCTTTACCATTATGTAATGTCCTTCCTGGTCTCTTTTGATCTTTGTTGGTTTAAAGTCTGTTTTATCAGAGGTTAAAATTGTAACTTCTGCTTTTTTTTTTCTTTCCATTTGCTTGGTGGATATTCCTCCATCCCTTTATTTTGAGCCTATGTGTGTCTTTGCACGTGAGATGAGTCTCCTGAATACAGCACACTGATGGATCTTGACTCTTCATCCAATTTGCCAGCCTGTGTGCTTTAATTGGGGCATTTAGCCCATTTACATTTAAGGCTAATATGGTTATGTGTGAATCTGATCCTGTCATTATGATGCTAGCTGGTTATTTTGCCCATTATGCAAAATGCAGTTTCCTACTTATTGATGCAGTTTCTCATAGTGTTGATAGTCTTTACAATTTGGTATGTTTTTGCAGTGGCTGGTACCAGTTGTTCCTTTCCATGTTTAGGGCTTCCTTCAGGAGCTCTTGTAAGGCAGGCCTGGTGGTGACAAAATCTCTCAGCATTTGCTTGTCTGTAAAGAATTTTATTTCTCCTTCACTTATGAATTTTAGTTTGGCTGGATATGAAATTCTGGGTTGAAAATTATTTTCTTTAAGAATGCTGAATATTGCCCCCTCTCTCTTCTGGCTTGTAGGGTTTCTGCAGAGAGATCCACTGTTAGTCTGATGGGCTTCTCTTTGTGGGTAACCCGACCTTTCTCTCTGGCTGCCCTTAACATTTTTTCCATCATTTCAACCTTGGTAAATCTGACGATTATGTGTCTTGGGGTTGCTCTTCTCAAGGAATATCTTTGTGGTGTTCTCTGTATTTCCTGAATTTGAATGTTGGCTTATCTTGCTAGGTTGGAGAAGTTTTCCTGGATAATATCCTGAAGAGTGTTTTCCAGCTTGGTTCCATTCTCCCTGTCACTTTCAGGTACACCAATCAAACGTAGGTTTGGTCTTTGCACATAGTCCCATATTTCTTGGAGGCTTTGTTCATTCCTTTTCATTCTTTTTCCTCTAATCTTGTCTTCTCGTTTTACTTCATTAAGTTGATCTTCAATCTCTGATATCCTTTCTTCCATTTGATCGATTCAGCTATTCATACTTGTGTATGCTTCACAAAGTTCTCATGCTGTGTTTTTCAGCTCCATCAAGTCATTTATGTTCTTCTCTAAACTGGTTTTTCTAGTTAGCAATTCATCTATCCTTTTTTCAAGGTTCTTATCTTCCTTGCATTGGGCTAGAACATGTTTCTTTAGCTCAGAGGAGTTTGTTATTGCATACCTTCTGAAGTCTACTTCTGTCAATTGGTCAAACTCATTCTCTGTCCAGTTTTGTTTCCTTGCTTGCAAGGAGTTATATCATTCGGAGGAGAAGAGGCATTCTGGTTTTTGGAATTTTCAGCCTTTTTGCACTGGTTTACCTCCCCATCTTCGTGGATTTATCTATCTTTGGTCTCTGATGCTGGTGACCTTCAGATGTGGTCTCTGATTGGACTGCTATTCCTTTCTGCTTGTGAGATTTCCTTCTAACAGTCAGGCCCCTATGCCAGCGTTTGCTGGAGGTCCACTCCAGACCCTGTTTGGCTGGGTATCACTAGCAGAGGCTGCAGAACAGCAAAGACTGCCGCCTGTTCTTTCCTCTGGAAGCTTCATCCCAGAGGGGCACTTGCCTGATGACAGCCAGAGCTCTCCTGTATGAGGTGCCTGTCAGCCCCTACTGGGAGGTGTCTCTCAGTCAGGAATACACGGGGGTTAGGGACCCACTTGAGGAAGCAGTCTGACACTTAGCAGAGCTTGAACGCTGTGCTGGGAGGACTGCTGGTCTCTTCAGAACCGTCAGGCAGGGATGTTTAAGTCTGCTGAAACTGTGCCCACAGCTGCCCCTTCCCCCGGGTGCTCTGTCCCAGGGAGATGGGGGTTTAATCTATAAGTCCCTGATTGGGGCTGCTGCCTTTTTTTCAGCGATGCCCTGCCCAGAGAGAAGAAATCTAGAGAGGCAGTCTGGCCACAGCGGCCTTGCTGAGCTGCGGTGAGCTCCACCCAGTTCGAACTTCCGGGTGGCTTTGTTTACACTGTGAAGGTAAAACCTCCTACTCAAGCCTCAGCAATGGCCAACGCCCCTCCCCACACCAAGCTCGAGTGTCCCAGGTTGATCTCAGACTGCTGCTGTGCTGGCAGTGAGAATTTCAAGCCAGTGGATCTTTTTTTTGAGACTTGTTTTGCTCTTGTTACCCAGGCTCAGTGCAATGGTGCAATCTCAGCTCACTGCAACCTCCTTCTCCTGGGTTCAAGCGATTCTCCTGCCTCAGCCTCCGGAGTAACTGGGATTACAGGCACCTGTCACCACACCCAGCTAATTTTTGTATTTTTAGTAGAGACAGGGTTTCACCATGTTGGCCAGGCTGATCTCAAACTCTTGACATCAGGTGATCCACTTGCCTCGGCCTCCCTAAGTGCTGGGATTACAGGCATGAGCCACCACATCTGGCCACCAGTGGATCTTAGTTTGCTGGGCTCCATGGGGGTGGGACCTGCTGAGCCAGACCACTTGGCTCCCTGGCTTCAGCCCCCTTTCCAGGGGAGTGAATGATTCTATCTCACTAATGTTCCAGGTGCCACTGGGGTACAGAAAAAAAAAAAAAAAAAACAACTCCTGCAGCTAGTTCGGTGTCTGCCCAAACAGCCACCCTGTTGTGTGCTTGAAACCCAGGGCCCTGGTGGTGTAGGCACCGGAGGGAATCTCCTGGTCTGCAGGTTGCGAGGATCGTGGGAAAAGCACAGTATCTGGGCCAGAGTGCACAGTTCCTCAGGCTCAGTCCCTCATGACTTCCCTCGGGTAAGGAATAAAATTCCCCCATCCCTTGTGCTTCCCAGGTGAGGCAATGCCTCACCTTGCTTTGACTCACCCTCCGTGGGCTGCACCCACTGTCCAACTAGTCCCAGTGAGATGAACCAGTACCTCAGTTGGAAATGCAGAAATCATCACCTTCTGCATTGATATCACTGGGAGCTGCAGACCAGAGCTGTTCCTTTCTGGCCATCTTGCCAGCCTTAACTATATCCTAATTTTTTAAAAATCAATTTTGGTCTGGCTTCTTAAAAAAATACATAATTCCTGCATTCGTCCTCAAAGCATGCTGAACATAATTTAAAGTTTTCTCAATGACTCAGGATCATCACTGTATTATCCAGTTATGATCTCAGAGGTGTGTTATCCCTAAACTACTGTGCTTCAAATTCTTGTGTCTGCTTTTTGTAATTGTTTCCTCTCTCACTGTTGACTGTCAAGTAACAACAATAACAAAACAGGAACATTAATGGTGCTCCAAGCACTGTGCTAAGGATTTTTTGTGTATTAGCTCATTTAATTCTCGCAAGGTACGTCCTTTTATTATTCCAATTTTGTAGTTTAGGAAACCAGCTCAGGCAGTCAAGAGCTTTGACCAAGGCCATTCGTAGTAAGTGACAGGGCTGCCACTTGAACCCAATAGGTCTGACCCCAAAGCCCAGGCTTATGATCACCACACATCATCTCTGTGACCCTGCCTATAGGAGTCTCTCTCCCTACTTCTAATTTGCTTCTTTAAATCTGTCACAGGATAAGAAACAAGATAGCCAGATTATAGAACTCTGTGTAAAGTAAGAATAAATAGGAGATGGGATGGGAGGTGCCACGGACGGAGAGGGAGCTGGGGAGAGGGTGTCCTCCATGAAAATGTTAACTTTTGAACGTTTACATATAAAGGCACCTCTAGTGAGAAGAGAAACTAAAAGACAAAATTGGGTGTGCATGGACCCCAGAAGAGGATGCTGGGGTGTCTGACAGTCCAGGCACCAGGCTTTCTTTCAGGAAAGAAGCTAATGGACAGAGCATGAGCTTTGGCCAGTTTCCCTTCATTTCATTTAGAAGCAACAACTACATTCTAGGGAGCAGCACCTAGTGTCATTCCAGGGTCTACAGACCAGGGAACCAAAGACTCCACCCCTGCCTGAAGAGGGGATAGCCTTGTGGTTGAAGTGTGGGGTCTAGATTCAAAAGATGTGGGCTCTAGTTCTTGCTCTGTCATTTACTCACTATGTGTCTTTGTGAAAGTACATTCAACTTCTCTGAGCCTTCATTTCCTAATCTGCAAAATCAGAATACTAAGAATATCCACTTGATAAGCTTGATGTGAGAATTAAGGAATGAATCCAACCTACACAGGCCAGTACTTAGTCCACAGTTAAGTATTCAATGGCAGGAGTTGCTATTGCTCCCTGTCTTAGCAACAGGAACTCAGAGAAATCGCTTACATTTACTTGGGATGGACTGTAACCACACACTGTCCTAAGCCTTTTACCTGTGGATTCCCTCATTCCTCACAACACCCCATAAAGTGGAGAGCTGTTAGCATCTCCACTTTATAGATGAGGATGAGGCTGAGGCCCAGAGAGGTTTCCAAATTTGCCCAAGATCACAGGGCATGCCAGTGAGTGGCAGAACACAGAGGTCCAAGAAATTGCAGCCACTCTGATGTAGTGTCTGTGGTGGCAATGAGGAGGCAGGATGTCTTCCTCTGCCAGATATCCACTGCCCACCAACAGCTAAGTTCCACACTGGATCCAGTCCTCAAGGAGCTTCTAGTCAAATAGGGCAGACAGATACAAACTAAGACAGCATAGCCTAGGCAAGGACAGAACAAAGTTTTTGGAGAGAAGTTTGCAGGGGAATTTCTGGAAACCACAGAGCACCATTCAGACTTAGAGTAAGAAAGCTTTCATTTCACCCTGAGTCTGGGCATTGAAAAGAGCACAGTCTCTTCAGCAGATGTCAGGCCCAGTGTCACTCTGTAGTGGAAACTGGTCCTAGAAACTTGTTGTTCCTGGAAATAAAAAATGCCAGGATTCCTTTTCCTCTCATTGTTAAGGGTCTGAAATGCTCAATTTGTAACACACAGAGGGCCCTGCAGACCATTCGGTTGATGAAGTCAGCCCTTCTGTTCCACCCATGGAGTGTGAATGAGAGTCTCCACAGTCATACTCTTCTTGACCCTCCAAGGATGAGCACACTGCTGGGGCTAGGGCCACCCCACCCTATCCAACACAAGGCTGGCACTCAGAGGTTGACCAGTGGCACCAATGACTCCTGCCTTTATGGGCTCACCGTCCTTTCAAGGAAGGAAAGCACTGGTCTTATGAGTGGTGAAGCTCTGTTCTTGCCTTTACACCAGTAGTCAGCTTTTTACTTCTTTCCAAATGAGTTAAGGAAATGCTGAGCTTCTACATAACCAAGACAGGAAAAGACTTGCCTTTAAAACTGAGGCAGTATCTACTGTGATCACGGACTAGGTCCGAGAAGGTTCAAAGGTCTACCATGTCAACTATTGATGTTTGCAGGGTGGAAGACCAGGCGGAAACTTAGATACAGCCTGGGGTGAGATAAACTGTGAAAGGATGACGTCTTCTCATTACACTTAGACTCCAATCCAAACTTCTTATCAGGGAGCACAAGGCCAGTCTGATCTGGGCCCCACAAGTCCTCCAGCCCTGGCCACAGCACTTCTTCCTTTAACAGACCTCTAACCACATGAGCCTCCTCGAAGAAACTGGGGGGCCTTTGCCCTAGCTGACTCTTCTACCTGGAAGGCCACATAGCTAGCTCCTTTATACCCTGAAGCATCTGCTAAGATGTCACCTCCTTGGAGAGACCTCCCCTGACTTTCCAGTCTAAAAAAGGATTTTCTCTCTCTCTTTCCCCACCTCTCTCTCCCCCAACCCCTTTTCCTCCTTATTCATCCCTTTCATAGCACTTGCACTGCTCCTGGGCCTGTATGCCCTCAGATCCATTCCTTATCCTCTCCTGTGTTTCCCAAGGGTACCAGCAGGATTCTGGCTAGGTTTGGCCCATGGTAGCCACTGGGAGAACCTCGAATGTGCAGGAAGGGTCAGGCTAGGTATTGCCTGCCTCCATCTCTGCCTTGAGAGGCATCTCTGCAGCTGCCACCTCTTCCCCTTGGCTCCAGTTTCCACTGGAAAGGCCACCACAGTTCTACCTTCCCCAGTGTGATCCCACCTTGCCTCCAGCAACACTACTGCTTTCCTTGTCACTCCTGTCCTGGGTAGTAGCTGCTCCTTACTGTGTCTAATCTCTGAACTGCCTCTCTCTCCCCTATTTGGTTTCTCAGCTCTCTATCACCTGTGTAACCAATTCCCTGCATTAAAATTCTAATACTTCATTGGTTTCTGATCTTCTGATTGGACCCTGACTGATAACAGCACTTATCATAACTTGTAATTTTTAAGTTAATTTGTCCAGTTACTTAATTATTGTCTAGACCCAGGGACTTAATCTATCTTGTTCATTATAACATTTCCAGTCCCAGCACAGCACCCGGCAAATAGTAAGCTGCGTTCATTAGTAATGCAAAATGCTTTTCAAGTGATGAGAAGAAGTACAATTGCTGTCTCCTAAGAAATCCTCAAATTTCCAAAAAGGAAAGAGAAACGCCATTTGGAAATGGTGTGTACTTTTACACATCAGCAGCAAAGTGGGTTTTGATATTTTCAGTGTAAGAGAGGCACCGAGACATTCCTCAATAAATAAGAGGTGAGTTAAGTGGTCTTGGTTAAGAAACCAACACAGCTTCGGGGACATACCAGTCTCCATGAGGTGCCTCATATCAGGACACACACCCACAGCCTGCCTGGGTCTGCATGACTCTATGTACACGAAAACCAAGCCTTGGGAGCAAACCTTTTTGCGGTCTCCACAGACTTCTGCTCCGCCAGCTCCTTCTGCAGCTCCCTCTCCTTGGCTTCCTTTTGCCCGATGGGGCAGTCCTCTGGGACAGTGAACAGGGACAGTGCATCTTTGCTGTCCTCTTCTCGGAGCACTTTAGCAAACACCTTCTCCGCCAGGAGCCGGACTTGCTCATCCACTTCAGAGATGTTCAGCTTGGGAAACTGCCGCGGCATCTCGGCTAGCAAAGAAAGAACAAGCATTAACTTAATGAATAGCGGGATGCCCTGAGTCAACAGCACCGGGGAGGAGAAGTCACTGAAGTTAGGGCCAGGCCCACCTGGTACTTGGGGTCAGCTGTCTACTTAGGAATTCCGCAGACCAAACCCAGCATGCCAGTTTCAAAATTAGCTCAACAAGTAACTGGATGTGAAGCATGTAGGGCCACTTACGTGTCAGGAGACAGCAAGTGTTCAAAATTCAAAGAATGAACTGTTCAACTAGGTGGGCTTCCATTTTCCCAAACTCAGGGAACCTGCAGCGCCTGGCAGCCCTGCCCTCCTGACTTTGTTCCCATGTTTGAGAAGGGACAAGAGAGTGTTCAGCTCTCCCTCCTCCAGACTATGAGGATACTGTTATAGCTGCAACAATAATCAAACCTCCCTCCCCAGCTTCACAGAGGGGAAGTCCAAAGGCTTTAATAGCTAAGGTCCTACAAGATTACAGCAGAGCCCTGGGAAATCCAAAGCTGCATTCTTCATTACATAAAACAAGGCCTTTTGCTGAAGAGAAAGAATCTGCTGTTGCAGTTCCAAACCCCCTGGAACCCCCTAACGAGACACAGCAAATAAAATAAAGGTTTTAGGACAGGAACACTCTTTACCCAGCTGAAAACTCACTCTCTCAAAGAAGCTTTCTCTATCTACCTCCTCACATACTGATTCCTTACTAACAGTCACTGGCCTCAAGCACCTGCTTGGTTGGTTGGGTTTCATTCTTGCTTGCTTGCTTTCTTCATTTCCTTATTTCTTTCCTTTTTTGCAATTACTTATATAGCACTTAATATGTACCCTCTGGCCAGGCGCAGTGGCTCACGCCTGTAATCCCAGCATTTTGGGAGACCGAGGCAGGCGGATTACCTGAGGTCAGGAGTTTGAGACCATCCTGGCCAATATGGCAAAACCCTGTCTCTACTAAAAATACAAAAAAATTTGCTGGGCGTGATGGTGGGCACCTGTAATCCCAGCTGTTTGGGAGGTTGAGGCAAGAGAATCGCTTGAACCTGGGAGGTGGTGGTTGCAATGAGCCAAGATTGAGCCACTTCACTCTAGCCTGGGTAACAGAGTGGGTCTCTGTCTCAAAAAGACAAAAAAAAAGTACACTCTGGGGCCGGGTGTGGTGGCTCACGCCTGTAATCCCAGCACTTTGGGAGGTCAAGGCGAGAGGACTTCTTGAGCCTAGAAGTTTGAGACCAGCCTGGAAAACATGGCAAAACCTCATCTCTAAAAAAGATTTTAAAAATTAGCCAAGTATGGTGATGCCTGTAATCCCAGCTGCTAGGGAGGTTGAGGCAGGAGGATCTCTTGAGCCAGGGAGGTTGAGGCTGCAGTGAGTTATGATCGTACTACTGCACTCCAGCCTGGGAGACAGGGTGAGACTTCATCTCAATTTTAAAAATAATATATATATATATATATATATATATGTGTGTGTGTGTGTGTATACTCTGCAAAGAACTTCATACTTAATAACTCAGTTAATCTTATTATTCCCACTTGACAGATGAGAAAATGAAGGCATAGAGAGCTAACATACCCAGAGTCACACTTTTAATAAGTTAGCAGAGATTTGTGCTGTTCTCAGCCTTTCTTCCTCATCTGTTTCCTCTCTGATCCTCAGCTCAGGGATCTGAACCCAGGCACCTGGTTCCCACCTCTGTGCCCTCACCTACCATGCTGTGCTGCTTCTCTTTGTCCATGTACGTGTCTGGGCAGGGGCTCCTCACAGTCCCCAGCATAACACTCCTGGAATGGATTAATACTGCACACTTTTCGACAAGCCACCCTCGCTGGAAGCAGCTCTGGAAGAGGAGTTTCCCATCTACCTATGACGACAGTTTCTTTAAGGTTGATTTAAAGAGAGAAGTGGTTTTGTGGACCAGACAGACAAGGATGAAGGTGAGACAGATCTCCGCTGCCGTCTGGCAAGGAGAAGTGCAACTACAGGGGAGATGAACATACTAGGCCATCTTGGGACATTCTCTGGCCTCACAATGTTCTCATCTGTGAGATAAAGGGATTGAGCTAAGTGGTCTCTAAGGCCCTCTCAGCTCTAAGTGGCATAATTCTAGGTACCAGAGTGATTTCCGGTGCCTGAGGAGGGCTTGCTGCTCTGAGTCTGAGTGGCTTATGGGACTAAGTTATGACACAGACAGGAAGGAGGAAAGCAGGCTAGTAACAGGCAATCAGAGCGAGGTCTGTGGCTCCCTTAACTCTGAGGCCCAAGGACCTGCCACTCCCTGATGAGGGGAGTGGGAGGGAGCCGGTGGGGAAGAACCTCTCAGCACACAACTGTCTAGGGAGCAGACACCAAGACAGTGAGGCCTGGCCTCTGCAAAGAGGAAGAGGAACAGAGCTGACTGTGGAGATTTTCATATCTTGATAGCAGAGAGTGGGGAAGCTGGAGGCCATCAAAGGAGGTGACAGGGGAGAGAAAGTCCGGAACAGCACAAAGAACCAGACCCAGGAGGCTCCATCAGGCTGAAACGAAGCTGGATCCTCACCTCCCCCTCTTATTCCAAGGCCACAAGTCAAGAGCATTGTCCCAAAACCTCACATTGCATCTCAGAAGAAGACATCCAACAGGCCCAGGCAAAAGGCTGCAAATGCCATACAGCACCACACCATTTGACTAAGCAACTCCACTTCTAGAAATTTCTTTTAAAAAAAGAATCCTAGGAATGAAAAGCACAAGGATATTTACCTGCATTCTTTACATAAATAGCTTTAAAATGCCCAAATTAGAGCATACTCACTTGAAAAAGATGTTAAGTAATGAGAATTATAATTATGAGGATGGTGCAATCACATAAAAAAATAAAAATACAGTAAATGAAAAAATTAATACATAGAACTGTACCCATGCTTTATTTATAGTGATAAGAAAATGCATCCCTTTATGGGCAAGACCTGCAAGAGATTCACGCACTCAAAATGACCAGGTGGCAGGGCTGCCTGTGTGTGAGAGGATATTTTATTTTCACGATGAATGCTATTATAATGCCATTTTTAACAAACACACAAAGAGAATAGAAAGAAAACGAGTAGACTTAAGACTCTATGAAATGAGAGAAAAATAAGAAAGCAAATCAAACTGCTTTTTCTGGCAGGTTTTGGCAATTAGGGCTCCCTCCTTAATTGCCAAAGGGAGGGAGGGAGCATCACCATACCTGGCTAATTTTTTCTTTTTTTTTAGAGATGAGGTTTTGTCATGTTGTCCAGGCAATTTGGGAGGCCAAGGAGGAAGGATCACCTGAGGCCAGGAGTTCGAGATCAGCCTAACCCACACTATTGAGAGACCAGGCCAAAGGGAGTTTCACCATTGAGACCTATCTCTGCATTAGCTCCTACCCTGGACAGAAGCCGTCCACCACCACCAGCAGCTTCCTACCTCCTCCATGCCCTCAGATGCACATAGGCCTGACTCAGACACCCCCAATCAGGCTCCCTTGGCAATGAGTATTTGCGGGGGGAAGGAAGTCCTTGATGTCTGAGGGCTCTTCTGCCAGATCTTGCCATGTTTGTTCACGAAGCATTTATCTATTATTTATTTATTTAGAGACAGGGTCTCTGTTGCCCAGGCTGGAGTTCAGTGGCACAATCACAGCTTACTGCAGCCTCGACAGGGCTCAGGTGATTCTCCTACCTCAGCCTCCTGAGTAGCTGGGACCACAGGCACACACCACCCTGCCCGGCTAATTTTTGTATTTTTAGTAGAGATGGGGTTTTACCATGTTGGCCAGACTGGTCTTGAACTTCTGGTCTCAAGTGATCCACCCGCCTTGGCCTCCCAAAGGTCTAGGATTATAGGTGTGAGCCATCACATCGGCGCACAAAGCATTTCTAGCTTGCTCCAATCAACTAAACATACTTTTCAGGACACAGCTTTCTATAAAAGATCTTCCTTTCTCTTTAGCTTAAATCAACCTTTCCCAAACTGGATGCCATAAGAAATTGATACCTGTTGCTGGTAAAACAGGTCCTGTGGTCAGTTATTGGGAGATGCTGCATTCCACAGCCCCTCAACTCACATTCACAAGGCTCATTAAAAATCAAGGATCAGAGAGTAGTGTTACCATACAGAACGCTTTTTGTTTTACGGAGCCCTTTTTGTTTCACAGAACCCGTAAAAATCTTCTGCAGAACTACTACCAGTGTCTTAAATAGTTGGTAGATAATTCATTCCAAGGCCGGGCGCAGTGGCTCATGCCTATAATCCAAGCAATTTGGGAGGCCAAAGAGGATCGCTTGAGGCCAGGAGTTCGAGATCAGCCTGGGCAACATGTTGGAACCTCGTCTCTACAAAAAGTAGAAAAAAAAAATAGCCAGGTGTGGTGGTACGCACCTGTAGTCTCAGCTATTTGGAAGGCTGAGTTGGGAGGATTGCTCGAGCCCTGGAGGTGGAGGCTGCAGTGAGCCAATGATGGCACTGCTGTACTCCAGCCTGGGTGACAGAGCAAGACCTTTTCTCAAAAAAGCAAAACAAAGCAAGAAACAACAGCAACAACAACAGAAGAATTAATTCCATATCTTAGCATGGACCAAGTAATCCCCTTGGGGTGCTGCAGGCCTTAGCAGCTGCTTGCATATCTGCTGCCTTCTGGATGTCCTTGGCAGACAGGTCCCACCTGCCAACCTGTCCCTCCAGAGTGTCTCTCCTCTCAGACCCTTCAGACACCTGCCAGGCCAGGCATGACAAGGAAAGCCCACTCTGCAGATGCCAAGCTGAGCTTCAGCTCCAGCTGCCTGTTCGCGCCTGGCTTCCAACCATTTGTCAGCTGAAGCTAGCAGGCTTGGGAGGCTCAGCTGTGAATTCACCAGCATCAGTCAGCCAGTGATACAGCTTATCTCACTGTTACATGCAACACGTTCCGATGAACTTGAAGAAGAGTCACAAAGTTAGAAAGTTCTAAAACACTGCCAGTTTCAACAAACAGTAACTTTTCATGGTGCCACAATCCCTCCAGAAAGGAAACCCAGTGCCACTGAAATTCCCTCCTTATACAAAGGAAGCTGGTTGCTACTCTTGCCAGACTCCCCTCGCAGAAGCCCCGACACAGACCTGAGCCTGGCTCCATGACTGGTCCTGAAGATGCCACTCAAGCGATGCACTCGGGCCAGGTGCTGCCTGCCGCCCAGGAGGCTCAGCTGAGTCAGTGCGTGCCTGCGTGCAGCTGGCTAGGTCCTGTCTGCCGGCTGGAGTGGGAGGTCTCTGTTTTGCATATCTGTGAGCAGCAGTGAGCCAGAGCAGGAAAAGCCTGGGCTGGAAATTCTTTCGTGAAAATGAAATACAAGTGGAAAATTTCCAAGATCCCTGAAGTCCCCAGGTAATGCCAGTGATCTAAGGCAAAATGGCTGTGGTATCCCGAATGTAGTGTTCTGGCCCTCTTCACAGCCCTCATAAGAAGAAACTAAAGCCGCGGCTTCCTCATTACAACAGTAAACTCAGCCATCCTGCCCAGCTGCAGGAGATAAGCCACAGCCTCCCTCTAAGGCCCGGCCTCCTCCTGAAAGCTGAGTAGCAACGAGCGATATAATCACCTTTGCTGCTTCCGTTCTGAACGTGCTTCAGGCCTGGCCAGACAACTGGGTCCATTTTATCAAGGGGATTTGTCTCAGGTACAGCCCGCCTTGCCTCTTCTCAGAAACCCCCCCAAAAGCAACCCTCCCGAGGGCACCCCAGAACTGGCAGGGGGAGCTTTCAATCCCAGTTGCTAATACAATTTTCTCCATCCCCTCCTCCTCCTCTGGAAGGGAAAGACCATGAACTGCTTCCACCTTTCCCAGGAAAGCACTGCAGGGAGACTCAGAGAGCGGGAACTGCCTCAGCAGAGAGGCAGACAGCGGACAGGGGCAGGCTAGGATGAAAAGCTGACAGCCCCATCCCACTCCTTCGTTTCTTCCCAGAAAGAAGCCTACATCACAGGTGACTGCGAAGCCTGACAAGCTTTACCAGAACCCCCACCCCCATCCACACACACAGAAAAGGAGTACACCCCAACTGACCCACCGGAGCCCACCCCAAACCCTCCCCTGCTTACAGCTGCTCACGGCTCCCACATGGGCCTCCAGCTTGGAGTGCTGGCTGGACTCTGCCACTCCTAGAGAAGGTGGAGCCTGCCTCAAGTGACCCACAGGAGTAGTCCTCTAAAACCAAGCAGGGTTAATTAAAATGGCATCACAGGGTGCAAAGCTCTGATCTTCATCTGCCCTTTAGAAGAGTGAGAAGGCTCAGAACAGACACACAGCCTCCCAGTGACTTAGGCAAATCGCGTGGGTCTGGGAAATAACCATGAGCAAAATGGCTATTTCTGTGGTGCTGTTGAAATCCTGGGGAGAAGAGTCCAGGAAGAATGGGTCAGTTGTTTACCGGGAGGCTAGCTGTAACCCTGACTTAGGCCTGAGTCACCTCTGCATGTCCAATCGTGAGGTTGTGTCTTACAGAGCTCACATCATAATTCCTTGGTGCACAGAGCAGTATTACAGGGTTGACACATGATCCTCGGGCTGCTGCTAGGCTTTAGCTACCCAGAGATTATGACCCACCTGTCCTCACAGCTGTTTCATAAACAGTGCAATCAGCAGGCTATAAGCAACCTAGAGGGAAGGTAATATTTATTCATTAAACAATTAAATGAACTTACAGTATGAGAAAAAAATTCAAGCCCTTAGTACTATTCTGCCAGAAGGAGGAGGGGCCGATGATTTTTTTCTGCTAGTGTTTTGGGGAAGGGGGAGGTAGAGTGGGGACTGCAATGGAAGGATTCCAGCCCAAGGATTTAAGTCCAACACATTCAGGGAATTTTATTCTGCACCTTTAACCAGATCCCAACTAGCCTTAGTCTAAACAAGCATTTTTCAAAGTGCAGTCTGCAGAACTTGAAAGGTCAGAAGACTTGGAAAATACTGCATCCCATAGTCCCTTATGGGTTTTCATGCACAATTTCTACTAGCAGATTCAACACTTGAGAATTCCTGCAGTAAAGAAAGCTGCTTAACTTTGTTTAACTCGACCCACTTATTTGACCATCCTAGAACTGCTATCATAGGAAAAAAACACCTATTAATATCTTGTGGCATGGGCTTTGGGAAACACTCTCCACCTTGAGTCTTCATTTTCCAACTTAGAGAAAGCTACCTTCCTGGAGCCCAGTTTACAGGTATGAGACCCATTGCATCAGGTTCAGACAGAAACCAGCAGCAGCTCCACTAAGATGACACAGGTTGTAACAATGGCCAAGGGTCCTGCTGAAGCCAAAAGGAGGGAAGACTCTCCAGAACATGAGCAGTTTAGAAGAAAAATACAGTTCTGTCCCAGAAGAGCAAGCTCTTCTCAGGACCTCGCAATTCCACCTTGAGCCTAACTTGTTGCTGCTCCTCCAGCCAAGATGTCTCTGTGGACTGAAGACCACTGATCCCAAGCTGAAGCCTTATTTCCATTTCGAACAAACATCAAGACAATTTATGATAACCAGACACAGGGCCTGCTTCTCCTGCCCGAGAGACTAGATTGCATCCCCTTTTATCACTTAAGCACCCCTTACAAACTCTAAAAGACAGAAGAGGATGGAATCAAAATGTGCCTCATCAAGAAAGATAACGGCTGGGCATGGTGGCTCATGACTGTAATCCCAGCACTTTGGGAGGCCGAGGCAAGGGGATCACGAGGTCAAGAGATTGAGACCATCCTGGCCAACAAGGGGAAACCCCATCTCTACTAAAAACACAAAAATTAGCCCGGCGTGGCAGTGAGCGCCTATAATCCCAGCTACTTGGGAAGTTGAGGCAGGAGAATCGCTTGAACCCAGGCGGTGGGAGTTGCAGTGAGCTGAGATTGTGCCACTGCACTCCAGCCTGGGTGACAGAGTGAGACTCCATCTCAAACAAATAAACAAAAAAATAAACTCCAGCCAGACTCCCTGCATTTCAATCCTGTTCCACCACTTAGTTGCATGACCTTGGGCAAGTTAAATAACTTTTCTGTGGCTCAGTTTTATTCCCTATAAAGTGGGGATAATAACAAGCCAATCTCATAGGTTGCCATGACAATAAGCATACGTAAAGTGTTTAGACTGGTACCTGGCATACAGTATGTGTTTTATAAGCATTATCTGCCAACATCATTGTCATTATCATTATATCAGATACGAGAGCGTATAACTAGGAAAATGAACATGAAATTTTATCTAGACACTGAATCCTTTTATTCAACCTTATTTATTGAGCACCACCATGTGCCTGGCACTCTCCATTTCTATTACCTGGGTGCAGGAAGAAGGAAAACATATTTAAATGTGAAGCCAGATCAGCAGAAGGAACATCCTTCTTCCCTATGAATGGTACTTCTCAGTGACTGTACACAGCCAGGACTCCAGCACGAGCTCATCTTCCCATGCCCCAGTCAGTTCCTTACAAATCAAAAGCCCAAAGCAATTGTCTGCTGTCCTAGATATGCAACCAGCATACAGAAGAACTAAGAGATTATTGTACCTGGTGGAAGAATCATGGAGGCCAATGGGCAGCTTTAGGGGAGAAAGGGTATCTCCCTGTTAACCTGAAGGCTACATATTATCTGCCCATGACATTTTCAACACCTGAGACAGATTTTGAGGTCATTTGAACAGTGATCCAGTCAGTGTAGAGGCAAAAAAATAAAAAATAAAAGATAAAAAAAAAAAAGCCTTATCTCTCAAAGGGCTTCTTGACCTAGCTGAGAGCTAGGAGAACCTTAGAAGACTGAGGCTGAGCTAAGGATGGGGCTGAGAGGTCAAAGAGTCTCCCAGCCACCACCTATGCAAGAGTCATCATTCCTAGAGAGGGCAGTCCCATACCATCATCTTCAGAGCAAGCCAGGCCCCATGGAGCTGCAGCCAAGCCAGGTCAACTACCCGCAGACCTGCTGTCAACAGTCCCAGAGGTGCGAAGTGACAGAGGCTCCATCTGCCTGGCTCAATGGCTCCACTAACACTCGGCCTTAATGCTGCACAGCCAAGGAAAGAATTTCTCCTCTGCAGGTTCCGGCTGCAGGTAGCTTTTCCACGACGATGGCCAAATGTTGGTCACCACATCCAGAGGAAAGCCAGCAAGGGCTCAAGACCATGCTAAAATCCCTCCTTGTTCTGCCCCGCTCCTTTTTTGATGTGTCGACATCAAGCTTTCAGCCACATACAGTTTGGGGAAATGATACTCTAGTTAGCAAGCCTCTCCTACTCCAAGGCCTCTCAAAACTCTCCCCAACGACCTCTGCCAGCCTAGACCAGCCATTAGCAGCTCTGCTGGCAAAGCAGCTACCAGAAGATCAAGGGCAGAAAGCAGACTGCCAGAGCCCAAGGCTGTACACCTCCCTTGCTGGGAGATAGCCAAAGGTAAGGATGAAGGCCTCAAATGACCTCATCACCCTATCATCCAGTCTATCCCCCGCCTCCAGGTAGAAGTCCACCTCAGCTGTCCACATCCAGCCATCCCTCAAGCACCTAGAAACATGTCCAGGCGCTTAAGGGCAGGCAAGTCCCAGTCCCTTAATTTCTCTAAACCTTGCGATTCCATTCTAGGCCGCCAGGGAATCGGGATGCTGCCGGCTCACCTGAGGCTGCTGGGGTCGGGCCACCGCAGAGGCAGAGGCAGGGACAGGGACAGGAATAGGGGACAGGGCAAGGGACGAGACCGGGTCGGTGCCACCGCCTCTGCGAGCAGGGAAGGCGGAAGCCGCGGTTCAGACCCCAGGGCGCTGCCGATTCCCGCCTGGGCCGCAGGGTCCGCGGGGCTGGCCCAAGGTCAGCAGCGCAGCCTCGCGCGCACTCACCCGGTTCTGAGGACAGGGCCATGCTGCGGCCGAAGGGGACGGCCGCAGGGCTGGAGCAAAGGGGATGCGCTGGGCAGGGCGGAGCGGGGCTGCCGGGCACTGAGGCCAGCTGGGGCCGGGGCCGGACCAGGCCGCGCCCCACAGCAGGCGCGGGGGCCGGGCGTTCAGAGGGTGCAGCCCTGCGGATCACCGGCCGGGCGGGCCCCGCGAGAGCAGGGAAGGCCGCCTCCGCAGGGAGGAAGCCAGCCAGCCGCGTGTAGCCCCCGTCAGTGCCCTACCTGGGCGCGGAGCGGAGCAGAGAGAGCCGAGGGGCTACCTGAAGCGCCCGGGCCGCGCGGCCAACGGGAAACTTGAGAGCAGCAGGAGCGCGGCGGCCTCCAGGGCCCTTGGCCGGAAGCACCCGCCGTCTCCTGGGCTCCGCCGGCCCGCGCCGCAGCCCGGGGCAGACGCCAGCCGGCTCCCAGACCTCAACTGCGCTGGGCTCCCACACAGCTCCCCGTGCCGCCCGGGCTTGCCCGACGTCCTCCCCTCCCCACACAACTTTTCCCGGGGCGAGACTCTGGGGGTCTTGGCCCCACACAGGTGACTTACTCCCTGTAGCTGCAGAAACCCGCAAGCATCGGTTTCTTCCAGGCGTTCTTCTGGTCACTTAGATACACACACACACACACACACACACACACGCATGCACACACATGCACATGCTCCCTCTCCAACCCTCCGCGCTCTGCCTTCACCCGCCCTTCAAAGTCTGAATGACCCCCTAGTTGCCAAAGCCACTGGGTGCCGTGCAGCCTCCCTCGCTCACCTCTTCCTGGCATCTGAGCCTGCTGACCACGTCTTCCTTCCTGAAACTCTTGGAGTGCAGTTTCCAAAGTTGGCACTCGCGGCCCCCACCTCCGAATTTTTCACATACCTGGGTACCTACAGCTTCTCCACCTCCGCGGCCTGGCTTTTCTTTGTGGTCCCACCCCAGGGTCCCACTGTGCCAGCCCCCTCTCCCACTCCGAGGCCCACTCTGGGCATCTCAGCCACTCCCATGGTTTTAACAACCTCCTGCCTGATGATGACTCTTGAACTTCATCTCTAGTCCAGAATGCCCCCGAGCTGCTGAAGATGTTGAATCTAACTGTCTAGGGAACATCTCTAGAGCTTCCTAGCCCCAAGGAAGCTGTCCAGACCCAAACTCCTAATTGCTTCCCAGGAAAACGCCAGAGCCTGCTTCTGTGTTTCCAGTCTTAGTCCAATCGACTTCTGTGTTTCCAGTCGGCACCACCATGGGGCCACAGTTGGGAGCCATTCTTGACTCAGTCTCCCTTTCCTCTCTCAGGAAGTAAGTCACCAAGCTCGGAGAGGAAACTTCATTAGTGAGCCCCCACTGTGGGTCCTCACTGTGTCAACCACTTTCACAGAGTTGTCTCATGTAAGCACCAAATTTTATTCTTTCTACCCCATAGTCTGATTAGTCTGGTATTCACAATTCATGTATTCATAAACGTTTTGCGCATAAGACTGCATTAATGAGTTACATATTATAAAGAACTTTAAAAAAATTAAAGGATGTGGCAAAGATGAAACAATTTTAAATTACTTCATTTGTATGAATGGTACAATATACCTTTTTCCTTTCACTTTGAAGTTATTAGCAATAATCTGTTTAGTGAGAGTAACATGATTAAAAATGATTTAAATAAATCTTAGTTTAATACTTTATGAGACCAGAAAGTGTACTTGTAAGTTCAGTTAATGGTAGTACTTGGTCCTAATGGTTATTCTTTTTTTTTTTTTTTTTTTTTTTTTTTTTTTTTTTTTTTTTTTTTTGAGACAGTCTTGCTCTGTTGCCCGGGCTGGAGTGCAGTGGCCGGATCTCAGCTCACTGCAAGCTCCGCCTCCCGGGTTTACGCCATTCTCCTGCCTCAGCCTCCCGAGTAGCTGGGACTACAGGTGCCCGCCACCTCGCCCGGCTAGTTTTTTGTATTTTTTTTAGTAGAGACGGGGTTTCACCGGGTTAGCCAGGACGGTCTCGATCTCCTGACCTCGTGATCCGCCCGTCTCGGCCTCCCAAAGTGCTGGGATTACAGGCATGAGCCAACGCGCCCGGCCTATTCTTTAAATTAAAAAAAAAAAAAGGTATCTCACAAAGATTAAATAAGATTAAATAGGCCTGAATAGGAGAACTGTATCTTTGCACTTATTAAATCAAAAGTCTTACTGTTTAAATTTGATCTATCAATTTTGCAAATGTGAAAACTCTTCTTTGTCCATGAAAACAACATTCTCAATGTGTTTTCCTCAGCTGTTATTGCAAATCGTTTTAACAAATGGGACTTTTAAAACACTTGAAATTCTGCATTTGGAATATTGTAAAATGGATTTAGAAGTATACTACATTTTGCAGATTGTGACTGTGAGAGTATAGGTGACACTGGGGCACGTTTCATTTTGGCATTAAAATCACATGATAACAGAAACAGTTCCAAATGTCAATTTTCAAAGTGCCTTCCCTGTAACACAATTCTTCTAAAGCACATTTGTTATGTCAGTTCATTGCTGAAATATCACGTTTACCCAAAAGGGCACTGTGTGTATGTGTGTGTATATATGTGTGTGTGTGTTTCTTTCTGCTATATATCACACTTGTGACAATCGCAGGCCAGCACATCGGAGGTCAGCAAATTTGGAGCACTTGTTCTTTGTTAAAGAAACTCATCTTTAAGTTCACAACATTCAAGTTGTTTGCCTTGAGATAATCAGTAAACCTTTGAATCATAAGAAAGATTTTTAGTCTCATTCCACATCTCAATACAAGGTGCTATAAAGATTCTGCTATATTTTAACTTTTAATTAACCATATTATTGACATCCTATAGTATTTTGTGCTCTTCTTGCTTCAACTTCTTGTTGTACTTTGTAAATGAATAATGTAATTGCTGGATTTCACATGTAGTCCCCATGGACCAGAACACGAACCACCCCCCAGTTTTGGAGGAGAGATTGGTGGTGCTTTTTTTTTGGATGAGGGTGACAGCGGCAGTGAGAGGTGGAGGGGGTGAGGGGTAGGGGAGGTGGTTGTACTGGCAGAAGACTAGTTCATGTTGAACTGAGGCAATGGAAGGGTTACATTAAATCAGTAGTCTTCAAAGCAGAATGTGTAGAATGATCCACTGAAATGTAAAAGAAAAATTAAAACTTTTATTTCTACTTATTTTTAGTCTAAAAATAGAAAAAAAACAATTAACATTCACCAATGTTAACTACATGGAACTCTTACTCAACTCATGCATCAGGTGACCATGCCATGTGTCATATCAGAGGCATAGTCAGGGACGAGAGGAGATTGTGCAACATGGGGGACAGAGAATGGTACCATGACACCCTTGCCTTCAAAGTGTATTACTAGGCCTTATGAACTATTTGTATCCTGGGCAGTAGATAGACAGATTATGTTATCTGGTTTTCACTAAACTCTTCTCACAAAAGAGACAAGTGGTAGTACAAAACATTTACATGTCTTGCTGAGTTTATAGCATTTATATGTCTTGCTGGTCATACAAAACATGAACCACCCCTCACTTTGTATTCCAGAGAGGGCAGCCACTCCCTCAGTGGTTTACTTTTACCCATAAAACCATGGCATGTTTTACTAAGTTGTTCACTATTGTGAACATATCTATCTTTCCTTTAGTAGGTCACAAAAAATATTTCTTTATGCATGTCATTATCAAAAAGCATAGCAAAGACTCAAGGTGAAACATGTTAGCAACTTGCATCCAATCATATAGCCAACCTCCACAACACACCATGTGTTCTAAAACCTATTCTTCAAATTTAAAGTCTGTGTGTCTTCCAACAGAATACATTTTTATGTATTGCCATCTTCTCTCTGTATTAACTCAGTCACTTTAACCATAGCAAATGCAACAGCTGTTTTTTCCAGTGATATTGACTGATATTTTGTCTTTTACTATTAAGTAAGGAGCCTCAAAAGAGATTTCTGAGCATTTTTATGCACTCAGTAATAGTTCACAAGAGCATGCAACTAAGTATCCAGGCGCAGTGAAGTGTGACTGCACTCCCAGCTATTTGGGAGGCTGAGGCAGAACCTAGGAGTTCAAGTCCAGCCTGGGCAAATGACATATTTAAAATAATTTTTTTTGAGACAGAGTCTCGCTCTGTCACCCAGGCTGGAGTGCAGTGGCGTGATCTCAGCTCACTGCAATCTCCGCTTCCTGGGTTCGAGTGATTCTCCTGCCTCAGCCTCCCAAGTAGCTGAGATTACAGGCATGTGCCACTATGCCCGGCTAATTTTTTTGTATTTTTAGTAGGGACAGAGTTTCACCATGTTGGCCAGGCTGGTCTCCAACTCCTGACCTCACGTGATCTGCCCACCTCGGCCTCCCAAAGTGCTGGGATTATAGGCATGAGCCACCACACCTTGCCAAAAAATAATTTTTAAAAAGTACACAACTAAGTATTGCATGACTTGGAATATCCCTGAAAAAAAATTGTAGAGGTTTGTCTTCTTGCCCTGCGTTTAGAGCATTTACATGTCTTGCTGATCATGATGTCATGTTTATATTATTATTATTAGCTAATACCTCAAGGGCCAATATATGGTGGTGTAAATCCATATTTCAAGTAGTCTTTTTTATAAAGGTGAACTTCTTAGTTGTCAGAGCTGACTACTACTGAGCTGACTAATCATCACAATGGATATCACATTAGTAGTACGAAATTGTCAGCTTTGCCATTTTCTGAGTTTGCTTTTGCTTGCATTATTCATATTATTTTCAGTCTATGGGTTCCTTTGAGGAATGTCTTCAAACCACTTGTTTCTTTTGTGAGAAGAGTTTAGTGAAAACCAGATAATATGTCTATCCACTGCCCAGGACACAAATAGTTCTTAAGAACTAGCAATACATTTTGAGGGCAGCTGGGCCGGGGAGGGTGCCATGGTCCCCTTCTCCATCCCCCATGTTGTAGAACCTCCTCTCTTCCCTGACTTGCCTCTGATATGATGCATGACATGGACACCCGATGCATGAGTTGAGTGAGGGTAAAATATATAGTAGTAAACATTGGTGAAGGTTAATTTTTTATTTTTAGACTAAAAAATGAGTAAAAATAAAAGTTTTAATTTTTCTTTTAAATTTTAATGGATCATTTTACACCTCCTGTGAAGACCACTGATTTACTGTAACCCTTCCATTGCCTCAGTTCAACATGAATACGACCTAACCAGTCTGCCAATGCAACCACCTCCCCGACCCCTCACCCCCTCCAGCTCTCACTCCCACTGTCATCCTCATCCCACCCCAAGGAGTACCACCAGTCTCTCCTCCAGCTTCACACCAGGAACAGACATTCTGTGCCATCGGCTCCTCTCCTCCAATTGGCTTGATGCTCCACTTATTCAGACCTTTGAACACCTAGGAAAGCACTTGGACCAGAGCTTCAGGTTACCTCCAACAATACTCTGACTTCTAATACACTGGGGGATGCATTTTTGGAAGCCAGTATCCGTTTGGGGTCTCTGTTCCCATGCCCTGACTTATGCTCCCTTCTGAATAATGGTTGCACAATGCACACATATATACAAGATGGGCATGGCAGCCTCCGAAAACCCAGTTTCTCTATCACCTTTACAGTGTTCTCTGCTACAGAGGTCCAAATCTCCCCTCAAGAGGCAACAAGAGAAGGACTCTGCTTCTGAGAGTGCTTTAGCAAAACCTCATCAGATATAGCCAGTTTTCAAACCAAAGTGCCCTGGGGCCTTCTGCTAATTGAGTGGACAGAAATCATGGCATATGGCCTGACACTAGGATAGAAATAGGTCACCACTATCTTGTTTCCATGTTTGTGTATCTTTCAAAGTCTCCAAAATGCCACCAGCAGCCTCAACATTACATTATTCTGGTGAGACTCTGCAGCTGAACATCCATAGGTGAGAGTCACAGCTTCAAACAGAAATTCCCAAATTCTCTGCCCTCAATCTGCTTCAACTCTTTTGCCTTATCATCTGAAATTCAGACTTCAAATTCTAGCCTGACCATAGCTGTCTAAAATTTTTGGAAGCAGGGAGAGGGAGGTGAGTAGAGTGGAACTCAGGTGAGGCTATGACGTCTGTCTCCCAGAGATGCAGTCTTCCCCATTGCCGCCCACCTGCCCACCACACACACTTTCCCCTTAGGCCATACTCTTTCCCAAGAGTGTTCCCTGACTGTAGCTTCTAGTTTTCCTAGTCTCAAGCTACCTTCCTCCCGGTGCCCTGTTCAGAACTGCTCACCCAACAATTCAATGGGCAATAGGGTCAAAAGCTGAATCTGAAGTGAGGGTCTGTAGACTTCCTGTCCCACGGTGTTTTCTTCCCAGTTGAATGTCAGACTCCAAGGGCTGGCCACCATCAGCCTTCCACAGTACCATCAACACTCAATACATCCACAACTCTGTGCATTCTACCACGGACATCTGGAGGAAGGGGTGGCTTAAATTATACCAGAGAAAAGCATGGGGATTTTTCACGTTCCTGAATTCCTGTTATTTAAAAAGGAGCCTAACTATGACCTCACTGGGGCTATTACATCTCTGGGTCAGGAAAGAGGACTCTACTTAAGAATTTAATTTGGTAGAAGCCTAAACCTCAGCATTACACAATGTGCCGATGTAACACACCTGCACATGTACCCCCTGAATCTAAAATAAACTAAAATAACACAAATTTTTAAAAAATGTTTAAACATTTTTTAAAGAATTTAATTTGAGAAATCAAAAAATTGTGATGATTGTATGACATTTTGAATGCAATTAATGCTGCTGAATTGAAAATGGTTAAAATGGTAACTTTTATATTTATATATATTTTGACTACAATAAAAAATTATCAAAAGAACAACAAAATTAAAAATTGAATTTTTTTTAGAAACAACATTATTTCAGAACTCTACTATTTCTTTGGAACATTAAGTATGAACAGGGCAAGGCATGTGGGTCTCTATCCACCATCCAGTATTCCCAAGCCTTCAGGCAAAGCGGTTTAGCTGTGTTCTAGGGGAACACAGAAGAAAGAGTCATGTTCCACACTCGCAAGGCTCAGAAGAGGAAAGGAGGGCAGCAGCCAGAGAAAGAATATAAACACCAAACAAGGACTGAGGCTCCATAGTCAGAATGAGGACTCCAACACAGAAGCTCCAGCCAGGTCCTCAGAAATCTTAAGAAGAACACAAGCCCCAAACAGCTCAGGGTGAGCAATCGCTTCCATAGCTCACAATTCATCCAAAGGATGAATCTTTAAGAAAGAGGAATAAATCAGCTAGAAATCATCAATATCTATCACCTGTCAACTGCTCCCAAAAGGTAAGCCCCCGTCACTGGCCCATCTGCACATTTCATGCCTCGATCACATTCCAGACAATCCCCACTGAAGACAGATCACTACCAGTCACCTATGGCAAAGTTCAGATCCCTATCTAAATGAACATGGTGAAAGCTTATGATGCACCAGGAATTTAGTATTCACAAATATATTCACGGGAATTAAGTTCAGCTGATAGTCACAGAGACCCACAATAAACAAGAGGAAAGTTTCTTTCTCATTTCCTTTCCCTTAATAGTCCATAGTTGGACATTACAGGCTGTTCCACAAAATCCCCACACTTCTTCCAGCCATCACTCTACCATCCCTCGAGTGTGACCCTCATGCTTTGTGATGGGGGGCCGGGGGGTGGGGAATTAGCTCTTCCTTTGTTATGAAGAGGCGGAGGCTAGAGCTTCAGCCATTACACCCATGTTTCATGGAACAGAAAGGAGGAAGTGATGAAGAATAACAGGCAGAGGGCACAGGCCAGAGGCCTTTTAATTAAGCCATCATATCACACCTCCCACTGGCCTTACTAAGCTGCTCTCTAACATCACTGACCAGTGACATCAGTATTTTTTGTGTCTCACATATAATTTCACCAGGGCATAGTCTTCCTTTCCAAATATAACCGCCATTGGTTTTTGTGGTTAACTTGAGTATACCAGGCCTAGAAGCTTGCATCAAAGAGAGCAGATAAAAATATCAACACAGCACAGTGTAGATATCCTCATAACCTCAGAATCTCCAGCTTGGTCTTGGTGCACCACGATATTTGCATAGTTGTAGCAGCCACTGAAAGGTCCAAAGACCTATGAGTTCAGCAAACACCTTTTGGCAGTTTCAGGGAGATCAAAGAGAAGTACGCCTCTCCTGCTGTAAAGGTAAGATTTTATCTGATTAAAATTTCACCCCCCTTCCTCATGAATTCCTGACATCAGCAGGACTCACTCCTGGTAATGTGTCAGAAAAAGGTCTTTACCCAGAGAAATGGAGGCAACATAGGCCTGAGGTTACCAGGATTATATTAATATATTATGTGTCACCTTCTCTAATTTGGGAGGCTAGTCTCAACTTGACATGCTTTAAAAGTCCTTCATGCAGTCATTTATGAAAGATCTATTGGGCATCTAGGTGTCAGCCACTGGGTCCTAGAGCAACAATGGTGAGCAGAGCACCATTCTTGTCTTCATGGAGGTCATCAGCTAATGGGTCACATGGGACATTAATCAAATGACTTCCAACTATGATAGAACTGTGAAGAAAAAATACAAGAACCGTACCAGAGCATAACAAGAAAACTCCAACTTCTTCAGGATATGAGGAAGGAGACATTGGGAATGGCATGTACAAAGGCCCTGGGAGAATTGAGGGGAGTAATACCTGAGTCATTTATTCCCCTACTTTACTTCTATCACATGCTTGTGATTGGACATTCTGTTAAGTTTACACATTAAAGCTTGGTTTTCAATGTGTATAAATTCCTTACTTTACCAAAGGGAAGTACCAGATGGCCTGGGTAAATAAAACCAGATTCAGTGCTCCAGGGTGGTGCTGTTTTTCTGTTAACTTTTCCAAATCCTGTCACTTTTCCAGCATTTATTAAATATATAACAAACCTATTTTAAGATTCCTCAGGCCAAAGCCCTTGTGTTTTCTCAACATTTCCAGCTGTGTGTCTAATGCATTCCTTCCACGTGAGTATATTCTGAACATCAGAGGGGAAGAAAGTCCATCTCCCCACAGCTACTCTGTAAGCACCTTGCTTCCTTCCATCAAAGTTGCAGAGGTGCCCACTCATGCCACTCCCTGTGCAGACACTCTAGTGCCAGGTCCCACTCATTCCACCCTACCCCTTCTTCAGGGGACACTTCAACTTTAATTCCTCTCTTCCAGGGTCTGGCCTTCTGTTCAGCTCCTCTCCATAGAGCAAGAGTGATGATCATGGCCCTGGGCTGAGGTCTGACTGTAGCTTTCCTGTCCCGTAATGCCACCACCCCATTCCTGCCTCAAATCAGATCTCTTTAATATCTACTCATCCTGATGAGTTAGGCTGCCATGTATTACCAAATTTCTACCAGGGATCTCTGAATTATGTCAATGAAGTCACAATCTATATCCTTAGTTTTATGTGATATAAGGGGTCCACCATTTAAACTCCAGTCCCCGTCTTTTATCTCCAGAGCTGGTTACTGAGAGCCAGAGTTCCAGAGGGTCCCTCTGGAGCCATCAACAGAATGGCTTCTGCATCAGTAGAGTCCCAGCAGCAGGCAGATGGTGCATTCATATTAAGCTAATTGATTTAACAGGTCATTTCATAGAAGGACTATTTTCAAAGGTGTGGCAAGTGTGTAGGGAAACAATGAGAGTTTCTGGGCCTAAAGGGCCAAGGTGAGAGAGCAGCTATAGTGATTATGCAGCAAGCTTCCAATGAAGCCAGATTCCAAGTTATTTATTTGCATCGTGTTCCCTGGGTAACTCCTGTGGTCCTGATAGGCCTTTTTAATCACTACCCTATCCTGTATCTTCAGATCCCTTGCAAGATCTCACAAGGCCCCTCTCCAAGTTTTACTCTTCAGCACAAGATCTTCCTGCCTCTGACCTGACCTCAAGGCCTCCTGTGAACCTGATGGCTACAAGGACCTGGCCAAGCCCACCTGTCCCTCTAGCTTTTCTTTCCTCCTCAGTGAGGATCTGTAAACAGTGCTAAGGGTCACCACCTTTGCCCCCTGACCTTCCTTGCCTTTTTTGTAGCTGGTGACTTGCACTCAGTCAGGCCGTATGGCTTATGGCCTTAAGGTTCAGCAGTTGTGTCCCAGGATTTTCACCATGAAGGGGAGAGATCCCTCCCACTATCACCTCCCTGTCCCCTGTGAATCACTATTACTGAGAACACAAAACACGGTGACCCTGTACTCTCACAGCAATTTCAGTGAACTGCCCTGTTTTTATTCATTTTCTACTACGGCCCCTCCCTCTGAGGCTGGGCCAGAGTGAACAACATTCGCAAGCTAGACTCTTTACCAAGAGGTTTCCAGATCCTTCTGCAAACAGATTTCCGCCACCACAATTGCTCAGGACCATCCAAACGCACGTGAATCCGACAGCCCTGGTGCTCAGAACACTAGGCTGTCCCACTAAGACCATGCCTCTGGTATAGTCTTGCAAGGGACAGCTCTGTCCAAGCAGTCTCTCCACAGACATATTTAGAAATATTCTTTCTGTCTAGCTGTCAGCAGCTGAAATCATGCAGCCCAATTTGTTAAGTGTTTTCTGCCCGGGGGTAGGATTTTGGGGAGTTGCATGTTCTTCTCATATCCTTTAGGACTGAAAATTGTATTTTTAAATAGGAAAAAATGTGAATATAAAACAGATGTTTCCCAATATTAGCCAGTAATATGGTAAATGCTTATGATAGAACATTAAGTTAGAAAAGCAGGCCACAAGAACATGATTTCAACTATGTAAAAAATAAAGCAAATGAAATAAAATCATTAAAAACCTGAGCATAGAAGTAAGTAGCAGTACAATAAAGAAAAACACCACTCTAGATTCTGGGGGAAAACCCTCTCGGCTCAGGAGGGCCTGCCCTGTTTCTCCAACAGTCTTCCCACTGCTCCATTTCTGCCTCACAGACATCTGAGTATGCATTGGTCAGCAGAAAAGAGACCTTGAGTAAGAATCTGATTTGATCCAAGGTAAAGAAAAGCTATAACAGCAAAGATGGAGAGCTTCAGGTTGCTTTGGAATAGGACAGATGGGAAGAAGCGAGAATATGGAATGTGAGGAAAGAATTTAAATAGAGAAGGGGACCTTAAAACTTGACAATAGATCAGGGCCAAACCTGAAAGACAGGCAATGAAAAATTCCCTGGGAGAAGGAGGGGAATGTATATTAAATTAAAATTGTTTTGTCTCGTATGCAATGCTGTAATACCCCTCTGTTAACCCCACATCTTCAGGAAAAACACTTACAACAGCAATCTCCTAATATTGATGTTTGGGGAATCAATGGGCAGTCTTGGCAAACTGCAATACGGACAGATAAAAGAGCTGATGTAAAACAAGCCCTCTTGGCCTATCCTATCCTAGCAAGCCTCTTAAGAAAGAAACAAAGCAGTTCAACACATCAAAGTTATGTTTCTTGCACATATTACAAGCCAGTGCATGTGAGGCAACTCTCCTGCACGGCTCTCCTCCAGACAGTGACTCAGAGATTCATGCAGATTCATTCTGCATTTCCATCATATCCAGGAGTCTTTCACTACTGGATATGAGTGGAAAAGAGAAGTAATGTGGTCAGTAACACTACTAAAGCAGTGTCTAGAAGGAAATATATACCACTAAGTCCATATATTAAAAAATAAGAAAGGTTAAAAACCAATGATCAGGCCGGGCGTGGTGGCTCACACCTGTAATCCCAGCACTTTGGGAGGCCGAGGCCGGCAGATCATCTGCAGTAGGGAGTTTGAGACCAGCCTGGCCAAAATGTTGAAATCCCATCTCTACCAAAACTACAAAAAGTAGCCGGGCATGGTAGTGGGTGCCTGTAATCACAGGTACTCGAGAGGCTGAGGCAGGAGAACTGCTTGAACCCAGGAAGTGGAGGCTGCAGTGAGCCGAGATCGTGCCACTGCACTCCAGCCTGGGCAACAGAGCAAAACTCCATCTCAAAACAAACAACCAAGCAAACAAACAAAAAACAACCAATCATCTAAGTTCTCAACTCAAAAAGCTAGAAAAGTTGCCAGGCATGGTGGCTCACACTTGCAATCCCAGCACTTTGGGAAGCCAAAGCTGGAGGATTGCTTAAGCCCAGGAGTTTGAGACAAGTCTGGGCAACATAATGAGACCCTGTCTCTATGTAAGAAAAATCTTTCCTAAATATATATTTTAAAATAATAGGAAAAGTGCTTAAAAAAAAAAATTAACCCCCTCAAAAAGTAGAAGAGAGGAATACAGAGCAGGATCAATGAAATAGAAAACAGACATTTAATAGAGAAAATCAACAAAGTCAAAAGTTTATTCTTTGAATAGATTAGTACACTTCATAAACTCCTAGCAAGACCATTCAAGAAAACAGAGAGCAAGAGAAAGAAAAAAACATAAATACAAAAACCAGACTTGAAAAAGAAAGTATCACTACCAGCCTTACAGACGTTAAAAAGATAATGAGAGGATGTTAGAAAAAACTTTATGCCAATAGATCTAGGCATTCTATATACCAATATTTATGCCAGTAAATTAGAAAATCTAAGTGAAACATATGTTTCTTAAAATACAATTTGCCAAAATTGCCACAAGAAGAAATTTTAAAATACCAATAGCCGTATATCTACCAAAGAAATCAAATCTGAAATTAACACTGTTTCCAAAAAATAAACTATATGCCCAGATGGCTTCACAAAAATTTAGGGGATAATTAATACTGGCATGCAGAGGTGTGTCCAGAAAATAGAAAAAGGGAAACATTCAAACTCATTTTATAAGGCCCACAAAACACTGATACCAAAAGCTCAGAAAGATATTACAAGAAAGGAAAATTACTGGACAACATCTTAGGCTGGGAAATTTAGAGAAGCACATGGTGAGTCAACTTGGTGAGCAACAACAGTCTCCACTGCGGTTCACTCTTCTGGCCATGAAATATCCCTTTGTTCCCTTCTTCCTGAAGGTAGAGCATCTTCCACCACTCCTCACGGAAGACAATCCAAAGTCCAATCTATTATAGCATTGCATTTCTTAGTCCTCTCTATCAGGAAAAGACATGGCTTCTCTTACATCTGTGAACTGAAAAGGAAAGATGTCTGCCTCATATCCATGTGACATGGTTTGGCTGTGTCTCCACCCAAATCTCACCTTGAATTATAGCTCCCATAATTCCCACATGTCATGGGAGGGGCTTGGTGAGAGCTAATTGAATCATGGGGTTGGGTCTTTTCTCAGGCTGTTCTCATAATAGTGAATACATCTCACAAGATCTGATGGTTTTATAAAGAGGAATTCCCCTGCACAAGCTCTCTTGCCTGCTGACATGTAAGATGTCCCTTTGCTCTTCCTCTGTCTTCCACCATGATTGTAAGGCCTCCCCAGCCATGTGGAACTGTGAGTCCATTAAGCCTCTTTTCTTATAAATTACCCAGTCTCTGGTATGTCTTTATTAGCAGCATGAGAACAGACTAACACACCATGCCAGCATACAAATATGCGATAATAGAACAAGAATAGGATAACTACAATAACAGGAACAGGATAACTCCCATTCAGAAAGGGGAAGACTGTGAGACCCACAGTAGTCACTGCCTGTGACAGTGCTGAAATACCAACGGGCAGATGTTATAAAGACTGCTTACCCTAGAGCAGGAACTCGCTCCTCCACTATTCTTTGTGATCCTTGGCACCACACTCTAAGGGGCTTCCTCCTGGACCCTGATTCTGCTTGACCACATGTAAAGAGGGAGTTAGGGAGAATACTCTCTTTAGGGGATGTGCAACTTCCTACCAGAGGTTGCTTTAAGGCTTAGCTAACGGACTGGTGCTTTTTATACAGCCTTGTGGTTTCTTTGACAATACTGTTTCCTCAAAAATTTGGTAAGTATCTGATCTATTTGCCAATATCCACATTCAAGGTTGCTTTTGTAAGATACAGTTTTCCAACTTGCTTTATCTTTCACCTTCTTGTCCCCCTGCTCACTCTCTCTTTCAATGTGATAGAGTCTAGAAGCTAGCCTAGAACAAAGGAATGCACCTTTAATCAGATATTTTCTTTTTTATTTTTCCTTTTCTTTCTGAGACAGGATCTCGCTCTGTCATCCAGGGTGGAGTGCAGTGGCATGATCATGGCTCACTGCAACTTCAACTTCCCGGGCTCAAACAATCCTCCCACCTACACCTCCCAAGTAGCTGAGACTACAGGTGTGCACCACCTTGCCCAGCTAGTTTTTTAATTTTTTTGTAGAGACGGGGTTTCACTATATTGCCCAGGCTGGTCTTGAACTCCTGGACTCAAACAATCCTCCCACTTCAGCCTCCCAAAGTTCTGGGATTATAGGCATGAGCTGGGATTTTAATCAACTGAGGCATTTTCTTGGGCCTTATTATGCAAAGCCTTTTAAATTTCCATCTCTTACTATCCGGAAACTAGAAACAGTTAACTTTTTCAATTCTACAGGCCTCAATATTCTGGATTTTCTCTATTTTAGTTAATTTCTACTGGCAAAACAGGCAACTCTTTTTTTAATTTTTAAAAATTTACACATAATTCACATACCATGATATTCACTGTTTTTGAAGTGTACAACTCAGTGGTATTTACTATATTCACAAAGTTGTGCAACCATCACCACTATCTAATTTCAGAATATTATCACCAGCCCCAAAAGAAACCTTGGAACCATTAACAGTCACTCTCTGTTTACCACTTCTCCTGTCTCCTAGAAACCATTAATCTACTATCTGTAGATCTGGATATGGATTTGCACATCCTAGACATTTCAGATAAATGAGATAATATAATACACAGCCTTTTGTGTCCAATTTCTTTCAGTTAATGTTTTCAAGGTTCAGCCATGTTATAATGAGGATTAGTACTTTATTTCTTTATATGAATGAATCATATTCCATTGTATAGATATATTATTTTTTTATCTGTTCATCTGTGGATGGACACGTGGATTGTTTCTACTTTTGAGCTATTATAAATAATTGTGCCATGAAAAATTATATACAGATTTTTATGGGGATGTGTGTGTTTTATTGCTCTTCGTTAGATACCTAAGAGTGGAATTGATGGGTCATATAGAAATTCTGTGTTTAACATTTTGAGGAACTTTCAAACTGTTTTCCAAACTGACAACACCATATGACTTCCCACCAGCAGTGTATAAGGGTTCCAGTTTCTCCACATCCTCACCAGCGCTTGTCATTGTCTCTATTTAATTACAGTCATGCTAGTGAGCAGGAAGTGGTATCTCATTTTAGGTTTAATTTGCATTTCGCTAATGACTAATGATTTTGAGCATCTTTTCATGTGGTTCTTGTCTATTTGTATATCTTATTTGGAAAAAACATCTGCCAAATCCTTTGTGCCTTTAAAAATTAGGTTATTTCTTTTTATTATTGAGTTATATAGTTCTTTATATGTTCTGGATACTAGATGTTTATCAGATATACATGACTTGCAAATATTTTCTCATGTTCTGAGTTGTCTTTTCACTTTCTTTATAGTGTTCTTTGAAACACTATGGTGTTTCAAATGGTGTCCTTTAATTTTGATGAAGTCTATTTTTTCTTTTGTTGCTTGTGCTTTTGGTATCACATGTAAGAAATCATTGCATAATCCAAGGCCATTTCTTCTAAGAGTATTATAGTTTTAGCTCTTAAGTTTAAATCTGTGGTAAATTTTGAGTTAATTTTTGTGTACAGTGTGAGTAGTAGTCCAGCTTCATTCTTTTGCATGGATATCCAGTTTTCTCAGCTCCATTTGTTGAAGAGACTATTCATTCCTTATTGAATGGTCTTGGTACCTTTGTTAAAAATCAATTGACTATAAATATGTGGGCTAATTTCTGGACTCTCTGTTGATTGATGTATATATCTATCCTTATGCTAGTACCACACTATCTTTATTATTACACTTTGTAGTAAGTTTTGAATCTGAAAGTGTGAATGCCCCAACTTTGTTCTTCTTTCTCAAGATTATTTTGGCTATTCTGGATCCCTTGCATTGCCACATGAATTTTATTATCAGCTTGTCAATTTCTGCAATAACCTGGCTGGGATTTTCTAATTTCATTCTGTCATGGTTAGGGAACATATTTTATAGTATTCAAAACTATACATCAGTTTGGGGAGTACTGCTATCTTACAATATTGAGTCTTCAAATTTGTGAATATGAGATGTCTTTTCATTTATTTAGGTCTTCTTTAAATTCCTTTACCAGTGTTTCATCTTTTTTTAGTGTACAAATATTGCAATTCTTTTGTTAAGTTTGTCTCTACATGTATGATTCTTTTTGATGCTACTGTAAATGGAATGATTTTCTTAATTTCATTTTTGGATTGTTCATTATTAGTGTACAGAAATACAACCAATTTCTGTATATTAACCTTATATCCTGCAGCCTTGCTGAACTCATTGTTAGCTCTAAGAGTTTTTTTGTGGATTCCCTTGATATTCTATATTCAATAAGATGTTATCTGCAAGTAAAGATCCTTCTACTTCTTCCTTTCAAATATGGATGCCAATTTTTTTCTTTATTAAGTTCCGTAACTAGAACCTCCAGTACAATGTTAAATAGAAGTAACAAGAGTGGACATCCTTGTTTTTTTCCTATCTTAGGGGGAGAGCTTTTATTCTTTCACCTTTAGGTATGATGTTAGCTGTGAGGTTTTCATATATGCTTTTTAGAAGACTGAGAAAGTTTTCTTCTAATTCCTACTTTGTTGTGTGTTTTGACCATGAAAAGGTGCTGGTTTTTGTCAAATGCTTTTTCATCATCTATTGAGATGATAATGTGGTTTTTGTCCCTTATACTATTAGTATGGTATATTACATTTATTTTTTTTATGTTGAATCAATCTTGCATTCCTGCCATAAGTCCTACTTTGTCATGGTATGAAATACTTTTTATATGTTGCCGATTCAGTTTCCTGATATTTTTATCAGGATTTTGCATCTATATTTGTAAGGAATATTGGTTTCTGCTTGTGATATTTTGTTCTGCTCTTGGTATCAAAGTAATACTGCCTCACAGAATGACTTGGAAAATGTTCTCTCCTCTTATAATTTTTGGAAGTATTTGTGAAGTATTGGGCTTAACTCTTTAAATACTAGGTATTATAAAATTCCCCAGTGAGGCCATTTGTCATCTACTTTTCTTTGTGGCAAGTATTTTTAATCACTAATTCAATCTCTTTACTTCTTACAGGTCTGTTCCAATTGTCTATTTCTTCTTGAGTCAACTTTATCCAGATTATCTAACTCATTAACACACAAATGTTCATAATATTGCCTTATATTCCTTTCTATTTTTGCAAGGTCAGTAGCAACATTGCCTCTTTCATTCTTGATTTTAGTAATTTGGTTCACTCTCTCTCTCTCTCTCCATCAGTCAAGGTAAAGGTCTGTTAATTTTGTTGACCTTTTCAAAGAACCAAATTTGGTTTTGTTGATTTTCTCTATTCTTTTCTATTTACATTTGATTTCTTTCTGCTTTAATCTTTATTAGTTTCCTCCTTCTGCTTGTTCTGCGTTTAGTTTTTCTAGTTCCTTAAGGTAGAAGTTTAGATTACTAATTTGAGGTCTTTGTCCTTTTCTTCAATTTGGGTGTTTATAGCTATAATATTCTTTAAGCACTGCTTTGGTTGCATCCCATAAGTTTTGGTATGTTATGCTTTCATTTTTATTCATCTCAAAGTATTTTCTAGTTTTGTTTGTGATTTCTTCTTTGACTCATTGATTATTCAGAAATGTTGTTTAATTTCCATATATTTGTGAATTTACCTCTGTTATTGATTTCTAATTTCATTCTTTGTGGTTAGGAAACATACTTTATATTATTTCAAAACTTTTAGATTTATTGAAACGTGTTTAATGACCTGACATACAGTCTAAACTGGAGAATGCTCCTTGTGCACTTAAGAAGAATGTATATTCTGCTGTTTTTGAGTGAAGGGTTCTATTGCTATTAGGTCTAGTATGTTTATATTGTTATTTAGTCTCTATTCCCATACTGATTTTCTGTCTAGTTGCTCTATCCATTATTGAAAGTGGAGTATTGAAGTCTTCAACTATTGTCATATCAATTCTGTCAGTTTTTGCTTCATATATTTTGGGTCTCTGTTACTAGGTGCATATATGTTTATAATTTTTATATCTTCTTGACAAATTAATTTATTTATAATTATAAAACTGCTCTTTGTCTCTCATAACAATTTTTGCCTTAAAGTCTATTTTGTCTGATATTAGTATAGCCACTCCAGCTTTCTTTTGGTTACTGTTTGCCTGATATATCTTTTTCCATTCTTTTACCTTGAACCTATTTCTGTTTTCAAATCAAACATGTGTCCCTTATACATAACATATAGTTGGATCATGTATTATCCATTCTGCAAGTCTCTGGCCAGTCCTATTCTGAGGTTTTCTTGTAATACTTGCCAAATGCAGAAATAGCAGCCAACACATCTACTAATGTTCTGTTTTTCAGTCTCTTTTCCTAGAGATGCCATATAAGTAAACACAAAGCTTGCCTCCCAAGTTAGATTGGTTAATAATATTTTGGCACAACATAACATGCATTGACATATTTCTGGTCTCCAACATCAGTCTTCCTCTCAGCACGCCATCAGCTATTATAGCAGTGCCCTATTTCAATGTACCTATATCTGTCTTAGTATGATATTTATATTGGTCATAGTATGATAAACTATACCCTAGTAATAAATTAACTCAAAAATCTTAGTGTCTATTCACAATAGCCAAGATTTGGAAACAACCTAAGTGTCCATCAATAGACAAAGAGATAAAGAAAATGTAATACATATACACAATGGAGTGCTATTCAGCCATAAAAAAATGAGATCCTGTCATTTGCAAAAATGTGGATAGAACTGGAGGTCATTATGTTAAGGGAAATAAGCCAGACACAGTTAGACAAATTTCAAATGCTCTCACTTATTTGTGAGAGCTAAAAACTAACAATTGAATTCATGGAGATAGAGAGTAGAATGATGGTTACCGAAGGCTGGGAAGGGTAGTTGGTGGGGTGAGGGGGAAGAGAGATTGATCAGTGGGCACAAAAAATAGAAAGAACAGTATCTGACAGTAGAACAGCGTGGCTATCATTAATGATAATTTAATTATATAGTTTAAGTTACTAAAACTGTATAATTGAATTGTTTGTAACATAAAGAAAGAATAAATGCTTGAGGTGATGATACTCCATTTACCCTAATGTGACTATTATACATGGTATGCACATATCAAAAGATTCTATATACCCCATAAACATATACACCTACTATACAGTCATGAAAATTAAACATTAATAAAACATTTTTAAGTTTAAATATTAGCAATCTAACTCAACAAAGGTTTATTTCTCACTCATATCACCATTCAAGGCAGGTCAGGTAACTCTTGTGTGGCTTTCTCCAAGCAGTAAAGGATGTTCACATCTGGCAATTTAGGCATTTCAGAGCTCTTCATTTCTGGAGCCATAGAAAGGAGTGAAGAGGAGTGGTTGATAATGCGGCAGGGCCAGGGGTCGGAGGTGTTATTTCCAAGATAGAAAATGGCACAAATTTTTCTGCTCACTTCTGATGGGCTACACATAATCACATAACTCCAAATCAACTGCAACAGAAATAGGACTTTATAGGAACACATTGGTATTTGGTGATCACTAGTAGTCTCCACCACACCCCTATTCCATAAACAAATCAAAATTTCGCCTTTGAAAGGGGAGAAGACTGTCTAGAGTCAACTATTTTATGAATACAGGCCGTGTAGGGTTCTAAGAAGCATCATGATTAAGTGGTATTAGCTCTATAGCCAGTCCATCTGGGTTCAAATCTTGGATCTGCTGTCTATTAATTATGTCACCTTAGGCATACTTAAGCCCTATAAGCTTCAATTTCTTCATCTGTAAAGTGGGGATTAAATATTACCTACCTCCTAGGTTTATTGTCAACATGAAATGAGACATTCCAGTGCAGTACCTAGCACACATTAAATGTATAACAGATATACCTATTATAGCTAAAGAGCTAGAAAATAATGGGACATGAAATAAAACCATACAGATAATATTATAATTGTTAATGATATTTCCCTCTGCATGCCTGATTGGAAGTGCTCATGTCTGGGGGTTCTAAGCAGTGGCAGGAAACAGGAGGCAAGACAGATGAGACGCTAATAGGCCTACTTATATGAGATGAACAGGCATCTGATAATGGTATTAGCTCTCAGAAGTGCATTAGTCCAGGCCTGAGAATGCCCTCCTGAGGACTAAGAGAGGAGAGACTTAATTGAAGTTCAATTTAAATCTCAATCACATCCCTCCTCTCAGGACAGTAGAGCTGCCTGCCTGGTGGCGAGAAGCTTGGACTCTACTTGGGCTGCCTCTGATATTTCTAACCACTCTGTAGATTTGGGAATCCCAGTGGGAGAGCCTAGAGGGAAAACGGCAAGTGTGAATCTTGCAGCACCATTCTGGGCAGCAGGACTAGGAGCTCTTGTTGCTGTCACAGCTAAGAGGTGATACTATAAGGGGATCCGTGAGATAACATAATTCATCTGAGCTGTGCACAGTCAATCTGCTGTCTGATTTCAGGGTCTTCACCTGAGAGGTGATAGAGCCTGGTGGTTAAGAGCACAGGTTCCAGAGTCAGACTTACTGACTTCAAGTCCTAGCTCTTCCCTTGAGTTGACTGTGTGAATCTAAAGAAGTCACTAAGTCCTTCGAGCCTTAGATTATTCATCTGTAAACTGGGATTTGCATTATCGTCTCGGTTGTCTTCTATTTGCCCTTCCATATGTGCTCTCATTCCTCTCTACCCTGACCTGTGTCCCAGGAGGCTGACCTTTATGAACCATATCCAGGGACTCCTTTGCTCTCTGGCTTCCAGTTGCACCCATGAAACGGGAGGGTGGGAGGAGAGTGACATCTTGGTGCTTATTCCCCTGGTACCCACACCACTGGGTTGCTTGAGGGTTGCTTATGACTCTCCCAAAGACTGAAGCTACTTTCAGGCAGCCTTTTGGCAGCTCTTTCCATAGGTTCCAGAAGCCACTACCTCCTCTTTCCCCTTCAGGCCTGGGATGGTAACAGCTCCCACACTCACTAGCCCCAAGATACTTCAACATCCTTTGTTGCTTTCCCTAAACTCTTCTCACTTAATCTCCTTATTAAATACTCTTCAATTACCCACTTTTGAGTGTGCCAAAACCCTGACTGATACAACTATGTGCTTGCAGTTAGCACTCTTTGAGTGACCAATCAGCTCACAGGGATTCCATTTCTCTGAGCACAGCTCCTATATAAAGCTGAGAGCGCCTGGTGGCCATGCCTATGCTACAGGGTCCTTCAACCTGGTTGGTCCAGGAATATATACCTGACCCAAGATAGGTCAATCAGATTCTCCCATCTTGAAATGTGGTATTTGTAACAGAGCGATAACAGGGACTAGGAGCCAGTAGTGCTTCACCAAGTTTATTCCCAAATCCACCTTCTAAGGGGACAAGATCAGGAAAGAATGGGTTCTTGTCCTTCCAAGTTTTGATTGTTCAATCCTTCCTCTGACAGGGTATCCATTAGATACTCTATCATCCTTTCAATTCATTTCTTCTTTTCCTAGCTAGACTTGGTTTCTGTTGCTTACAATCTAAAGAACCTCAACAGACTCAGCACCTCATGGAATTTTTATTAGATATGTGTAGGGCAAAGTGTTTAGTTTATGGAAGCTTTCAATAATGTTTTGCATTTATTATCTGTAGAAGTAGAGCTAATAATTGCCTCACAGGTTTTGTGAAAATTAAATGAGTCTGTGCAGTCTCTACTAAAACCTGATGGGCACCCACAGAACTCAGGTCTGGAAAATTAAGTAGAGGTTCTGAATGAATCTCAGTTGGTTCTAATATCCTTCAAGAGTAATAATATTAACAATGCCTCAGACTGATACAGCCTTGGAATGGACATGTTATTTGGTCTGCTTGTGTTTCTTCATTTAGAAACTGTTCTGCCCCTGCTTCCAAGGGAGACTTGTGGGACTGCCACTCAAGTAATAGGGAAGAAGAGGGGCAAATATGATAAGCTGGCCAGACAGAAGACCCATCCCCTGGACACAGGGATGCCCAAGACACCCAAGCAAGGAGCAGTTGGAGTCCTCTGAGGAACAGGTTGGGTCTCTAGGAGGAGTCTCTTCTTCTGAGGTCACAAGCTTAAGAATTCTGAAAACCTGGAGTCTTTGAGATTCTTTCAACATGTGGGAAAAGTGTGCTAGGGAAGAAATTCATCATAGAGAGAAGCAGGCCCACAAGACAGGAAAAGAGAGAAAGATTCCTGGCAAAATTTTTGGGTTTCCTGAGCCAGCTACACTTAAAGCTGAAAGCTAGAGTTTTCAGTTATGACCGCCAATATATTTCCTTTCTTTCTATGTTGATTTAGATGGATACCAGTTATGTGCAATTGAAATAGTCCTATTATATAAGCCTGTCTTCTGAAAAGTTTAGACACTGTCAGAGTTATTTCCTTTGTCTTAACAAAAGCCCTGGGAAATGAGCAGGTACAGAAATTTTTCTTCTCATTTTTCTGGCAGAAAAAAAACTCTTATGTTAAGAAACGTATCCAAATTTATACAGCAAGTCAATGCACCAAAATGACCAATGAGTCAGGGTCCTATCAGGGCCACATTATTTATGGCTTTCATGAGCCCCCAATACTTTTGTCTTCCTGAGGTCCTTCCTCCATAAAATAATACTTAAAATTATATTTTATGAGTTCATGAGTATAAAGACACATATAATCCAGTTTGAGTTCATTGTTACATATTTTATATTCATTTTTCTATGTTTAAAAGAAATTAAAATTGATACTTTTTTATAGGCCTTGGTCCCTAATGTGCCTAATGGATAAGCTTTCAGTCTTCTTTGCAAAAGAAATTAGAAGAGAGTATGGGGAAGTGGTGTTTTGGAGGGAATCGGGGGCAAGCCCAACTGCAGTCCCACTGGAGAGACATGAGGCTTGCAGTCCTGGGCCTGGCCAGGTTGCAGCGGCTGAGCTGGAGGTCAAGGATGCACTCCAGGAGAGTTCCATAAAAATATATCATCAGCTCCAACCTGATATTTAACCAAACTGTGGAAAACCTCATTGACTCCTCACTAGATCAGAGCATAGCTGGCATTCTTAAAAACTCTTCCCATGAAAAAGTATCAGGAATGAAAACTTAAGATACATTCCTACCACTTCAAGATGTTCTTATACAAGACAACAGTCTAGCAGATCAGCTAGTCTCTTTCATCAAGCTGACATACTCGAGGCACCAACACAGCAAAGGGCACAATACGTCTCTCTGTGAGTATTTTTTATACTATGTGTGTGACCCATTAGTGAGGCATGAAATCAATTCTGTGAGTCACAATAAACTTTAAAAAAAAAAACATGTAGGTGGCTGGCAAGATGGTTGACGGTTGAATAGGAACAGCTCCCGCCTCTAGCTCCCAGCTAGATCAACACAGAAGGCAGGTGATTTCTCCATTTCCAACTGAGGTATCCAGCTCATCTCATTGGGACTGGTTAGACAGTGGGTGCAGCCCACAGAGGATGAGCTGAAGCAGGGTGGGGTGTCACCTCACCTGGGAAGCACAAGGGGTCAGGAAACTCCTTCCCCTAGTCAAGAGAAGCCGTGAGGGACTGTGCCGTGAGGAATGGTACACTCCAGCCCGGATACTACACTTTTCCCACAGTCTTCGCAACCCAGGTGAGATTCCTTCAGGTGCCTACACCACCAGGGCCCTGGGATTCAAGCACAAAACTGGGCAGCCATTTGGGAAGACACCGAGCTAGCTGCAGGAGTTTTTTTCATACCCCAGTGGCACCTGGAATGCCAGTGAGACAGAACCGTTCACTCCCCTGGAAAGGGGGCTGAAGCCATGGGGCCAAGTTGTCTAGCTTAGCAGATCCCACCTCCTTGGAGCCCAGCAAGCTAAGATACACTGCCTCGAAATTCTTGCTGCCAGTCCGGCAGTCTGAAGTCCACCTGGGATGCTTGAGCTTGGTGTGGAGAGGGGCGTCCACCATTACGGAAGCGTGAGTAGGCAGTTTTCCCCTCACCATGTGTACAAAGCCATGGGGAAGTTCAAACTGGATGGAGCCCACCACAGCTCAGCAAAGCTGCTGTAGCCAGATTGTCTCTCTAGATTCCTCCTCTCTGGGCAGGGCATCTCTGAAAGAAAGACAGCAGAACCAGTCAAAGGCTTATAGATAAAACTCCCATCTCCCTGGTACAGAGCATCTGGGGGAAGGGGCAGCTGTGGGTGCAGCTTCAGCAGACTTAAACATTCCTGCCTTCCAGCTCTGAAGAGAGCAGCAGATCTCCCAGCACAGCACTTGAGCTCTGCTAAGGGACAGACTGCCTCCTCACGTGGGTCCCTGACCCCTGTGCCTCCTGACTGGGAGACACCTCCTAGCAGGATGGACAGAGACTTCTTACAGGAGAGCTCCAGCTGACATCTGGCAGGTGCCCCTCTGGGACAAAGCTCCGAGAGGAAGAAACAGGCAGCAATCTTTCTTGTGCTGCAGCCTCCATTGGTGATAACCAGGCAAACAGGGTCTGGAGTGGACCTCTAGCAAATTCCAGCAGATTTGCAGCAGAGGGGCCTGACCGTTACAAGGAAAACTAACAAACAGAAAGGAATACCATCAACATAACAAAAGGACATCCACACCAAAACCCGATCCAAAGGTCACCAACATCAAAGACTAAAGGTAGATAAACCCACAAAGATGAAGAAAAATCAGCGCAAAAAGGCTGAAAATTCCAAAAACTAGAATGCCTCTTCTCCTCCAAAGGATCACAACTCCTCACCAGCAAGCGAATAAAACTGGATGGAGAATGAGTTTGACCAACTGACAGAAGTAGGCTTCAGAAGGTATGCAATAACAAACTCCTCCAAGCTAAAGGAGTATGTTCTAACCCAATGCAAGGAAGCTAAGAATCTTGAAGAAAGGTTAGATGAATTGCTGACTACAGCAATCAGTTTAGAGAAGAACATAAACGACCTGATGAAGTTGAAAAACATAGCACAAGAACTTCGTGAAGCATATACAAGTAACAATACCAGAATCAATCAAGCAGAAGAAAGGATATCAGTGATTGACGATCAAATGAATGAAATGAAGTCTGAAGATAAGATTAGAGAAAAAAAGAATGAAAAGGAAAGAACAAAGCCTCCAAGAAATATGGGACTATGTGAAAAGACCAAACCTATGTTTGATTGATGTACCTGAAACTGACGGGGAGAATGGAACCAAGTTGGAAAACATTCATCAGGATATTACCCAGGAGAACTTCCCCAACCTAGCAAGACAGGCCAACATTCAAATTTAGGAAATATGGAGAACACCACAAAGATATTCCTTGAGAAGAGCAACCCCAAGACAAATAATCATCAGATTCACCAAGGTTGAAATGAAAGAAAAAATGTTAAGGGCAGCCAGAGAGAAAGGTCAGGTTACCCACAAAGAGAAACCCATCAGACTAACAGCAGATCTATCTGCAGAAACCCTACAAGCCAGAAGAGAGAGGGGGCAATATTCAACCTTAAAGAAAAGAATTTTCAACCCAGAATTTCATATCCAACCAAACTAAACTTCATAAGCAAAGGAGAAACAAAATCCTTTACAGACATGCAAATGCTGAGAGATTTTGTCACCACCAGGCCTGCCTTACCAGAGCTCCTGAAGGAAGTAGTAAATATGGAAAGGAACAACCAGTACCAGCCACTGCAAACATACCAAATTGTAAAGACCATTGACACTATGAAGAAACTGCATCAAGTGATAGGCAAAATAACCAGCTAGCATCATAATGACAGGATCAAATTCACACATAACAATATTAACCTTAAATGTAAACAGGCTAAATGCCCCAATTAAAAGACACAGACTGGCAAATTGGATGAAGAGTCAAGACCCATCAGTGTGCTGTATTCAGGAGACCCATCTCACTTGCAAAGACACACATAGGCTCAAAATAAAGGGATGGAGGAATATTTACCAAGAAAACGGAAAGCAAAAAAAGCAGGGGTTGTAATCCTAGTCTCTGATAAAACAGGCTTTAAACCAAAAAAGATCAAAAGAGATAAAGAAAGGCATTACATAATGTTAAAGGTATCGACACAACAATAAGAGCTAACTATCCTAAATATAGATGCACCCAATACAGGAGCACCCAGATTCATAAAGTTCTTAGAGACCTACAAAGAAACTTAGACTCCCACACAATAATAATGGGAGATTTTAACACCTCACTGTCAATATTAGACAGATCAACAAGACAGAAAATTAACAAGGATATTCAGGACTTGAACTGAGCTCTGGACCAAGCAGACCTAAGAGACATCTACAGAACTCTCCACCCCAGATCAATAGAATATACATTTTTCTCAGCACCACATCACACTTATTCTAAAATAGACCACATAATTGGAAGTAAAACACTCCTTAGCAAATGCAAAAGAATAGAAATCGTAGCAAACAGTCTCTCAGACCACAGTGCAATCAAATTAGAACTCAGGATTAAGAAACTCATTCAAAACCGCACAACTACATGGAAACTGAACAACCTGCTCCTGAATGACTACTGGGTAAATAACAAAATTAAGGTAGAAATAAATAAGTTCTTTGAAACCAATGAGAACAGACACACAACATACCAGAATCTCTGGGACACAGCTCAGGCAGTGTTTACAGGGAAATTTATAGCACTTAACAGCCACAGGAGAAAGCAGGAAAGATCTAAAATTGACACCCTAACAACACAATTTAAAGAACTAGTGAAGCAAGAGCAAACAAATTCAAAAGCTAGCAGAAGACAAGAAATAACTAAGATCAGAGCAGAAATGAAGGAGATAGAGACACGAAAAACCCTTCAAAAAAATCAGTGTATCTAGGAGCTGTTTTTTTTTTTAAGATCAACAAAATAGACCACTAGCCAGACTAATAAAGAAGAAAAGACGGAAGAATCAAATAGACACAATAAAAAATGATAAACATGATATCACCATTAATCCCACAGAAATATAAACTACCATCAGAGAATACTATAAACACCTCTATGCAAATACACTAGACAATCTAGAAGAAATGGATACATTCCTGGATACATACACCCTCCCAAGACTAAACCAGGAAGAAGTCAAATCCCTGAATAGACCAACAACAAGTTCTGAAATTGAGGCAGTAATGAGTAGCCTACCAACCAACAAAAGGCCAGAAACAGACAGATTCACAGCCGAATTCTACCAGAGGTACAAAGAGGAGCTGGTACCATTCCTTCTGAAACTATTCCAAACAATAGAGGAAGAGGGACTCCTCCCTAACTCCTTTTACGAGGCCAGCATCATCCTGATGCCAAAACATGGCAGAGACACAAGAGAAAAAGAAAATTTCAGGCCAATATCCCTGATGAACATTGATGTGAAAATCTGCAATAAAATACTGGCAAACCAAATTCAGCAGCACATCAAAAAGCTTATTCACCACGATCAAGTCAGCTTCATCCCTGGGATGCAAGGCTCGTTCAACATATGCAAATCACTAAATGTAATCCATCACATAAACAGAACCAATGACAAAAACCACATGATTATTTCAACAGATGCAGAAAAGGCCTTTGACAAGATGCAACACCACTTCATGCTAACAGCTCTCAATAAACTAGGTATTGATGGAACGTATCTCAACATAATAAGCGCTATTTATGACAAACCTACAGGCAATATCATACTGAATGGGCAAAAGCTGGAAGCATTCCCTTTGAAAACCAGCACAAGACAAGGATGTCCTCTCTCACCACTCCTATTCAACATAGTATTGGAAGTTCTGGTCAGGGCAATCAGGCAAGAGAAAAAAATAAAGGGTATTCAAATAACAAGAGAGGGAGTCAAATTGTCTCTCTTTGCAGATGACATGATTGTATATTTAGAAAACCCCATCATCTCAGCACAAAATCTCCTTAACTGATAAGGAACTTCAGCAAAGTCTCAGGATACAAAATCAGTGTGCAAAACTCACAGGCATTTGCACCTATACACCAATAACAGACAAACAGAGAGCCAAATCATGAGTGAACTCCCATTTACAATTGCTACTAAGAGAATAAAATACCTAGGAATAGAACTAGGAATAGAACTTACGAGGGATGTGAAGGACCTCTTCAAGGAGAACTACAAACCAATGCTCAAGGAAACAAGAGAGGACACAAATAGAAAAACATTCCATGCTCACGAATAGGAAGAATCAATACCATGAAAATGGCCATACTGCCCAAAGTAATTTATAAGTTCAATGCTATCCCCATCAAGTTACCATTGACTTTCTTCACAGAATTAGAAAAAACCACTTTAAATTTCATATGGAACCAAAAAAGGGCCCGTATAGCCAAGACAATCCTAACCAAAAAGAACAAAGCTGGAGGCATCACGCTACCTGACTTCAAACTATACTACAAAGCTACAGTAATCAAAACAGCATGGTACTGCTACCAAAACAGACATATAGACCAATGGAACAGAACAGAGGCCTCAGAAATAATGCCACACATCTACAGGCATCTGCTTTTTGACAAACTTGACAAAAGCAAGCAATAGGGAAAGGATTCCCTATTTAATAAATGGTGTTGGGAAAACTGGCTAGCCATATGCAGAAAACTGAAACTGGACCCCTTCTAACTCAAGATGGATTAAAGACTTAAACGTAAGACCTAAAACCATAAAAACCCTAGAAGAAAACCTAGGCAATACCATTCAAGACATAGGCATGGGCGAAGACTTCATGTCTAAAACACCAAAAGCAATGGTAACAAAAGTCAAAATTGACAAATGGGATCTAATTAAACTAAAGAGCTTCTGCACAGCAAAAAAAAAAAAAAAAAAAAAAAAAAAAAAAAAAAAAAAAAAAAAGTCCTATCATCAGAGTGAACAGCAACCTACAGAA